>NW_026652278.1:80367160-80716595 GCF_009828535.3 Hylobates moloch
TACACATCCAGGCGCCCATCCACCCTTTCCCCTTGGCTGTCTTACAGGCATCTCCTACCTCATATGTCGAAACTATACTCTGAGACCCTCCCAAACAATCTGTATGTAACCCATGAGCCTTTCATAGCTCAGTTCCCTTCATTGAGCTCCTAGGCACCAAACATGGAACAATTTTAACACCACCTCCCTTTATACAATTCATGTATTACCCCTCATTTCCATTTCAAATTATGCCCAGAATCTGACTACCTCTCACCGCTTCTTCTCACTGCCAGATAGCATACTTTTATTATGTATCTGCTAGCATGTAAGCTTCATGAAGGCAGGAGCTTTGCGTCTTTCATTACTGCTAAATTCCAGTGCCCAGAACAGGGCCTGACACATAGTAGGCACCCAGTCAATGTAATTTTTTTTAATGAGACAGGGTCTCACTCTGTCTCCCAGGCTAGAGGGCATTGGCGTGACCATGGCTTATTGCAGCCTTGACCTCCCCAGGCTCAAACAATCCTCTCATCTCAGCTTCCCAACCAGTTAGAACTACAGACACGTGCCACTACCCCAGCTAATTTTTTGGTGTGTTTTGTAGAGGCAGGGCTTCACTGTGTTGCCCAGGCTGGTTGTGAACTCCTGGAGTCAAGTGATCCACCCACCCCGGCTTCCCAAAGTGCTGAGATTACAGGCGTGAGCCACTGTGCCCGGCACCATGACTTTTCATATATTTTATTTTCATTATCCAGTTCTAATTTTTTTTAATTAATTTTTTTTTTTTTTTGAGACAGGATCTCACTCTTTCACCTAGGCTGGAGTGCAGTGGCTCAATCAGGGCTCACTGCAACTTCCACCTCCTGGGTTCAACTGATCCTCCCCCGTCAGCCTCTCAAGTAGCTGGGACTACAGGTGCATGCCACCATACCCGACTAATTTTGTGTATTTCATAAAGATGGGGTTTCACCATGTTGCCCAAGATGATCTTGAACTCCTGGGATAAAGTGATCCACCCTCCTCGGCCTCCCAAAAATGCTGATATTAGAGGTGTGAGCCACCATGCTCAGCCTAGTTCTAATTAAAAAAAAAAAAAATTATGGCTGGCTGTGGTGGCTCATGCCTATAATCCCAGCACTTTTGGAGGCTGAGGTGGGCAGATCACAAGGTCACAAGTTCAAGACCAGCCTGGCCAACATGGTAAAACCTTGTCTCTACTAAAACTACAAAAATCGGCTGAGCATGGTGGCATGCACCTGTAATCCCAGCTACTCAGGAGGCTGAGGCAGGAGAATCACTTGAACCCAGGAGGCAGAGGTTACAGTGAGCTGAGATCAAGCCATTGCACTCCAGCCTGGGCCACAGAGCGAGACTCCATCTCAAAAAAAAATAATTAGACTTAATTTTTTAGAGTAGTTTTAGTTTTACAGGAAAATTGAGTGGAAGGTGCAGAGATTTCCTAGGTACCCCCGTGCCCGCAACATGCACAGCCTCCCCCATGATTAACATCCGGCACCAGCAAGTCTTTGTATGACAATGTGCTTTCGTCTGTCTTCAGTAAATACCTAGCAGTGAAATGTATGGGTGATATAGAAAGTGTGTGTTTAAGAAACTGACAAACAGGCCAGGGCAGTGGCTCACACCTGTAATCCCAACACTTTAGGAGGCCAAGGCAGGTGGATTGCTCGAGCTCAGGAGTTCGAAAGCAGCCTGGGCAAAATGGTGAAACCCTGTCTCTACAAAAAAATACAAAAAATTAACCAGACGTCATGATATGCGCCTGTAGTCCCAGCTATTTGAGAGGCTGAGGTGAGAGAATCGCTCGAGCCTGGGAGGTTGAGGCTGCAGTGAGCCAAGATCATGTCACTGTACTCTAGCCTGGGTTGCAGAGCAAGACCCTTTCTCCAAAAAAAGAAAAAAGAAAAGAAAAAGAAAGAAAGAAGAAAGCAGAAAAGAAAGTAAAAAAAAGAAACTGGCAAAGAGTTTTCTGAAGTGGTTCTTCCACTTCACATTCCCCACCAGCAGAGTGTAAAATTCCAATAAATCCATGCATTTACAATCAACTCATTTTCAACAAGGTGCCAGGAACATACATTGGAGAAAGGACAGTCTTTTCAACAAATGGTGCCTGGTAAACCAGATATCCATATGCACAAGAACAAAACTAGACCCCTATATCTCGCCATATACAAAAATTAAATCAAAATCGATTACTGATTTAAATGTAAGACCCGAAACTCTAAAACTACTAGGAAAAGACTTTGAGGAAATGCTTCAGGACATTGGTCTGGACAAAGATTTCTTGAGTAAGACCTCAAAATCATGGCAATCAAAGCAAAAATGGGTAAATTGGATCACGTGAAGCTAAAACACTTCTGCACAGCAAAGGAAACAATCAACAAAGGGGAGAGACAAGCTACAGAATAAGAGAAAATATTTGCAAACTATTCAACTGACAAGGGACTAAAATAACCAGAATACATAAGGAATCTAAACAATCCAATAGAAAAAATACAAAGAATCAGGTTTTTAAATGGGAGTAGACCTGATTACACATTTTTCAAAAGAAGACATACAAACGGCAAACAGGTATATGAAAAAATGCCCCCCATTTCTATTTTAAAAAAATTTAGGTCAGGTGCAGTAGCTTACGCTTGTAATCCCAGCACTTTGGGAGGCTGAGGCAGGAGGATCTCTTGAGCCCAGGAGTTCAAGACCAGCCTGGGCAACATGGTGAAATCCTGCCTCTGTAAAAAGAAAGAAAGAAAAAAAAAATGCTCAACATCATCGGAGAAACACAAATCAAAACCACAATGAGAGATCATCTCACCCCAGTTTAAATGGTCATTATCAAAAAGCCAAAACTGACGATGCTGGCGAGGCTATCTCGGAGAATGCATACACTGCAGATGGGAATATAAACTAGTACAGCCACTGTGGAAAACAGGTTCCTCGAAAAAACTAAATATAGAACTACCACATGATCCAGGAGTCCTGAAGTCATCCTCACAGGGTTAAGAATAATTCTGGAAAGAAATGGAGTTATAATCAGGCTGCACTTTGGTCCACATCCTTGTAACCGGAAGTCCCTGTAGCACCACTGTCTGACTATTTGCATCCCCATTGTTCCTGTAGAGACAGAACTGATGCTAAAACCATGAGGCTATTGTTTAAGAATTGCTCAAGATGTTTTTCAGATCCCCAATTCCACCAAAACAGCTGATGCCGACCAGTTCAAAGACCCCCACAGAGGAATAGAATCAACATGAGAATCGTTTCTCATCCTATCCTATGACTTCACCCTTCCCTCCTGGACCAATCAATGATCTCCACACTTCAGCTCACTCCAGAGCCCTTAAATACCTTAGCCCAAACTCCTCAGAGAAATGCATTTGAACTTTCTTCCCATCTCCTTGTTCGGTGACCCTATAATGAAACCTCTTTATCTGCTGCAACCCAGAGAATATTAACATTCTCAGGGTACTAACTTGCTAGGTACATCAGGTAACAAACCTGTTAACGGTTTCAATCCCACGGTTGGGTATCTACCCAAAAGAAAGGAAATCATCATACTGAAGATATATCTGCACTCTCATGTTTATTGCAGCACTGTTCACAATAGCGAAGGTATGGAATCAACAATTCCACTGTGTCTACCAACGGATAAATGGATAAAGAAAATGTGGTGGCCAGGTACAGTGGCTCACGCCCGTAATCCCACCACTTTCAAGGGCCAAGGCGGGCGGATCACTTGATGTCAGGAGTTCAAGACTAGCCTGGCCAACACGGAGAAACCCCATCTCTACTAAAAATACAAAAATTAGCCTGGTGTGGTGGCACGCACCTGTAATCCCAGCTACTGGGGAGGCTGAGGCAGGAGACTCGCTTGAACCTGGGAGGCAGAGGTTGCAGTGAGCTGAGATCATGCCACTGCACTCAGCCTGGGTGACAGAGTGAGACTCCATCTCAAAAAAAAAAGAAAAAAGAAAAGAAAAAGAAAATGTGGTATAGATACACAGTGGAATATTATTCAGCCATAGAAAAGAATAACATTGCCAGGTACGGTGGTTCACACCTGTAATCCCAATACGTTGGGAGAATGAGGCAGGAGGATAGCTTGAGCCTGGGAGGTCAAGGCTGCAGTGAGCTGTGATCACATCACTGAACTCCAGCCTTGGCAACAGAGCAAGACTCTGTCTCGAAAACATAACAATAAAAAAATAAATAAAATCCTGTCCCTTGCAACAAGATGGATGGAACTAGAGAACATTATGTTAAGTGAAGTAAGCCAGGCACAGAAAGACAAGTATCTCATGTTCTCACTGATGGGGGAGCTAAGAAAATTGATCTCATGGAGGCAGATAGTAGAATGATGGCTACTAGAGGCTGGGAAGCATAGCATTGGGGGAGGATAAAAAGGAGCTGGTTAATGGGTGATGGAACTAAAGCATGTGATTAGTGCTGCAAAAAATATAGTTAGATTGTAGGAATAAGATTGAGTGTTTGGTAGCACAATAGGGCAACTATCATTAACAATAATTTATTGTATATTTCAAAATAACTACAAGACTAGATTTGGAATATTCCCAGCACAAAGCAATGCTAAATGTTTGAGTTGATGGATATTCTAATTACTTTGATTTGGTCATCACACAGTGTACGCTTGTATCAAAATATCACACGTACCCCATAAATATGTAAAACTATTATGTATCCATGAAAATTAAAAATTAAAAAGAGAAAGTTCCAGTTGCTTCACCTTTTTGCCAACACTTGGTGTGGTCAGTCTTCTAATTTTAGACCTTCTAATATGTATGAGTTATACACTATTATGGTTTTAATCTTTATTTCCCTAAAGACTAATGATGTTTAGGATTTTTTCTTGCACTTATTTATCTTGCTTATATTTTCTTTTGTGAAGTACCTGTTGAAATCTTTTGCCTACTTTTTTTTTTTTTTGAACTGGAGTCTTACTCTGTTGCCCAGGTTGGAGTGCAGTGGCACAATCTCAGTTCACCGCAACCTCCACCTCCCGGGTCCAAGCGATACTCCTGCCTCAGCCTCCCAAATAGCTGGGATTACAGGTGTGCACCACCATGCCGGGCTAATTTTTGTATTTTTAGTAGAGACGGAGTTTCGCCTGGTTGGCCAGGCTGGTCTCCAACTCCTGACCTCAGGTGATCCACCCGCCTCAGCCTCCCAAAGTGCTGGGATTACAGGCGTGAGCCACCACACCTGGCCAATTAAATGCTTTTTGTGCATTCACTGAGAAGGCCTCATGATTTTCCTCATTTATGTGATAAGTTGCATTTGTTGATTATTCTAATGTTAACTCACCATTGCATTCTGTGATAAATTCAACTTGGACATTGTATTAGCTTTTTGTATATTTCTGGACTTAATTTTCTAACATATTGTAAAGGAATTTATTATCTATGGTTATTAAGGAGATTACCCTGAAATTTTTCTTTCTCTTCTTGTCCTTTTCTTATTTTTATCGTTATATAGCCTTCATTGAATATTTAGGGGAGTTTCTGAGTTCCGTCTTTTTCAATGCTCCAGAAGAATTTGTATAAGATTGAAATTATTTCTTGATAATTTAGTGGAAATAACTTTCAAAACCATGGACTTTGTGTCATGTGTGTTTTGAAATCTTTTAATAATACTGATTCAATTTCTTTAGAAATTGTGAAACTCTATCCCTTTTTGTGTCAGGTTTTTTTTTGTTTCTTTTTTGAGACAGTCTTGCTCTGTTACCCAGGCTGGAGTGCTGTGGCATGATCTTGGCTCACTGCAGACTCTACATCCCAGGTTCAAGGGATTCTTGTGCCTCAGTCTCCCAGATAGCTGGGATTACAGGCGCATGCCACCACGTGAGGCTAATTTTTGTATTTTTAGTAGAGACAGAGTTTCACCACGTTGCCCAGGCTGGTCTCGAACTCCTGACCTCATGTGATTCACCCACCTCAGCCTCCCAAAGTGCTGGGATTACAGGCATGAGCCACCACATCTGGCCAGGTTTTTGTTTTTTGCTATATTATTCTAGGAATTTGCCCACTTCATTTAAGTCATAAATTCATTAGCATGCATTTATTCAGAGTAGTTAAAACTTCTTTAATCTGTAGTGTTTCTGTACTCATATATTGTCTTTTTAATATTTATTTATTTATTTATTTCATACAGGATAGCATATATTGATATTTTTTTTCTTTTGAAATGGAGTTTCGCTCTTGTTGCCCAAGCTGGAGAGCAATGGCACGATCTCCGCTCACTGCAACCTCTGCCTCCTGGGTTCAAGCAATTCTCCTGACTCAGCCTCCAAAGTAGCTGGGATTACAGGCACGCACCACGATGCCTGGCTAATTTTTTGTAGTTTTAGTAGAAACAGTGTTTCACCATGTTAGCCAGGCTGGTCTCAAACTCCCGACCTTATTATCTGCCCGCCTCAGCCACCCAAAGTGCTGGGATTACAGGCTTGAGCCATCACGCCTGGCCCACATGTATTGATTTTTATACTTACTTTTGTAATTTGTATTTTATTCCCTCCTTCTTGGTCAGTGTACTCAAAATTTAGACTTTTCAAAGAATCCATTTTTCACCAATTTTTAAAAATTTGCCATTATCTTCTTCCTTCTACTTATTAAGAGTTTATTCTATTGCTCTTACTCTGTCATTAAGATGAATAAGGCCGGGCGCGGTGGCTCAAGCCTGTAATCCCAGCACTTTGGGAGGCCGAGGCAGGCGGATCACAGGGTCAGGAGATCGAGACCATCCTGGCTAACATGGTGAAACCCCGTCTCTACTAAAAATACAAAAAATTAGCCGGGCGTTATGGCGGGCGCCTGTAGTCCCAGCTACGCGGGAGGCTGAGGCAGGAGAATGGCGTGAACCCGGAAGGCGGAGCTTGCAGTGAGTGGAGATTGTGCCACTGCGCTCCAGCCTGGGCGACAGAGCAAGACTCCGTCTCAAAAAAAAAAAAAAAAAAAAAAAGATGAATAATATGTACTTTACAATTTTAGTCATTGTCTTTCAAATATAAGCATTTAAAGATAAAAATTTTGCTGCATCCCGTGACTTTTTTTTTGTTTTTTGAAACGGAGTTTTGTTCTTGTTGCCCAAACTGAAGTGCAATGGCACGATCTTGGCTCACTGCAACCTCCGCCTCCAGGGTTCAAGCGATTCTCCTGCCTCAGCCTCCCAAGTAGCTGGGATTACAGGCATGTGCCACCATGCCCGGCTAATTTTGTATTTTTAGTAGAGACAGGGTTTCATTGTGTTGACCAGGCTGGTCTTGAACTCCTGACCTCAAGTGATCTGCCCGCCTCGGCCTCCCAAAGTGCTGGGATTACAGGCGTGAGCCACCGCGCCCTGCACCATGACTTTTGATATATTTTATTTTCATTATCATCCAGTTCTAATTTATTTTTTAAATTAAAATTTGTATTTTTTTGAGACAGGTTCTCACTCTTTCACCTAGGCTGGAGTGCAGTGGCTCAATCAGGGCTCACTGCAATCTGTGCCTCCTGGGTTCAAGTGATCCTCCCTGCTCAGCCTATCAAGTAGCTGGGATTACAGGCGTGTGCCACCACACCTGGCTAATTTTGTATTTTTCATAGAGATGGGGTTTCGCCATATTCCCTGGGATGGTCTTGAACTCCTGGGCTGAGGAGATCCACCCGCCTCAGCCTCCTAAAAGTGCTGAGATTACAGGTGTGACCCACTGTCGCCAGCCTAGTTCTAACTAAAAAAAAAAAAAAAAAAATTATGGCCAGGTGCGGTGGCTCACACCAGTAATTCCAGCACTTTGGGAGGCTGGGGCAGGTGGATCACTTGAGGTCAGGAGTTCGAGACCAGCCTGGGCAACCTGTGAAACCCTGTCTCTATTAACAATACAAAACTTAACTGGGCATGATGGCGTGCACCTGTAATCCCAGCTACTCGGGAGGGTGAGGCAGGAGAATCACTTGAACCCAGGAGTTGGAGGTTGCAGTGAGCCAAGATTGCACCACTGCTCTCCAGTCTGGGTGACTGAGCAAGACTCCATCTCAAAAAAAAAAAAAAAAAAATTATAATTGATTTAACCCGTGAGTTATCAGGTTGTGTTTTTTACATTTCTAAGCATATAGAGGTTTTCATTTAACTGCTTATTACTGTCTTTTAAATAAATAGTTCTGAATGTTTTCACCTTAGATAATATTGCCTGTTCTACAATTTTGTATAAATTGATGCATATTATAAGTCTCAAGCTCGTGGTCTCAAGCAATCCTCCCATCTTAGCCTCCCAAAGCACTGGGATTACAGGTGAAAGCCACTGCACATGGCTGTATTATATGTATTTTGAAAATTCAACTTCTTCCACTGAGCGTTATGAATGTGAAATTTCTTCATGTTGTGGATTTAAAAAGTAATTCATTCCTCTTTATTACTAAGTAGTATATTATTGCATGAATCTATCAATTTGTTTATTATCTGTGGATGGACATTTGAGTTGTTTCCAGTGTTTGGCTATTTGTTGATAAAATGACTATGAACATTTTCCACAACTTTTTCTGTTGAATATTTTCATTTCTTCTGGATAAAGTGAAACTGTTAGGTTGAAGGACAGATATATATATATATATATATATATATATATATTAGCTGTGGCCCAGGCTGGAGTGCAGTGGTACAATCATAGCTTACTGTAGCTTCAACCTCCTGGGCTCAAGCAATGCTCCTGCCTCAGCTAGGACTACAGGCATGTGCCACCATGCCCAGCTTGTATGTAGGTATGTATGTATGTATGTATGTACGTATGTATCTGTCTATCTATATCTATCTATCTATCTATCTATCTATCTATCTATCTATCTATCTATCTATCTATCATCTGTCATCTATCTATCTATCATCTATCTATCTATCTATTGGCAGAGACGAGGTCTCACCACATTACCCAGGCTGGTTTTGAACTCTTGGCCTCAAGTGATCCTCCTGCCATGGCCTCCCAAAGTGCTGAGATTGCAGGCATGAGCCAGTGCACTCAGCCCAGACAGGTGTAACTTTAATCTCACAAGGAATTGACAAAACTCGTCCAAAGTGGTGTTATGATTTTACATTCCCAACAGCATTAAAAAAAAGTTCCAGTTGTTCATGTGCCACAATTTGGTGCTGTCATCTTTTGAATTGGCCATTCTACTGAGTATACAATAGCATCTCATTGTAATTCATAAGTTTATTTTAATCTTTTTTTTTTTTTTTTTTTTTGAGATGGAGTCTCACTCTGTCGTCAGGCTGGAGTGCAGTGGCAAGATCTCTGCTCACTGCAATCTCTGCCTCCCAGGTTCAAGCAGTTCTCCTGTCTCAGCCTCCCCAGTAGCTGGGATTACAGGCACACACCCCCACGCCCACCTGATTTTTGTATTTTTAGTAGAGACAGGGTTTCACCATGTTGGCCAGGATGATCTCAGTCTCCTGACCTCGTGATCCACCTGCCTCGGCCTCCCAAAGTGCTAGGATTACAGGCATGAGCCACCGCACCTGGCCACTTAATTTTTATTTTATTTATTTATTTATTTATTTTTGAGTTGGGAGTCTCGCTCTGTCACCCAGCCTGGAGTGCAATGGCACGATCTCAGCTCACTGCAACCTCTGCCTCCCGGGTTCCAGCGATTCTCCTGCCTCAGCTTCCTGAGTAGCTGGGATTACAGGCATCTGCCATCACGCCCAAAGAATTTTTGTATTTTTAGTAGAGATGGGGTTTCACCATGTTGGTCAGGCTGGTCCTTGAACTCCTGACCTCGTGATCCACCTGCCTCAACCTCCCAAAGTGCTGGGATTACAGGCGTGAGCCACGGCGCCCGGCCAATTTTTATTTTATTTTTGAGACGAGGTCTGGCTCTATCTCCCAGGCTGGAGGACAGTGGTATGATCTCCACTCACTGCAGCCTCCCTCTCCTGGGCTCAGGTGATCCTTCCACTTTAGCCTCCCGAGTAGCTGGGACTACAGGCGCAGGCTGTCACGCTCGGCTAATTTTTTGTGTTTTAGTAGAGACGGGGTTTCATCATGTTGCCTAGGCTGGTCTTGAACACCTGAGCTCAAGCAATCTACCTGCCTTGGCCTCCCAAAGTGCTGGGATTACAGGCATGAGCCACTGCGTTGTTGCTTTTTTGTTTCTTAACCATGAATAGGTGTTGCATTTTGGAAAATGGTTTTTCTGTATCTAAAGGATAATAAACCAATTTTACACTCCTTTGATAAATACCTTGTTGCGACGTATTATACTTTTTATATAGTAATGGATTTGATTTTGTAATACTTTGTTAAATATTTTGCATCTATAAAATGTTGCTACTTTTTTCCTTGCAATATCTTTTCGTTTTGTATTGGAGATACATAGGTAAGCCTTCTACACTGATTTGATAAGTATTCTCTTCTCTACTTTCTGTGTAAGATGGATATTAATTCTTCCTTGTGTTTCATGTAATGCATCAATGAAGTCTTCTGGGACAGGACTTATTTGTAGATTTTAAAGTACAAATTAAATTGTTTTGAATATAGGGCTAATGAGGCTTTCTGTTTCTTGAGTCAGTTTTGGTAAGTTTGTTTTGCAAGGAATTCGTTCATTTAATTTGTAAAATTTACTGGCTTAAGTTATTCATAAAATTCTTTATCTGACCGGGTGTGGTGGCTCACGTCTGTAATGCTTGCATTTTAGGAAACCAAGGCGGGAGGATCAGAGCTCAGTAGTTCAAGACCAGCCTGAGCAACAAAGTTAAGACCTTGTCTCTATTAAGTAATAAAAATCTTTTAATTATAAAAATTTTTAAATTATTTATCCTTTTATGCCTATAGCATCTGTATTCCATCTTTTCTGACATTGATAATTTGTGTTTTTTTCTTTCTTGATTAGTCTTGCTAAGGATTTCAGTTTTATTAACTTCAAAGAATCATCTTTTGGCTTTGGTAAAATTTTTCCAGTACTTGCCTTTTATTATATTAATTTCTGCTCATATTTTTTTCCTTCAACTTACTTTAGATTTAATTGTTCATCTAGCTTCACATAGAAATTAGGATAATTTAAGCCTTCTTAATTTTCCTGTAAGCACTGCTTTAAGTGTATTCCACAAATTTTGATATGTTCTATTTTGTCATTCAGATCATTAAACTTTCTAATTCCCCTTCAAAGACTACTAGGAAGTGTATTATTTTTCAAAGTTTTCTAGACATTGCATTGACATCTGATTTAATTCCTTGGCGTGAAGATATATCCCCTTTAAGATTTCAATCATCTTAAATTCATTGAGACTTGTTTTATGACCCATCAGATGATCTGTGAATTTTTTGTGCAGTTGAAAAATAGGCTCCGTGTAATGTTTTATAACTGTCAATTACGTCAAGATAGTTGATATTGTCATTCAGAGCTTCTCTATCCTTACTAATATATATCATATATATGTATCCTATTAATTCCAAAGAGTGAAATATCAAACTATGATGTGACTTTGTCTATTTCTCCTTTAAATTTTTAACTGCATGTAGTATAAAAGGTCTATCAGGTATCAGATGCACAGGCAGAATTGTTATTTCTTCCTGTTAGAGACCCTTTCCCCTTAATAGATCTGGTAATATTCCCTTGTCTTAAAGTCCATCTTGTCTGATAATATAGCCACTCCAACTTTGTGATTAGTATTTGCATGGTACATCTTTTCCTATCCTTTTACTTCCATATTATTTGTATATTTGTATTTAGTGTCTCTTGGCTGTTCAGTTTGACAATCTCTGCCTTTGTTTAGTGTATTTACATTTAACATAATTATTCATATCATTAGGCTCATATCATTCATCTTTGGCTTGTTCCTTACAGGGAAAGTGTTTTTTGCTTATTTCTATTTGTCCTGCTTCTTGTTTTCTACTTTTCTTGTTTTTGTTAGTTACTCCTTCCCTGCCTTCCTTTGATTAATCAAATATTTTCCAGTGTTCCTTTTAATTTCCTCTGGCAGCTCTAGCTATATGTGTCTGCATTATTTTTTACTCGTTACTCTAGGGGTTATGATAGGCTTCTTTAATTTATGACAGTCTACTTAACAATTATTGCAAGAGGATAGTTTCATTTACCTACGTTCGCTATAATACAATTCTAGATGGCAAGACAGGTTCTTATAACTAACAACTAGGCAGTATATAGTTTTATAAACTATACTAGGCAGTATATAGTTTTATAAACTCAGCTGGCTCATTAAGCCAGTACATGGCATTTGGAGTATTCAAACTGCACACAAAGGTTAAACAGGGAAAGAGGTTTGACCAAAACACTCAGTATTTATTCAAATTCTTTGTTCAAAGACATTATCCATAAAGTTATTCATCTACACATCCAATGTCAGGAGACTATGATAGTGAATTGTGCAAGCCTCTTTCAACACTTCTATATCCAAGAAAAAACCTGAAGGACATACTTAAAATACTTTTTTTTTGAGACGGAGTCTCGCTCTGTTGTCCAGACTGGAGTGCAGTGGCGCGATCTTGGCTCACTGCAATCTCTGCCTCCCAGGTTCAAGCGATTCTCCTGCCTCAGCCTCCCAAGCAGCTGAGACTACAGGTGCGCACCACCAGGCCCAGCTGATTTTTGTATTTTTAGTAGAGACACGGTTTCCACCATGTTGGCCAGGATGGTCTCCATCTCTTGACCTCGTGATCCGCCCACCTCGGCCTCCCAAAGTGCTGGGATTACAGGCATGAGCCAAAGCGCCCCACCCCCCATGCTTAAAATACTTTCATGATTACTGAAGTTTGTTCAATTCCCTCGTTTATTAGTCATTAATAAGATATTAACAAGATCAATTTGAAAACAGCAATTGTAGAGTTGCTGTTAAAGTAACCCAAGCCCCACTGACCTCAGTAATATAACAATATGCTACTCCATTGTTTAGAATATTTCACCTTCCTGATAGAAAATAGTGAAACGATAAAAGCTACCATTGCCAAGTTAAAGTTACTTATTTTTATTTATTTTTTCAGATGGCATCTTGTTGTTTCCCAGGTTGGAGTGCAGTGACACGATCTCAGCTCAGTGCAACCTCCGCCTCCTGAGTTCAAGCAATTCTCCTGCCTCAGCCTCTCAAGTAGCTGGGATTACAAGTGTGTGTCACTACACCTGGCCAATTTTTGTATTTTTATTAGAGACCGGTTTCACCATGTTGGCCAGGCTGGTCTTGAACTCCTCATCTCAAGTGATCTGCCCGCCTCAGCCTCCCAAAGTGCTGGGATTACAGGTGTGAGCCACTGCGCCCGGCCATCCTAAATTTAGAATATTGTGCTAATGCTTCACATGTACTTACTTAATTTTCAGAACCATGAGGTAGGTACTATCCCTGTTTTTCCTGTTTTGAGGAAATGGGCTAATGGTTCAAGAATTTACTCAAACTCAATAAACATGTATCAGAAAAAGGATTCAAATTTTCTGTGTGATTTGTCTTTCTATATCCATAGCCTGCATCCTGAAGCCACTCTTACATACTCATGTTTAAGTGGGGAGAGTAATGGAAACTCCCAGGAGAGATCCTTCAATCTAGTTTTGTGGCTAAGAGCAGTAAGGAGAGGTTGAGGAATCTACTTGTAAATACAGGATGCCTAAGGACTGACAATTAAGAAGAAAACTGAAAAACTAAAAAGCAGTGTAAAACCTCAGAAGCAAAGAAGTTTTGGATCATACTCATAGGAGCAAAAAATACCTAAATCAAAACAGTAAGTATGCCAAGGGCCTAACTGAAAATCCAGTCCCTAACTTGCCTGAGTTGTTGAGTTCACATTATATTCAGATGGGAGTATTATTAAAAACATGGAGAAATAATAAAATATTTAACAAAAACTGGTTAAATGTGTTAAGTGATAGTGTATTTCCCATTAGAGTCAGCTATATATAAAGTTTGTGACACTTCTGTCCTCCAATAGACTTATGTTAAAGACAACATGTGTATTGAAAGTAGCAATTTTATTTGAGTTAAAATTATTTACAAAAACCCAAAGACATACTTCATGAAACTGGTACAAACTATTTTTTCCTGCCGTTGGCTTTTGCTCCAAAGATCACAGCTGAGAAATACTGTATAAAATAAAAATAGGATTGGATTCAGAAAAGTATTCTACTGTTCTAATTTCCAATTGGTAGTATTTACAGAAATATTTACAATGGAAAAAAGGTTACTTTAAAACTTTGTTAATTTGCAAGTCAGCCTCAAGTACCCTAAAATGCAGAGTTCTCTGAGGGTTAAAAACACACAAATGCACTGCAGTTGGTGAAGTGATTATCTCCCCCACCACCTCCCCCCATCAAAATCTGCATCTCTATCAGTGCTTGACAATTAGTTATTATTTAAAAAACAAAACAAAACAAAAAACTGTTAAACACTGAGGTAAATCAATTTTCAAATGATTACCAGTGTAACAGAAAAATGTAGTTCGCCCTGATTGTTCTCATCCAAATGTTTTATAATATTCCTTACCATCTGCCACAAGTCAGGTTCGCAAAAAATCTGTCCCTTTCCCTAAATCCAATGATTAATAAATATCAATGTATTTTGCATTTTAAAATAAAATATAACTAATTTAATTTTATGGGTATCATTTACCAATATGTTTTTAAAAAGTATTTTGCTAAGCTAGCTTTAATACTCAGGGCAAACACAATCTCAATGGTTCCCACGTTACACTGGCGTACTATGTTCTTAAAAGGTGATGGGTAGGGGTTGGGGTGGGTAGAAGGAAGAAAACAATTTGCCTGGAATCAGTTACTTCCTTATAGATTTCCCAACAATCTGCATTATCAAAAATAGGAAGACAATAGAAGGCAGCCACTGCATTTAAAAACATTACAGCTGGCACTGATACAAGAGCCCCGATTTGTCACTTTATACAAGGAAATAACAAAGTCTAAATGGGTAAAAATTAGACTTTTAGCTATTTTCCCCAATACACACCAAACTAATATTTTTATGGCTTCAAGTTTTACAAACCCAATGAAGAAACATGATGTAACTACCTGAAAGGTATTTAAAAGTATTAATGAAAAAGATCTCTAGAAAGCCTGTATTTAGGCCCAATCAATAAAAAAGGGGAAAAAAAGTATAACCAGTGGTCCGAACAATAATACAAGAAAAATTTGCAATGTTATGATATTAAATCTATAAAATGTTTTGTGTTCCATAACTGTTTTTCAAATAACTGCTCTATGAACAAAGAATCTGAATGAAAAAAGGGTCTTCTCTAAACCAGCAATTTAAGGCTTTGCGCTTATGCAATTGATCCTGTCACTCTATAGAAGAATATACATGTTATCTGGAAACATGAATTCCACATTGGTGTTTTAGCTTCCTTATATTTACTGTACTGAACATTAGAAAATATATCTAGAGAGTCTTTCCTCAAAATCTAATAATGTTTCAAGAGCCTCCCTAGCATTAAGTGTAAACTACCCTGGGTTTGACTATTTTGCCTCCTCCTTTAACGGGGCACATCATCTTATATAATATTCCCTCAAACTGTTGTTTTTCTTGTGTCTATAGCTATGACACATTATGGTATGATATTGAATATGGTTGTGGTCTCAAAAGTAAAAAATAGTTCAATAACCCAAACCTAATCAAGAATAAAAAAATATACTATTAATCCCGTGTATCTTTGGATTCCATCTAATTTTAAATATAGACAGTAGTTTAGGGAACAATAACCAAAAAATTCACAAAATTATTAAAAGCTTTATTTACGATTGGAATCATTCAACAAAAAAGCAAAAGCAAATGAGCCTGAAAAAGGAACTAAGCTGTTGTCTAGAATGTCCTCAGAACATTCGCTACCTCAGTAGCTAAGCTGCCTTTGCACCTGGCTGGCATGACAACAGTGGCTCAACATACACAGCAGTTGCACTAACAGCAGCACAAATTTTCCCCTTCAAACTTGCCCAGAATAAAGCAAGAAAACAAGGGGAGGGTATAAACTCTGCCAAAGTAAATGTGTTTAAATACTGCATGGAATTGTTAACAGCCTGAACCTTTTCCCTCATTTTTGATAGTTGCAGATTGATGTAGTAACTGTCATTTAGCAAATGCCGAATGCATGACGAAGAAATCAGGTGGCCTTAAAAATCCAAACACGAATGATACTGATGAATGTTCTTGGTATATCTTCAAGGACTTCTTTCATGACTTGACTTTTCTTTGTCTAAAGATAGCTCCAGCATTACTGAGCACCTGAAGCAAAGGTAAAGCAGCTAGCAATGTTCCAAATATTCAATCACTCTAGAGATAGATTTCTGGCCAGTTGTTCCAACAGCACACTGAAAGCAGGGTGAAGGGGAAAGGAAGTAACAGTTAACATTTAACAGATTTTAAGAAGTATAAATAAAAGTTTACCTCTAGATTTACTAAACTGAACACTACAAATCAAAGTACACCGAGATTAAATTTGGGTTTGATAAAGTTATTTGACATAACATGCAATGATTACCTTGAAGAAATACAACACAATTATTAAAATTAAAAGAAAATCCCTTTTTGCTCCCACTTACTATGGCCATAGTATTTTTATGTCTACTGTCAATGTATTATACTTAAATTTAAAATCATATAAACTGTAATAAAAGCTACTTACAGTGAGATTCATAAAGCTCAAAAATTTTTTGAGCATCTCTGTCATTATTGAAAAGTCTCCTTCTGGCAGATATTCCCGCACAGTGGTTACATTGATCTGAGGAAACAGAGCAAGAAATATTGGTCAGCTGGCAGAAAACATGAGATTGCACCTCGTACAATGTTGTTGGTTTTAATACACATCTTGGTGCAAATTTTTAAGATCCTTGGAACACGTGGTTATTTATTCTCTTTCCACACTCACTCTGCATGTGATTTCCTACCTCACCCTCAGAAAGAAAGGAGAAAGGTAAAGTTGGCAAAAGCTACAAAGAAATATTTGTGTACACATTTACTTAGTTTTTTTTTTTTTTTTTTTTAATGAAACAGTCACTCTGTCACCAGGCTGGAGTGCAGTGGTGCAATCTCAGCTCACTGCAACCTCCACCTCTTGGGTTCAAGCGATGCCCATGCCTCAGCCTCCCGGGTAGCTGGCATTATAGGCACGTGCCACCATGCCTGGCTAATTTTTTATTTTTAGTAGAGACGTCATTTCATTATGTTGGCCAGGCTGGTCTCGAGCTCCTGGGCTCAAGTAATCCACGCACCTTGGCCTCCCAAAGTGCTGGAATTACAGGTGTGAGGCAGCGTGCCGACCCACTTTCATAAATGCAAAGAAAAAGGCCTGAAATAACAAACTGCACTGTTTAATATATATGTGTGTTTCATTGGGGGCCCTGGGGGAATAGGAGAAGAGGGTGAGGACTTTAGACTTGAGAATGTACTCACAAAGCTGCTCATGAAATAAAAAGATCAAAGAAAAATTCACATCCTTCATAGATGAATTCAACTAATTATATAGGACAGGAATTAACCAGAAGCATCTTTCCAAAGGCAATCTAACCTCATCTATGATAGATTCTCAGACAATACCCTTCATTATTAGCAAGAAGCAGCCAAACTATATATAAACCAATCTGTTATATGGAAAACATTACACAACCTGCTTAAAAAACTATTTCATTACATTAAAGAATGCTTTAAATGTTTTAGGGAGAATAAAAAGAAAAAATCTTTTAGGAAGGTTCACCTGTAGTAAGGGGCAAAAGAAAGTATACTGTCCCAAGTTTGAGGACACAAGGTAAAGGGTTAAACAAAACCAACCAAAAAACAATAAAACACAAAAAAGCTCCCAATTTGACTTTTGTTAGCGGGGTCAAAAAAGGAGAGATGACATATTTCTCTTCAGAAATTTGCCACTACCCACCCCCTTTTTCCTAATCCCATGCCAGGGTACTCGAAAAATTAGAAAGCAGCAAAATAATGAGATGAATACAGCTTCAGAAAAGATCTAATCAAAACACTGCTGAAGTACTCATGTGCTGAAGGTATCAGTTACACACATTCAAACTGATCCTCCCACCAAAAGCTATCACAGTGGTAGGCAGAGTAGTGGCTAAGGTGTCCCTGGAGAACTGCTCAGTAGAAAAGTACACCTCTATAATACAGAATATATGATTAGCTCCTATACTTTGGATGAAAGCCCCTCATTAATCCAAATCAAATCCTTCTCTATCAACACACTACAGAGTATGACATACAGCATTTCTGAGGCAATGGGAGGGACAGTGACAGCATTTTTTAACAGAATATAGCAGGAACAAAAAGAAAAGGCATGATAC
This sequence comes from Hylobates moloch, assembly GCF_009828535.3. Classification (NCBI taxonomy): domain Eukaryota; kingdom Metazoa; phylum Chordata; class Mammalia; order Primates; family Hylobatidae; genus Hylobates; species Hylobates moloch. Next base: position 80,385,430 of record NW_026652278.1, read on the forward strand.
AGCATGGCCTATTTGAAAAATTTTAAAAGTGTCCAGTACGTTTGGAAATTGGAGAAGTAGTCTTAAGTCCAGGGTCTTGCAACACCAAACAGTCATTAGTCCCCTTACTGGCTGTGAGCCAAGGAAGACTGGGCAAGGAGCTACGTGATCAGCAAGTGCTCTGAAGTAAGTTAGCTCCAGTGGCAATGTGCAAGGTCCCAGGAACGGAGGGGCAAGAAAGCAGGAAGAGCAGTGAGGAGACTGACCACTGCAATGCACCAGCTGCAAAGTAAGAAGTCATGGAGGGCAAGTGAAAACGGGATCAGACCACAAAGCAGCATTTACTGCCAACAACCACATGCTTTCTTGTCTATCTCTTTCACTTACGCATTAGGCAAACCAAACTTCCTTTACATTTTGTGGTATCAGCTAGCTTTTTGGTGTTAATCATAATAATCTCCAAGGCAACAAATAAATCTGGGGCTCTATGAATTCACAACATTGCCCACAACTTAAGAACATTCTCTTTTTAGAGAAAAGATAGATACAGGCAAACACAAATAGGAATTAGCATGGGAAAGATGGCCCAAGGTAAATCATATGTGGTAATAACACAATTTCAAGAACGATTATGTAAGAAAGAAAATGACTGAAATATGACTAAACCTATAATGTGTACAAAACAGAGTATCTAAAAATCTTTAAATTTAAATATTATTTTCATTGCTTTTTTTTTTCTGAGACAGAGTCTCGCTCTGTTGCCCAGGCTGGAGTGCAGTGGCGCGATCTCCACTCACTGCAAGCTCTGCCTCCCAAGTTCACACCATTCTGCTGCCTCAGCCTCCCGAGTAGCTGGGACTACAGGTGCCCGCCACCACGCCTGGCTAATTTTGTTTTGTATTTTTAGTAGAGACGGGGTTTCACTGTTTCACCGTGTTAGCCAGGATGGTCTCGATCTCCTGACCTTGTGATCCGCCCACCTTGGCCTCCCAAAGTGCTGGGATTACAGGTGTGAGCCACCGCACCCGGCCTTTTTTCATTGCTTTTGAGGCCTGCCTCTTCCTCCTTTCCTGTGTGTGATGGGTTTCTGATTTGCTCTTAAAATCTTGTCACTGGAAATAAGAAAAAGGGATATAAAGATCTTGCGGGGCCTCCAGAGCCACGATGAGAACTTTGGTCTTGATCCTGAAGTCGGTGGTACCCAGAGGGGCCACACAGAGTGGGCTGGTGTATTTAGGTTAGTTAAAATGTAAGTATGGAAGAGATGGACAAGATGGATTCAGAAAAATACACAGGACTTAGATACAGAAAGTTAAAAAAAAAAAAAAAGGCAATACAAAGAATTAGATGGCAAAAGTAAGGAAACGTAGGTGGGTAGATGGGCCCAAGTACAAGGAGCCAGCGTGAGTTCCTGCTCAAATGAAGCCATTCATTTATCATTAACTCTGTTCTTCCAGCCCTCCAGCTTCAAAAAGAGATGGCCCCTGCTTCCTACTGAAACCAACGCCCCCCTCCTATAGGTCTCCACTCTTTCTTGTTCCCTCAATGCCCTTGCTCCTAGAAAACAATCTGCCTTCCATTTCAAAATCTGGCTTTACAAATGGACTTTACACTTAAAAATAATCCACCTATGCCCAATCCCCCATCTGAAAAAGAACACTCACAATGATTCTGCCGTCCCCTTCTTCAACAGTTTTACCCCTCATATTTGTTTTTCCCAAGGCAGCAGACTATCCCCATAGTCATGACCTTCCACTTTCAGGCTGACTCAGCCTGATTGTCTAGATTTCTCATTCGTATTTCTCCTAAGTGAATCCTGATGATCTAATCCACTCACAGTAATCCCATGTTCCCGGCCAGTGACTGGTTTAGACAAAAGCATTGTGACCCAATGCTGGCCAAGATGAGAAGTCTACCTGGTGAGGGGTGAGAGTGGCATGGGGTCCCACAGGGGAAATAAACAGTTGTCTTAAAAAGATATGTATTTCCAGCCAATGTACCTATGGGAAAAAAAAAAAAAAAAAAGAACCATAGAGGAAGAGGCCCTATTACTGCGAGGCATTATTTAATTTGATGAGACACCTAGCTGTAGTCAGCATGGGACCATGAAGGCTAGCAGAGGACAACATGTGGAGGGCAGAAGTTTAAAGAGAGAAATGGGGTGGGCACTGTGGCTCACACCTATAATGCCAGCACTTTGAGAGGTCGAGGCAGGAGGATCACTTGAGCCAAGTTCGAGACCAGCCAGGACATGGTGAAACCCTGTCTCTACAAAAAAATACAGAAAAATAATAAAGACAGAAATAATCTGAGTCTCTGATGACCTCAGTGAGGCACTGATATCACCCAAATTAGACTCTACCATCTTAAGCCAGATGAGTACAGGTTTCACACTATCCCTTCTTTTACTCCAACCAAAGGCATGTGAACAGATTCATCCATCAAACAAGAGCTTTTTCTTTTCTTCTTTTTTTTTTTTTTGAAACAGTCTCACTCTGAAGCCCAGGCACGATCTTGGCTCACTGCAAACTCCGCCTCCAGGATTCAAGCGATTCGATTCTTGTGCCTCAGCCTCCTGAGAAGCTGAGATTAGAGGCGTGCACCACCATGCCCAGCAAATTTTTATATTTTTAGTAGAGACATGGTTCTGCCATGTTGGCAAGGCTGGTCTCGAACTCCTAACCTCAAGTAATCTGCCCATCTCGGCCTCCCAAAGTGCTGAGATTACAGGCATGAGCCACCATGGCCGGCCACAAGAGCTTTTTCATTAGTATTCTGACCTTTGGGATGTACCTTAAAAAGCTCAACAAGTATTTTAAAGTTTTTAATATTATATACTATTTTGATTTTTAATTTTATTTCATGTATGTAATTCTTCCTTTTTCATGAGATTAAAGCACTGACTAGCTTGTTTTCCAGAACTGCTTTCTCTTACATCTTTAAAAGCCTAACTCTGACAGGCACTTCCTTTCTAACAAAGCCATAAAGATCAACTTTATTTCACTTTTTAAAAAGTGAAAATCAATTTAATTTACTCCACTCCAGGCCTTACTTTAGTAAAACCTATATTGGAAAGGATTAGCATGTAAAAAATGCTACACATTCCCTTTCCAATACAGATTGTACTAAAGTTTTTACTTCAAAACTATTTAGGTAATTTAAATAAAACTACTGGAAATGGCCGGGCGCGGTGGCTCACGCCTGTAATCCCAGCACTTTGGGAGGCCAAGGCAGGCGGATCACGAGGTCAGGAGATGGAGACCATCCTGGCTAACACGATGAAACCCTGTCTCCACCAAAAAATACAAAAAAAAGTTAGCCCGGGGCGGTGGCGGGCGCCTGTAGTCCCAGCTACTCGGGAGACTGAGACAGGAGAATGGCTGGCGGGAACCCAGGAGGCGGAGCTTGCAGCGGGCAGAGATCGCGCCACTGCACTCCAGCCCGGGTGACAGAGCAAGACTCCACCTCAAAAAAAAAAAAAAAAAACTACTGGAAATGTTAACACATTTTCTTGCCATTTTTCCTCCATAGGAAACAAACAGTTTAAACAACCCTATAATCAGCCAATAGCCTTTGTGGAGTAAGTTGGACATTAAGGGGGAAACACTGAAGAAATAAATAAGTGAAACATGTAAAGGTATGAAGTTGTTACATTGGAATCTTTCAAAGATACATAAAACATCACAGAACTATGTACTTACTGGACTTTCCTGGCAGAGACACCCAAGAAGTAGTGCTGTGTACGAGGCCACAATGCAATCCTCCATATGTTTGCCGGCATGCTGAAGGGCTGAGAGAGTTGAAGTAAAGAATTGTAACAGTATATTAATTAACACAAACCTCACAAAACCAACCATTCTGTTAGTTATCTTTACTTCAAAACTGCTACAAATCAACAAATGATGTTAGGACAACTGCATATCCACAGATTAACAAAAATTAAATCAAAATGAAATAGGGATCCAAAAGAAGAGCTGAAACCATAAAACCTTTAGTTAAAATTTTTGTGTTGCAAAGGACACAATTAGCAAACTGAAAAGATAATCCACAGAATGAGAGAATATATTTGCAAATAATGAACTTGATAAGGGTCAAGTATCCAGAACATATAAAAAACATAAAACAGTCTTACAACTCAACAACAAAAACAACCCAATTAAAACTGGGCAAAGGGCCAGGCGTGGTGGCTCACACCTATAATTCTAGCACTTTGCAAGGCTGAGGTGGAAGGATCACTTGAGCTCAGAAGTTTGAGACCAGCCTGGGCAACACAGTGAGACCTCCTCTCCACTAAAATTCAAAAACCTTACATGGGTGTGGTGGTGCACGCCTGTAGCTCCCAGCTACTTGCAAGGCTGAGGTGGGAGGATCGCTTCAGCCTGGGAAGTCAAGGCTGCACTAAGCCCTGATCGTGCCACTGCTCTCCAGCCTGGGTGACAGAGCAAGACTCTGTCTCAAAAACAACAAAAACAACCCACAAAACTGGTCAGAAGACTTAGAGATTTCTTCAAACAAGATACACAAATGGCCAATGAGCACATAAAAAAATGGTCAGCATCATTAATCACCAGGGAACTGCAAACCAAACCACAATGAGATATCATGTCACGCCCACTAGGACAACTAAAAATTTTCTTTTACAATACAAGTAACTTGGAACCTTCATACATTGCTGATGGGAATGTAAAATAGTGCAGCACACTGGAAAACAATTTGGCATTTTCTTAGAATGTTAAAACACACAGTTACATACAATCCAACAATTCCAACTCCTAGGTATAAATCCAAAAGAAATGAAAATGTATGTCTACAAAAAAACTTGTAGGTAACTGTTCAAAAAGCTAAAAAGCAGAAACCACTCAAATGTCCATCAGTAAACAAATAAACTATGGTATAACAATATTATGGAATATTATTTGTCTAAGGAATACAGTATTAACAAATACTGTATCACGGATGAACTTTGAAAACATTCTGCTGGCTGAAAGAAGCCAGTCATAAAAGGCCACATACTGTATGACTCCTTTTTAAATGGAATGTGCAAAACAGGCAAATCCATAGACACAGAAAGTAGATTAGTGGTTGCCAGTGCCCAGGGAGGAGGGGAAAATAGGGGTGATGGCTGCTAATGGGTATGGGGTTCTTTTAGCGGTGATAAAAACAATATTTGGAATTAGTGGTGATGGCAGCACAACCTTGTGAATACATGAAAAACTACTGAATTACTTTTAAAGGATGAATTGTACAGTCTGTGAATTCTATCTCAATAAAGCTGTAACTTTTTAAAAGACTGCTAAAAAACCAAAAATGTTATTACGCCAAAAAAAAAAAAAAAAAAAGAAAAGAAAAGAAAAGCATCAAAACCTAGTAACTGAGAAAAAGGAAAAGAAAAGTATTACAATATTAAAACTAATGGTTATCAGATTTGGGGAGGAGTGGGAGTAACAGGAGAAAAGGCTCAGAATGAGACGTTGCTGCGGCTTGCTTCCTACTGATGTGAAACTGAACATACTATGGTCGTCCCTCTGCATCCAAGGGGGGATTGGTTCCAGGATGCCAGCACCCTCCAATACCAAAACTGGAGGAGGCTCAAATCTCTGACAGGAAAGGGTGCAGTATTTGCATATAAGTCACACACATCCTCTGGCATACTGTAAATCATTTCTAGATTACTTATGATACCTAATAAAATGTAAATGTTAGATAAATAGCTGTTATACTATATTATTAACCTGTATTATTTTTTCTTCCTCAAATATTTTTGATTTGTGGTTGGCTGACTCTGTGGATGTGGAACCCACATGTATGGAGGGCGGACTGAACTTAAATTCATAACCTTAATGATACGAAGTTACAAATGGCTATTTTGCAGAACTTGTATAAATGGTAAAAGTTGTATCACAAATTCTGACAACAGTAGATACTCAATAATGTATGATTGGTGAAGATATTACCTCTAGTATCTTTTTTTTTTTTTTTAAATGAAAAAGGGTCTCACTCTGTCACTCAGGGTGGAGTGCAGTGGCGTAATCATAGCTCACTGTAACTTTGAATTCCTCGCAATCCTCCCACCTCAGCCTCCCAAGCACCTAGGACTACAGGCTTGTGCCACCACGCCAAGCTAATTTTTTATATTTTTTGTAGGGATGGGGTATTGCTAGATTGTTGTCTCAAACTCCTAGCCTCAAGTAATCCTCCTGCTTCAGCCTCCCAAAGTGCTGGGCTCACAGGTGTGAGCCACCAGCCTACAGTATATTTCTTACTGTGTTTACCATCTAGTACTTACACTTTGAGAACTACTACTGTAATCTGACAATAGATCTTCAAGTTTAAAGTGAAGCTGAAAAAACAATCTCAAAAACTGAAAACTGAAAAAATCCTATTATGTCTCCTATGTGTCTCTTCACAGATGAGTAAAGGAAAGGAGGGCCCCGGAAGGAAGAGTGACTTAACTGAATCTTTTCCATCACTAGCATGCCTACCACTGGCATGCAACTTCCTCATTGTGGGAGAACTACCACAAGCACTTAAGTATCAAAGCTTGTCTGGATTGAACTACAGAGGTCCTCAAGCAATAGCCAGATTAAGACATCTATGAATTAAATAGTTTGAAGAAAAAAACAAAATCAAACCACTATCTTCAATTTAAATACACCATTCAAAGTAAATATACCTTTATTGAGGTCAAGTTCTTCATCCTCCTCCTCCTTCTTATGTTTCTCTTCTGTACCATCAGTCTTTTCAGTTGACACCCACTGTATTTCTCCACTTGTTTCTTGCCACTCTCCACTCTTATCATGCTGAGTGGTGGGAGCATCTTTGATCAACTCATCTGTTTTACTTTCTGCTAGCTGGGCTGCCCGCTCTCGCTCAAGGAATAGCTGATAAAAATTATTTTTGAAGATCATTAAAAAGAGATCGCCAATCAATATGCACATATGCAAATATAAAGTTATAGCTGCTTTTAAATCTATCACTAAGTCTAAGATGGTTATGTGATAAAAAGAGGTGAGTATAAGTAAAAGCTTTTGCTCTACATCCTACTGAAAGCCAAAACAAAAGTATAAATGCTGCTAAGATTCAATGAAGTCGTCTACTAATGATGCAGATTTCTTGCAAGAATGAGTCTCAATAATTTCCCTTAATTTGCATAATACAAGAAATTCAAGCAACAAAATACAAAATTGGAAAATTCTTAAGTCAAAAGGGAATATGCTAAATTCCTTGCCTTCACTTACTTTATTTTCCCTATGCTGGTATAATACTGACATAGAAAACACTGACACAATTTAGGAAATGCTCCAAGTTACTAGAAAGAATTGCCTGAAAATCAAATGCCAAGTAGACCCCAAAGATTTGTTGAGTATACAGAAGAGTGGTATACAAACTTCAAGGAGAGATTATATAAAATAATATCTTTCAGAAAATAAAAATTAACCTTTATAGAACAGCAATTCTCAAAATTGGTCTAAGAATCCCTGTGGATCCTTAAGACCCTATCAGGGAGTAAAGGAGGTCAAAATTACACTCATAATAATACTAAGGGGTCTGCTGACTTGTTTCTTCTTTCACTGAGTGTACAGTGGAGTTTTGGAATCTACATGTCATGTGATTATGTCACTGCTCTAACAGCTAATGTAATGTCTCCCAGTTTGAATTTCTAATTCAGTAAATACGGATAGATAAAGCACATATAAACAACAAAAGCTCTTTGGATTTCCCAATAATTTTCAAGCCCTGAGATAAAAATGTATTAGAAGAGAATGATGGACTCCTACTTATGACTCCAGAAAGAACTGAGTTGTTGTGGGTTACGGGTTACTCTGAAGACACAACTTCAAGGATTACCGCTTTTGAAAAGGCCAAAAAAGGAAGCTAAACACAGCAAGGGCTTTGGAAAAATAAAAAGAATGAACCACTACTGTTTCTGGACATATACAAAATGCCATTTAAGGAAATACCAAAAATATCTAGGAACCTGTTAGACTGGCAAAAATCTTGGCAAAAGTATGAAGGAATGGGGACTCTTATAAAAAGTTTTAGGGGGAAGTATAAATTGAGGGCACAGGAAGTATGTGTTTGGTGATGAGGGTGGGAGGAGTTAGGCATATCAACTTTAAATACAGTACAATATATTATGACACAAAAATTCCTAAACCAGAAAATTATGCCCACAGACATACTTTGAAAAGTATGGCCACGCGGGGTGGCTCATGCCTGTAAATCCTAGCACTTTGGGAGGCCGAGGCAGGCAGATCACTTTAGGTCAGGAGTTCGCGACCAGCCTGGCCAACACAGTGAAACCACCTCTACTAAAAATACAATAATTAGCCAGGCGTGGTGGCGCATGCTTGTAACCCCAGCTACTTGGGAGGCTGAGGCAGGAGAATCACTGGAACCTGGGAGTCAGGGGTTGCAGTAAGCTGAGATGGTGCCGCTGCACTCCAGCCTGGATGACAGAGCAAGACGCTGTGCCCAAAAAAATTAAAAAAAAAAAAAAAGAAAAGAAAACTATGGCCTAAGATTTAGATGCTAGGGTATTTATTTCTGTAATTTTTGTGACAAAATAAAACTTAAAAAAACAGGAAACAATCAAAAAGTATATCAGTAGAGGTTTGGTTAAATAAAGTACTAAGGCAGGGCATGGTGGCTCATGCCTGTGATCCTAGCACTTTAAAAGCGCAAGAGTTTGAGACCTCAGCTCTACAAATACGAAACTTAGCCAAACGTGGTGGCGTGTGCCTGTAGTTCCAGCTACTTGGGAGGCTGAGGTGAAAGGATCACCTGAGCCTGGGAGGTAAAGGCTGCAGTGAGCTGTGACTGGACCATTGTACTTCAGCCTGGGCAAAAGAGTGAGACCCTGTATGTATGTACGTATGTATGTACAAATCAAAAAGCTACTAGTTTGCAGTCATTACAAAGAATGTGATGAACCTACGTGTTGACATGAAGAGCTCAGGAAGACACATTAAGCAAAGAGCTGGTATAGACTAAACACTGTGTACAGTAAGAGTCCATTTATATAAAACACATTGCACATTTTTTTATTTACTTTTCGGACAGGGTCTCATTCCCATTGCCCAGGCTGGAGTGCAGTGGCAGGATCATGGCTCACTGCAGCCTCGACTTCCTGGGCTCAAGTGATTCTCCCACCTTAGCCTCCCAAATAGCTGGGACTACAGGCACATGCCACCACACCTGGCTGATTTTTAAATTTTTAGTAGAGACATAATTTTGCCATGTTGCCCAGGCCAGGCTCAAACTCCTGGGCTCAAGCAATCTGCCTGCCTCAGCCTCCCCAAGTGTTGGGATTACAGTTTACAGGCATGAGCCACCATGTCTGGCCTGCACATTTATTTTGATATATGCATAAACACTAATTTCTCAGGACAAACACAAAACTATTACAAATGGTAATGTTTTAGGAAACAGATTTGTGGAGTTTAAACCTTTCTGGATCTGATTTTTTTTCCCCCACTATGTAAGTGAATTATGTTTGGTTTTTAAAAAATAAACAGATCCATAAATAGGTAAGAAAAGAACAGCTAGAAAGAGGAAAGTTCATGTCAGTAATCAGAACTACCTGTAAGATTCCATTTATACAACATTATCGAAAAGATACGTAATTTGAAAATTACTGGATTCAGGCCAACGTTATCAGTAGCATAAAGGATATAAATCTGAACATGGATTTTTCCACTCTATCTTTGAATAACAGAATTAAGAGCCATTTCTTGACACTTTAAGATAACTGATGTGAGTACAAGGCGGCACAATTTTCTAAAATGAGTAACAGAACCCATCACCCAAAAGGTATTACAATTGAAAAACAAAAACTTTAAACTGATTTAAAAATGACAAACCATAAACCATAGCAGATAAAAGAAAGCCAGAGAAGATATATGATGATACCCTGAAGGACAAGAGGCTTCTATAACACTAAGTGCAAAAGAGGAATACTGGAGTGATACTCCCAGGTCAATTAGACACCACAGGAAAATTTGAGACTATCCCTGAAACAACTCACAAACAGGGGTCTCCGAGGGTGTAGGGGTGGCTTCTGCAAATGAACCCCTATTATGTGAATAATGCAGATCTATCATCAGTGCCTTCAAACACAGCTCCTGAGGTGACTGACGGTAAGTTTTTATTCATTTCTAGGTTCCATTTGAAGAAAAGTCAATTTTTAAAAGAAAGAGACTAGAATGATAGAAAAAAATAAAACAAGAGATGGAAAAAGATAGAAAACAGGTTGGTGGTAGCTAAGAGACAGGGAGGGCAGGTAGGCTGTACAGTGAGCAGCACAAGGGAACTCTTTTATGGTGACGGTTCTATACCTCAATGTAGTGGTTGAGTACATGAATCTATACACATAATAAAACTGAACAGAGGTACATATGTTACACACAAACATAAATGAATGCAGATGAAAATGGTGAAACTGAATAAGGTCTAAAGTGCAGTTAACAGTAATGTACTAATGTCAATTTCTTGGTTTTGCTATAGTACTACAGTTATATAAGATGTCACCATTTGAGGAAGTTAGGTAAAGAGTAAATGGGAGGGATTCTTTGTACTATTTTTGTAACTTCCTGTGAGTCTATAACTATTTTGAAATAAAAAGTTTAAAAACAAGTCTACTGTACAGAAAAAAAAAATACTTTTCTTAAACATTTTTGAGACAGGGTCTCACTCTGTTGCCCGGGCTGGAGCAAGTACTGTAATCACGGCTCACAGCAACTTCAAACTCCTGGGTGCAAGCAATCCTCTCACTTCAGCCTCCCGAGTAGCTGGTACTATGAGCGTGCACCACCACACTCGACCAACTGTTTTAGTTTTTGTACAGACAGGATCTCACTATGTTGCCCATGCTAGTCTCAAACTCCTGAGCTCAAACAATCCACCCACCTTGGCCTCCCCAAGTGCTGGGATTATAGATAGGTGTGAGCTACCTTGCCTGGCCAAGAAATGCTTCATTTAGCAGAAAAATAAATGTTGTCAATGGGATCAAAGCGGTAGGTGCCAAATATTTTTAAATGTTTTTTGCATTAAATGAAATCTCTAAATGGTATCTGGAGACTAAAGTAGTCTATTACCAATTATTGTTAGTAAATTACTACTACTATTTACTATTACTGTTATTGATAAGTAATGATAATCTATCACTAGTTTCACATTTAATTTTGTATTTTAAATAAAAAGGCTAGTCAAGACCAAGTATTCTGAGTCTAAGAAGAAAAGCCTAGGGATTAACTACCTCTTATCTATAGTCAACATTCAATCACACATAATAGAGAAGAACAAAAGAGGATAATGAAAAAATGACTTTAAATGGCTCAAAGAAATATTCTCATTCACGATTTCCCATGCTCGGCTACTTTGCCACTTTCCAGACTGGGTAAGGCAACAGGTGACAAAGGACTTCCAGTTTTCTGTGGTCCATAAGGTCAAAGTTCCAGACACAGATCAGATGAGTAAATAAATACTAGAGGACACGAAGTGGATGAGATGGGCCTGGATTCTTGACTTTTTTTTTTTTTTTAAATAGAGATGGGAACTCACTATGTTGCCCAGGCTGGTCTTGAACTCCCGGACTCAAGTGATCCTCCCCGCCTCAGTCTCCCAAAGTGCTAGGATTACAAGTGTGAGCCACTGCACCCAATTTCATTAATAAAACAAATGTGCCTTTGTCTCTGCTTTTTTGTAACAATGCTTAAGGAGTGATTATAACAATTGAAAAAAAAAATCAGTAAAATAAAGTAAGAATGCATTCTAAGCAGTACACCCCTTACTGAACTACAGAGAAATTATACCACTTTTTTTTTTTTTTTGAGACAGAGTCTTGCTCTGTTGTCCAGGCTAGAGTGCAGTGACATGCCACCTCGGCTCACTGCAACTTCCACCTCCTCAGTTCAAGCAATTCTCCTGCCTCTCAGCCTCCTGAGTAGCTGAGATTACAGGTGCATGCCACCATGCCTGGCTAATTTTTGTATTTTTAGTAGAGATGAGGTTTCACCATATTGGTCAGGCTGGTCTTGAACTCCTGACCTCAAGTGATCCACTTGCCTCAGCCTCCCAAAGTGTTAGGATTATAGGCGTAAGCCACCGCGCCCAGCCTATACCACATTTTTAATTGGTTACAAATTCTGGTTTAAAATAAGCTTTCACCCTAGACGCTGTGAATATTTAAAAATTGGTCAGGTGTAAAACAGTCCCTTTCTACCCCAGCAGAGACATGCTTCAGGAGTTCTAACTAAAAAGGCCGGGGGAGGGGCAGAGAGGGCCAGCAGTGTATGGGCAAGAAAAGGAGGTAAAAGGTGCAACTGATAAAAGAAATTGGACAAATCCAACAAACTGCAGTTATGAATTTGTTTTTAAAGTGGTTGCTTACCTGCACTAAAGCCTGGACAGCATGAACTTGTCCAGCTATCCTTAAACTATCACCCCCTTCTCCACTACAGATGGAAGAATCAAAAGAACACGATGTTTCCATGTTGACAAGACAGTGCCGATTCCGAGCACTATACTCCACTAGATTTATCAGCAGACCTAAGCCCTTCAAAAATTTTAAAAGACACATATTATCAGAGATGAGTACTTAAAACAAATGAACACAATATACACAATTTTTATTGGCAACTAAAAAGCTGAGTATCAGTGTTCTACCATCTACAGAATGGCTAAAAACCAGTAAAGTATGAAAGGCCAAAAAGAAAAAAAGAAAAAAAAAAGCAGGAAAAAAAAAAGAAAAAAGGCCAGGCACAGGGCTCATGCCTGTAATCCCACACTCTGGGAGGCCAAGGTGGGTGGATCACTTGAGGCCAGGAGCTCGAGACCAACCTGACAAACATGGGGAAACCCCATCTCTACTAAAAATACAAAAATAAGCCAGGTGTGTTGTCAGATGCCTGTAATCCCACCTATTTGGGAGGCTGAGGCAGGAGAAGTGCTTGAACCCAGGAGATGGAGGTTGCAGTGAGCCGAGATTGTGCCACTGCACTCCAGCCTGGGCAAGAGAGTGAGTGAGACTCCATCTCAAAAACAAACAAACAAAAAAACACAAAAAAACAAAAAACAAAACAAAACAAAAAAACCACCGATTTTCCTAAAGAATCATTCCTTTAATTTTTAATTGCCACTTTCAGCTTTCGTACTTTTTATTTTTACATAGGGTCTTTCACGGCTTTCTTTGGCACAATAAGCAGTACGTTCAGCCAGACGCAGTGGCTCATACCTGTAATCCCACCACTTTGGGAGGCTGAGGCGGGCAGATCACCTGAGGCCAGGAGTTTGAGACCAGCCTGGGCAACACGGCAAAACCCCGTCTCTACTAAAAATACAAAAATTAGCCAGGCGTGGTGGCACATGCCTACAGTCCCAGCACCTGGAAGGATGAGGCAGGAGAACTGTTTGAACCAGGGAGGCGGAGGTTGCAGTGAGCCAAGATGTTGCCACTGTAGACTCCGTCTCCAAAAAAAACAAAAACAATATGTTCATAAGGAAATTCATGAAAAAAACCCACAATATATTAAAGGGTTGGTTCTTAAACCCAAACTAAGGTTAACATTTTACACACCTTATTAGATATGATACTCATTTCTGAAAAAGTCATTTCAACTTACCAGCACTCGAATATCAAATCTCTGCTCCTGAGGTAGGTACTTTGGAACCTGAAGCACACAGTTCAGCGCTGTGCCTATGAGACCGTCCTGCTCTCCTGTTTTGGTGCTGCCCCACTCTGAAATAAGAAACGAATACAGGAAAATGGTTACTGATTCTTCCTTAGAACACTAATAATTGAGATTTATTAACATGGATATTAACTTAGAATTGTACAGTCATTCCTCTATTGAAACATACTATTGATACTTCTGGGTCAAGCTGCTAGGCTTCTAAAAATATCAACTCTTAAAAGCAATTTAAACCTACACATGAGTAAGTCAAGTACATTATGACAAATAAAAAAATCACTACCCCAAGAAAAGGAGAAACAAAGAAAAATAACTTGTTTTCACATGCAATATACATCTTTCAATGAGAAAAAAATGGAAAAAATCTTACCATTATCATTTGTTAAATTGAGCAACACCCCAATGATGGCCCTCATGCAGTCCTCCACTGCTTTGCCTACATGGTTAGTTACATTCTGGTGAGGCAGAGGCTTACTGTCAGCTAAGCATATGCTGTCCTCAGCGCGGTTGTACTGCTGAATCAGTTCTTCACAATGCTGTAATGCTCTTAAAAGGAAATCAAATATAGACTATTATAGTAAATAATAATAGGTACACAGCAAATTTCTATTTACTTGAACCTAAAGACTATCGGATGAAATTTCACTTTATTTTGGAAAAACCCGATACCTTAAAAAATTTATTCAAGGAATGTTAAAATTAAAAACTCATGGCAGAAGTTTATATCTGTACTATCTACATTTACCACTAGTAATCTCTTTATTTCCAAATTGTCTCATGTTATCAATCTCTCCACTGTAAGAGACGGACCACAACCCTTTCTCAAACAGGGCAAATGGTTAACAGCTAATGTTGGACACTTCTGAGGTAGTAAATGTTATTACTACATAACAAATGTGAATGTAAAGACAAGTATTAAATATTTCATAGGCATTAGAGTAGATCATTATTTTTATTATCTTCACTACCAACGTGACAGTATAAATCATTATTTTTTAATTTAAGTTCATTCAAATTGACATGTCTCCTTGACAGTTATCCAAGGGGATGAGCTACATCTAAAGATTCTCAAGATACTACCCAAAATAACAAGGAAATATAATCCCTAAATGGGTCTAGTATTTCTAAAGACACTATTTAAATCACCAAGTCCATGATTTTTAATACAAATCAAGTAAGCTCGCTCTGTCAGTTGTCTCACTCTGTCACCCAGGCTGGGGTGCAGTGGCATTATGATGGGGCTCGATTCTTCATGCATTATGTATCACACAAAATTCTTAAAGAAACCGTATCTAATCTATGCCTAGTTGCCCTTTAAAACATACTGAGGAAATTCTGTAGAAGTTCTTAATATTTTACAACCCTTTGGTCAGGAAGGTGTTCCTCAAGTCTAACCTAAAATAATTTGTTCTTCTGGTATTGAATGCTGGTCAGGATTACCATACTGTCATTGGTAACTCAACTGTTTTTAGACTGGGCTAAACTGGGGCTTTGAAGATAAAAGGAGGTTCAGCATATGTTATTTAATCTTTCTGTACGCTATCTCCGAATTGATCATGGTTTCTGCTGAACAGCTTAAAAACCTAGAGATAAGTGCTCTTTTACAAACACTCAATTCTGACCTCTACTGCACTTCCAAGCATTTGGCCTGAATTTCCTAATCACAACAAAAGAGCATCTGTCATATCAAATACTTCCTCTTACAAGGTAGTTGTCAGAGGTTATGAAGTATACAAAAGAGGTATTTTTAAATCAGAAACAACATATACAATTTTTCTTGTTAATTTAAAAAACAAAAATCAGAAACATTTAACTTCAATAATCTTTGGTAAGGAAGGGTAAAAACATGGTAGCAAACCCAGAATGCATGCGGTAAGAGCACTAAATATAGGCGATGCACATTGGCTTATGCCTGTAATCCCAACACTTTGGGAGGTCAAGGCAGGAGAATCACTTGAGTCCACGAGTTTGAGACTAGCCAGGACAACATAGCAAGACCCCGTATCTATTTAAAAAAAAAAAAAAAAAGAAAGAAAGAAAGAGTGCTAAATATATATAAAATAGGCCAGGCACAGTGGCTCATGTCTGTAATCCCAACACTTTGGGAGGCCAACACGGGTGGATCACCTGAGGTCAGAAGTTCGAGACCAAGGAGTTCGAGACTAGCCTGGTCAACATGGTGAAACCCCGTCTCTGCTAAAAATACAAAAATTAGCCGGGTGTGGTGGCGCACACCTGTTGTCCCAGCTATTCAGAAGGCTGAGGCAGGAGAATCATGTGAATCCTGAAGGCAGAGGTTGCAGTAAGCCAAGATCATGCCACTGTACTCCAGCCTGGGCTCAGAAAAAAAATAAAATAAAATAAAATAAAATAAAGAAAAATAAAGTATACAAATGCAAGATAAAAAATGTACAAATCCAAGACCAAAAAAAAGAGATTTTTAAAACCTACAGATTAAGAAAATCTACTGAGACCAGAAATTTGAGACTACTGAAAATTAGAATATTGACTAAACATAAAATATTAGGCAACTATTAATGTGTGGTATGAAAATGGCATTGGGGTTATATTTTTTAAAAGAGTCCTTTTCTTCTAGGCATTATGTACTTAAGTATTTATGGATGAAATAATATCTGGATCTGTTTCAAATAATACAGGAGAGGGAATGGATGAGGTTACAGATGGAAATCAGACTGGCCATGATTGATAGATAATGTGTACGTTACAGTTTATTACATTATTTATATTTGAATTCCTCCAAACTAAGAGGTTAAAAAAACAGATAAACTAGAGTAAGACTGCAATGGGCCTTTGATAAGGCTGACTTCAGTAAGAAAGTTGTACATATATCCAAAGACAACAAGGAATCAGAGATTTGAGAAATTAAAATTATTTTTTCAAAGCAGTGATTTGGAGAAAGTTAACTCCATGTGGTATTGTTCTGGATAGGCTACAGGTCAGAGAACTAGGGCAGATATCAAGAACTAGGACAGAGATATCAGGAAGAGGCTGCTCTAATAAGATAGAACCAGGACTGGAGACATACTTGGGAATTTTGCCTGCACGGAGGTGAGAGCATTAGCCTAATTGTGATGAAATGTGGGAAGAAAGAAATGTGGAATGGAAGAAGCTACATACAGATATAGAAAAACAGGTCTAAATAAAGTGCAGAAGAAGAGGGCTAGAAAAGTCCATTTAAAACAAGAATGAGGAAAAATGCTTAGTATTTACTATATGCCAAGTACTGTTCTAGGCTTTGCATATTAACTAATTTAACTCATTAATAGGTATCACAAATAAGATACAAAAGATACTTTAAAAATCATTTAAATTTTAAAAATTTTATATGTATTTTTAATATACACATATTTTTAAATATCTACTATGTATAGATTTCTTACGAACATACAAATTAACTCATTTTATTGTAATAAAAATCCTAGGTGGGTTAGCCACTATTATTATCCCCCTTGTAAAGAGCTTGATTTGTATATTACAAAAGTTATACAGCTGAAATTATCAAGCTGGAATCCACACCGTCATTTTGTGTCCAAAATCTGTACTCTTAAAACTTTTGTTACACAATGTGATCCGATTCACAGAACTCAACAGAGCATTTCATGGAGGAAGCTAATCCAAATTTCTTTCATTTATGGTCAATCCAAATGTTTAAAATAAGTAACAATGTTAGTTGTTAATTAATAAACAAAAAACTTACTTAGCTGATGAAACAATCAGTTGGGAATCTTTATATGCTATCAAGTAGCTTTGATTTTCGGGATTATGCACAGTTACCTAAAAGGGAAGAATATGAAATAATTGTGGCAATCCAAAACTTTCATTCATTCATATAACACCACATTCTGCCTGGCGCGTAAAGGATACAAAGATGAGGAAGAAACAGCCCTTGTTACCTAAGGGAATAATTTCACTAACTACAGGTTCCAGATGTAAAATAAGAAAGCTAATGCTTTATGAAAAAATTAAGACATCACTGTTATAATTATTCATTCATAATTAACATATTCTACACTATATATTCACTGTAACAAATTGCCAAACACACTGAATGTCAGAATAGAGCAGTCCTCAACTTACAAATAATGTAAAGTTCGTAAGTATTCATTTAGAATACATTTTTACAAAGAAATATCTGTTATCTACTGTACCCAAAGCACTCTAGAAGACACATGGAACATTACAATTTAATCTATGCCAGGAGCTTTTAATTTATACTACACCATTTTTAAAATAACCTGGTGAACAAACCTATGCACCCTGAAATTAGCTGGCAGTACAAATTCTAATCTATACAGAACTGGGTTAAGTCCTTCGTAAGTCAAAGAACAAAATATACTTACTGCAGTTCAACAGTATCATTCTCCAAAGCCAAATATTATGACAGGCCATGCCTATAAACAATCTGACTCAAAAGTCAAATAAACAAAATGCTAATAATAACTTAAAAATAAAACCTGATTGCATTTCACTATTGTTATCTACAAACGATGTAGTCAAGTAGAAATTCACATTAAGGAAAAAACAATAAAGACTGGAGGGGCCCAGCAAGGTGTAATGCCTGTAATCCCAACACTTTGGGAGGCTGAAGCCGGCAGACCACTTGAAACTAGGAGTTTGAGACCAGCCTGGCCAACATGGAGAAACCCTGATTCTACTAAAAATACAAAAATCAGTAGGGCATGATGGCACATGCCTATAATCCCAGCTACTCAAGAGGCTGAGGCATGAAATTGCTTGAACCCGGGAAGCAGACGTTGCAGTGAGCTAAGATCATGTCACTGCACTCTAGCCTGGGTGACAGAGACAGACTCTGGCTCAAAAAATAATAATAAAAACAATCAAATCTTTAAAAAAGATTGGCATATATAAACAAACAAGCCTAACATCTCATTTGCAGCAATAATACAGGTACTCTTAAAATATAAAACTACTCATTTAGCTTGTTTATTAACAACTGGTTGCTCAAAAAATGTACTGCTATTTCTATCTGGATTAACAGAAGTGAACCTCTAGGGGTATATAAAATATTTGGCAGTCTGTCTCTTACATACACAATCACAATTAAGACTGAATAATTTTTGCCAAATAGTCATACATACTTACACTTTCTAAAACTCGTAAACATCTCTCTGCTCCCCATAGTGAGGCTACCAGTTTCTCTTCATCCTCATCTCTACTTAAATGATCCACACATTCTTTTACTAGGTGAAAAGAAACAAACATAAGTTAGTATTTATCATCAATACTTACCAACAGAATACTTTCAGCTAACATTAGAAGCCATCTGTACACATGCTATGAACATGCTGGAACCTCTCTGAACATTTTTTATTCTAGGTTTCATACTGTAAGATTTTGAAATGCATACTCTGTAATTATTTTGTTTCCATAATCCCCCAATATCAAAATGTTAATGGCCTCTTCTTTTTTTTTTTTGAGGTGGAGTTTCGCTCGTTGCCCAGGCTGGAGTGCAATGGCACAATCTCGGCTCACTGCAACCTCCACCTCCCACATTTAAGCAATTCTCCTGCCTCAGCCTCCCAAGTAGCTGGGATTACAAGCATGCACCACCACGCCTGTCTAGTTTTGTATTTTTAGTAGAGACGGGGTTTCTCCATGTTGGTCAGGCTGGTCTCAAACTCCCGACCTCAGGTGATCCGCCCGCCTTGGCCTCCCAAAGTGCTGGGATTACAGGCATGAGCCACCGCGCCCGGCCGGCCTCTTCTTTAAATGTTAGAAATTTGCAGGATGCAACTAAAAAAATAATAATAATAATAATAGACATTCCAAATTGACACAATTATTTTTTGAAGTATGTCAACGGAGTATTTTCTTCAGGCTTTAAATAATATATAAAAACATTCTAAATGTAAATATCATACCTTTATCTACAATATGATCCAGACCACCCAAAAGCCGGAGTTCTTCTTTAAACCAGTCTCCTGCTCGTTTAGAAGTAAGGGATAATAATGTCTCCATAGCTAAATGCCCAGTCTAAAAACCAGAAGCACCATTAATGAATATTAACTTTTAGCAATAACTCTAGAAATTGTTTCTCTTTACGAAAATGTACTGCATGCTACATGTAGTTTTTTAACACTACTTTTATACATAAAATTGAACTAATTTTCAATTTTATCAGAATAGTCTACATTGAACAAAGTTTTTTAACCAGCTTTTCATAGAGAAAATGTGCTATTAGTCTGTCATTTGTCAGTTTAATATTATACACATATATAGGTATTCTTATTTCTACAGTATACAGGTCAAGTGTGGAACTGCTAAGTCAAAGGGTACATGTATTTTTTAAATGTAAATCAATATTGGATTAATTTACCACAATGGATTTAACAAGTAACACTCTCAGGAGGAAAGGGTGGGAGTGCCAGTTGCCTTGAATCTTCAAAAGCACAAGTTATCACTTAACATTTTTGTCTGAGGGTACAAAATGGTAACATACTGCTTTTGTTTGTATTTTTACAATGACAGTAACCTTGAACAGTTTTTCACATATTAATTCTACTATGAGACTCCTGTTCCTTATTCTTTCCATATTTTCCTGCAAGACTGATTGTCTTTTCTTATTATTTGGTGTATTTTGTCTATTCTGCATACAAATCCTTTGTTCACTTTAGTGTTGCAGACTGACTAGTTTTAAAGGGCATACTGCAGGCTTAGCAGCTCAGATATTCATCATGTGGCCATGATGACAAAACTATACAAATAATGCTTTAGGACCACCACCAGAAGAGTACAAAAGCTAAGACCCACACTCACAACCCGAGTAAAGTTTTTATTGCTCTTTATTTCACTTTGGCTGTCGTTTTTCTTTTTAAAGCAGACAGCCACTTCCCAACAAAGAGCAATTTGGTTCCTGCTGTAATAAAGAACTTCAGCATAACAAAAGAAATGCTTTAACTAGCAAAGACTGACAAGATCTGGTTTTTCTCCCTAAGTTTCTCCCCTTCAAAAGATGATAGTTTTTAAGTCCTTCAGGTCTATTTGAAAAAATGCATAAAAATTGGATATTTAGAAATACAAATAACAGATATCACCAGTGAAAACCTTAGGATTGCACATTTAGAAGAGATCTAGAAGATTTTAATCTACTTCTTTCAAAAAAGTTGTTCTCGGCCAGGTGCGGTGGCTCACACCTGTAATCCCAGCACTTTGGGAGGCCGAGGTGGGCTGATCACCTGAGGTCAGGAGATCAAGACCAGCCTGGGCAAAATGGTAAAACCCCATCTCTACTAAAAATGCAAAAATTAGCTGGGCGTGGTGGTGGACGCCTGTAATCCCAGCTACTCAGGAGGCTGAGGCAAGAAGAATTGCTTGAACCCAGGAGGTGGGGGTTGCAGCGAGCCAAGATTTGTGCCACTGCACTCCAACCTGGGCGACAGAGAGAGATCCCGTCTCAAAAAAGAGTTGTTCTCCAAGGTGACAAATACAAAACTAGAATCCAAAGATTCAACTGTGCCCGTTTTTCATTCTGTCCCTCAAAGAGTAATTTAGATTGGTTCGTGTGTGTTAATTCATGAGTCATACGGGCAAAGCTGAAGCCTAATGAGGTATTCTTTGTTTAGAAGAAAGGTGATGGTAATTTGATATTAATAATTAAAACTCAAGCCTTTTTAGGAAGTTTTGTTTTTGTTTCTACTGGCATAAAAAGGATTCTTTGATATTTTAGGCTATATTCAGTATACTATAAGCTAGCATTTAAA
The DNA here is from genome assembly GCF_009828535.3 of Hylobates moloch. Classification (NCBI taxonomy): domain Eukaryota; kingdom Metazoa; phylum Chordata; class Mammalia; order Primates; family Hylobatidae; genus Hylobates; species Hylobates moloch. Next base: position 80,406,842 of record NW_026652278.1, read on the forward strand.
AACAGCCTACTATTCAAGCATTTTATTTGAAAACTGGAATAGTACTCAGAATTAAAGCACAGCCAGATCACTAATCAGAAAACAAGAGGAACAGGCCGCGAGGTGGCTCACACCTGTAATCCTAGCACTTTGGGAGGCTGAGACACAAGTATCACTTGAACCCAGGAAGCGGAGGTTGAAGTGAGCTGAGATCGTGCTACTGCACTCAGGCCAGGTTGACAGAGCCAGAGAGTTTCAAGGCAGTGGAGGGGGGGATCCCCGAGGTAGGTCCTTCAGGAGGTATTCCAGGACAAGGCATTGTTATCAAGGGAGATGAGACCTCCATGCCTGTTTTACTGCCCCTAAAACCTTCCAATGGGACAAGATGTGGAGGTGGAAGACAGTCATATTGATAATCTTGACCCTGTGTGGACCTTGGTTAACGTGTGTGTCACCTTCATTTTTAACAGAAAAAGTTTTAAAAGTTAAAAAATAATAATTTTAAGAGCAGAAAAAAGCTCACAGAATATTTTTGTAGAGCTATACAATTTGTGTTTTAAGCTAAGTGTTATTAAAAAAAAGTCAAGAGTTAAACTTGGGGAGCCAGAGTGTATGGTGTTTATCAAGTCTACAGTAGTGTGCAATCATGTCCTAGGCCTTCACATTCACTCATTACTCACTCACTGACTTACACAGAGCAACTTCCAGTCCTGCAAGCTCTACTCATGGTTAAGTGTCCATATAGGTATATCTTTTTAAATCTTTTATACCATATTTTTCCTTTACCTTTTTTATGTTTAGATGCACAAATTTTACCACCATTGTGTTCTAACTGCCTTCAGTGTTCAATACAGTAACATGCTATACAGGTTTGCACCCTAAAAGCAACAGGCTGTACCACATAGTCTAGATGTGTGGTAGGTTATAACTTCTAGGTCTGTGTAAGTACACTTTGATGTTCACACAGCAACAAAATCACCTAACGATGCATTTTTAGATATCTGTCATGAAGCAAAGCATGACTATATTACTATTTTAAATTATCTTTTCATAGCACATCAGCAATACCAATATATTAAAGAAATTAAGCAACTAGTAACAAAACTAACGTGTAAAGGATATTCATTGCACAAAACAACACAGTAAATCTACTGTACAATTTAAAACAAAAATATTCAAGAATAGCTAACATTAGTGGGGAAAAAGAGGAATCCTAAAACTGACAACTGTGCTCTGGCTTAATCATATGAGTAAACTATTTAATAGAGTGTAGGAAAGTTTTTATTCTGGTATTTATCATCCTAATAAATTCAACAAAACATAAGACAAATTCAATTATCAAGTTTATCATGTTATTTAACAGCATACCTGAAATGAATCTAAATGTTGAATATAGAAGACAAAAAAATAAAGTCACATTACCCAACTATGCAGGCAAATAAACATTATAGGCTCAAATTTATTCTTTTATAGCATGAAAAAATCAGTAGACATTGTAAAAATATAGAAGTAAATAAAAATTCCAAATGTTTTGGACAGGCACAGTGGCTTATGTCTGTAATTCCAGGAAGGCCATGGAGGGCAGATCACCTGAGTTCAGCAGTTCCAGACCAGCTTAGCCAACATAGCAAAACCCCGTCTCTACTAAAAATACAAGAAAATTAGCTGGGCATGATGGCACACGCCTGTAATCCCAGCTATTCAAGAGGCTGACGCACTAGAATCACTTGAACCTGGGAGGTAAAGGCTGCAGTGAGCCGAGATCACACCACTGCACTCCAGCCTGGGTGACAAGGGCAAGACTTCGTCTCAAAAAAACACAAACAAAAAAAAGTTTTACATGTAGCATACAGATGATATGATGACATGGAGGATCACTGATTTGCCATCTGGGCACAACACCTCTCTCCACAATCTTATAAAGTGAAAAGTACTGAATACATGTCAGTTTTGTATCTTGCTGTTTAAATTGCTCTCCCATCCTCCACCGTAACCAGAATCTATTACCACCTCTACCTTAATTAAAATAGAGAATAGAGCAAGAGCCTAAGTCACACCTGGCTAGCACAAAGCATCCTATAAATTTTTGTGGCAAATGCTGCAGTCTTCAGTTAAGTAGGTGTGGAGACACTGGCTTTTGTTTTTTTGTCTTTTTGTTTGTTTGTTTTTTTTTTTTTTGGAGACGTAGTCTTGCTCTGTTGCCCAGGATGGAGTGCAGTGGCACCAATCTCGGCTCACTGAAACCTCCACCTCGCCTCCTAGGTTCCAGGTTCAGGCGATTCTCGTGCCTCAGACTTCCAAGTAGCTGGGAATACAGGCACCCACCACCACGCACAGCTAATTTTTGTATTTTTAGTAGAGACAGGGTTTCACTATATTGGCCAGACTGGTCTCGAAATCCTGGTCTCAGGTGATCCACCCACCTCGGACTCCCAAAGTGCTGGGATTATAGGCGTGAGCCAGACCGCCCAGCCTGGCTTCTGATTACTTAACATCTGTTCTGGGAAAGCCTCTAAAATTTCCAGTTTACCCATTGTTTCTTGTGTAAAATCAGGTACTTACTGTATATCCTGCCCTTACGTCAAACAACCTTGATGTACTTCAATAGCCCTACACATCCATTCTGAATTACACTTTCCATATAGCATATAAACCCTGGATGTGGGGTGTAATGGCATGGGGATCCCAAAACACAGATACGGCTTTTGTTCGTAAGTCCCTATTAAATGTTTCTTTCTAAAAAACTGGATTTATCAGACTCTTTGGCCTCTCAGCTTCCTTGGACTTTAGGGGTACGTTTGCATAGACTTGTCCATTGTGAACCAGTAGACAGAAACAAATGTTTATATGGTTTTGATGTTGGAAATGTCTGAAAACCAGGTTATTATATAATAAACACTTTTTTTCTTTTTTTTTCAAAACCACAGGCCAATTATCTTCTACTGGCCTAGAAGTGGATGGAATCACCAATATGTGAATGGAACATATTGATTCTACAAGTAAAAAGCCAGAAGAAAGCAAAACTGAACTAAAGCAAAAATGGAATAGCCATCTCATACATGGGGCATTGTGATGAGCATTAAGAGCAGCTACTGGCCATGACTGTATTATAAGGAACACCACCTCAGGGGAGGTGAGGTGCCTAGGAGTCTTCCTTGTGGTGTCTTCAGGGTTCTTTTAGTCCCATGAAGCAGTTAGACACCCTGAGGTACTCTGGGATAAACAGATGGTTGCTCACTGAAAAGGCAGTTGTGGCGGGGGTGGTGGCTCACGCCTGTAATCCCAATACTTTGAGAGGCTGAGGAAGATCGCTTGGGCCTAGGAGTTCAAAACCAGCCTGGGCAATATGGCAAAAACCCCATCTCTACTTAAAATACAAAAGTTAGCCAGATATGGTGGCATACACCTGTAGTCCCAGCTACTTGGGGGGCTGAGGTGGGAGGATCACTTGAGCCCAGGGGTTTGAGGCTGCAGTGAGCTATGACTGCACCACTGCACTCCAGCCTGGGCAACAGAGCAAGACCCTGTCTCAAAAAATAATAATTATTACTATTATTATAAAATAAAAATTAAAAAAGAAAATGGCAGATGTAAATCCTCTGATATGTTTATTCCTGAAATCCATGGAGAATAAGAATTCAAATTCCTAATAGCCTAAATGTAGTTTCTACCCTTTTTTTTTTTGTTGTTGTTGTTGTTGTTTTTGTTTTTTTTTTTTTTTGAGACGATCTCACTCTGTCACCCACGCTGGAGTGCAGGGGCACAACCTCGGCTCACTGTACGCTCAAACTCCCTGGGCTCAGGATATTTCTCCAGCCTAAGCCTGCGGACTAGCTGGGACTACAGGTGCAGACCACCATAACTGGCTAATTTTTTTGTATTTTCTGCAGAGCTGGGGTTTCACCATGTCACCCAAGCCGGACCCAAACTCCCAGGTTCAAGCAATCCACCTGCCTCGGCCTCTCAAAATGCTGGTATTATAGGCATGAGCCACTGTGCCCGGCCCCTTTTTTTCTTACAAAATAAAGAGAAAAGGATTAGGCAAAATGCAACACAAAATGTGCAACTATTTACTGGGCAAAAAGCCTAAATGCAGATAAACTAGTTTAGGAAGTTCAGACAAGGAATGAAATTATGCTCAGATCTAAACGTAAGAAATTTGCCAAACTGTAAACCAAGGTTGGAATTAAAATAATTTGCCCACAGTCAGACAGCTACTGCAACTAACCAAAGACTTTCTGAAAGTAATTATCATCTTAGAAGGAAGGAAGAAGGAACCCACCGTTATATTTTCTAGATCAAGATGCTTGTTGTGTACAGTTTCACAGAGCCTTCGGATTTTTTCTTTAATTTTGTTCATGTCTTTTTCATTCAGTAGCTTGGCTGACGAAGCATCTTGTTCCAGTTCCAAAAGTCGAATCATTAGATCTAAGCTAGCTCTATCAAGATCCATGTTCAAACGATCTCTACTCAGTATATACATGAGGGCAGCTGTACAGAGGGACAGATTCTTCAACAGGCCAAAAAAAGAAAAGAAAAAAAGTTCATGTAAGCAACTCCTGACATCTCAGGAAATAAGACTGTTAATGCCTTTTGTTTACAAGTTAAAATGCTTAAAACTTTTACTACTAACCATGTTGGAAACTTCAAAAATGTTTTATTCAGCGGTCCCTCTAAAAATATTCTTTTTTTTTGAGATGGAGTCTTACTCTGTCGCCCAGGCTGGAGTGCAGTGGCGCAATCTCGGCTCACTGCAGCTTCCACCTCCCAGGTTCAAGCGATTCTCCTGCCTAAGCCTCCCGAGTAGCTGGGACTACAGGCGTGTGCCACCATGCCCAGCTTATTTTTTGTACTTTTTTTTTTTTAGTAGAGACAGGGCTTCATGGTGTTAGCCAGGATGGTCTCAATCTCCTGATCTCGTGATCCACCCACCTTGGCCTCCCAAAATGCTGGGATAACAGGTGTGAGCCACCACGCCCGGCCCCCCTCTAAAAATATTCTGAAGAAACATGTTTAAAAAATAAAATGCTGTTGCTTAAAATTTACCTTTCAATGGATCCTCCATACATGAATGCCTGATAGCTATAAGAATATATGCTGAGTTACATATTTCTTTGGCTATACTGTGCTAAGAGTTTATAAAACATTTTTAGATATGTGTGTGTGAGTATATATCTATATAAACCTTATTATGATATACCTCATTTTTTTTCTTTTTGAGACAGGGTTTCACTTTGTCATCCAGGCTGGATTGCAGTGGCACCATATCAGCTCACTGTAGCCTTGACCGTCTGGACTCAAGCAATCCTCCCCACCTCAGCCTCCCAAGTAGTTGGGACAACCGGCAGGCGCCACCATGCCCAGCTGATATTTTTGTATTTTTTGTGGATGGGGTTTCCCCATGTTGCCGAGGCTGGTCCTGAACACCTGAGGTCAAGTGATCCACCCACCTTGGCCTCTCAAAATGCTAAGGTTACAGGCGTGAGCCACCACGCCCAGCCTATTCTTTATGATATAGTAGACAGTCATATTTCAGTTTAAAATCAATAATTTAAATAATAATTTTAAATCTATATCATACCCTTAACACGTTTTTTTCCTTGAAAACACAGCTGTGTTTACATCTGTATATAAACCCAGGATGCTGAAATATACATATTTGGATTTCTTTAAAATAAACCAATCGCCAGGCATGGTGGCTCACACCTGTAATCCCAGCACTTTGGGAGGCCAAGGTGGGCAGATCACCTGAGGTAAGGTGATCGAGACCAAGCCGACAACATGGTGAAACCCCATCTCTATTAAAAATACAAAAATTAGGCCGGGCGCAGTGGCTCACATCTGTAATTCCAGCACTTTGGGAGGCTGAGGCAGGTGGATCACCTAAGGTCGGGAGTTTGAGACCAGCCTGGCCAACATGATGAAACCCCGTCTCTACTAAAAATACAAAAAAATTAGCTGGGCATGGTGACGCTTGTCTGTAATCCCAGCTACTCAGGAGGCTGAGGCAGGACAAATGGCTTGAACCCGGGAGGCGGAGGCTGCAGTGAGCCAAGATTGTGTCACTGCACTCCAGCCTGGGCGACAGAGCAAGACTGTCTCAACATAAATAAAATAAAATACAAAAATTAGCCTGGCGTAGTGGCAGCAGCCTGTAGTCCCAGTTACTTGGGAGGGTGAGTTGTGAGGATCGCTTAAAAAAATAAAATAAAACAGTCAAGTCTGGTTGAACCAAGTAATTTTTTAAATCATTAATAAAATGTCTCAAAGTCACTCTGATCAGGTAGTTAAGTCAGCACACTCTTTTTTTTTTTTTTTTTTTTTTTTGAGAGGGAGTCTCGCTCTGTCGCCCAGGCTGGAGTGCAGTGGCACCATCTCGGATCACTGCAACCTCTGCCTCCCAGGTTCCAGCAATTCTTGTGCCTCAGCCTCCTGAGTAGCTGGGATTACAGGCATGCACCACCACACCCGGGTAATTTTTTGTATTTTTAGTAGAGATGGGGTTTCACCATGTTGCCCAGGCTGTTCTTGAACTCCTAAGCTCAGGCAGTCTGCCCACCTCAGCCTCCCAAAGTGCTAGGATTATAGGCGTTGAGCCACCGCACCTGGCCAGGACACTCTACTCATACAATCTAAATACTGAAGGTGAAATATTTTAGATAAGTGTGAATATAAAAAAAGGTCTTACATTTGGTATATTCCAACACTTGAGATATTCTGTACTTACACCTATTTCAATATACAGAAAACACAACCATCTAAAGATTTAAACTTTGAGCCCCCAGAAGTAGAGAAGCATCAGATCAGGTGTCTAATTAAATGTTTATACAGCAAATTATTTTTGGAAATTAGGATGCCATAGTAAAGGCCATGGGGGATCCACTGCCCTTAAAAATCATACTGTAACGTCTAAGTTCACTGTTAACTGCATAATAAAGCAAACGAATTCTCTTTTTTGTTTGTTTTTAAGAGATGAGGTCTCACTAGGTTTCCCAAAATGGATCTGAACTCCTGAGTTCAAGAGATCCTCCCTTAGTCTCCAAAGTAGCTAGGACTTACAAACGCACAGGCTGGAGTGCAGTGGCACAACCTCGGATCACTGCAACCTCCACCTCCCGGGTTCAAGCAATTCTCCTGCCTCAGCCTCCCTACTAGCTGGGATTACAGGTGCCTGCCACCACACCCGGCTGATTTTTTGTATTTTTAGTAGAGTCAGGGTTTTACCAAGTTGGCCAGGCCGATCTCAAACTCCTGACCTGAGGTGATCCACCCACTCTGGCCTCCCAAAGTGCTGGGATTACAGGCATGAGCCACCGCGCCCGGCCCAGAAGATGCAATATTAAATTATCACCTAATCTGTATTTAGAACATAATTTCTTTAACAAAAATATAGTAAGGCCATCTCAAAATACTACTAATGCTAATAATTAGCAATGATGGTTACTTTCTTCTAATTTTGGAAAATGTTAAACCTAATAACTTTTGCTATGTTTATTATTAAGCAAAAGCATCAAAGGCAAGGAAAATGAAGAATTTATTCCTTATCACAATGAGGCCATGTTCCAGATTCAACACTAGACAAAAACGTTTCTAAAAAATTAGGGCTGCATTTCCAAACCAGTTTTTTTCCACTCATTAGTATCAAATAATATTAAAAGATTCTTCTCAGTGCTGATTATAGAGAAAATTATACTTACAGAATTCAGTATCAATATACTACATTAGCTAAGATAACAAAATACAATTTTAATAGTATAAAATGACATATTAAGAAAAAGTGTTTTCATGAGAAAATAAATATTAAGCAAAAACTTCTGGCCGTAAGCACTAAAAATTTAGCAAATAAAATGAACTCAATCTATAATTAGGATATATTTATAGAATATTCAGTGAAGATATTTTTCGATAGCCAAATAGACTAGTAGTTTTCAACATAAGGCTTCTCAATCTCAGAAACTTAAAAAATACCTGATGGTGCTGGGAATCATCCAAGGTTTTAAAGACCATTGCTACCATCCCATGTGCTCTCAGGTGCATTCGAAAACTGGGCATGGCACATTTAGTAGCCAAGCTAATAACACTACAAGAAAATAGAGTACGTTAGGGGGGCTGGAAACAGCTAGTACATTAGTTTTTAGTTTGTGTAATACCAAAACCAGCAAATAGGAAGGGGGTAAAAGGGTCAAAGCATTGCCCATACATGATCACAATATAAAAACCATAGGCAAAACACATTATTAAAAATATACTGATGCCTGGTGCATGATTAGGTACACTGTATTTTAAAAAAATAACCTAACTGTCTTTAGTGCATTCCTTACATTACTACTACCATTAAAAGCTTTAAATCTGAGCTGCCTTTCATAATACTTGATAAAAATTATATTTGATTGGATATACTCCAAGTGACTGAAAAATTCAATCGAAATTATAGTATTCAAACAATCCATTAGGAAATACAAAAGATCATCTTTTTGAGCATTTGGGTGCAAATGTAAGCATCCAGATCACAATATGCTTAAATAAATCTAATTTATTACTTGAACATCAGAGGTAAAAAGAACTTAAAAGATTTTTTAATTATTTACTTTATTTCTTTCTGGTAATTTTTTTTCTTGTTTTTGGAGACAGGGCCTCACCTCACTCTATCATCCAGGCTGGAGTGCAGTGGCATGATCACGGGCTCAAGCCATCCTGCAACCTCAGCCTCCCAAGTAGCTGGAACTAAAGGCATATGCCACCGTGACTCGTTACTTTTTTATTTTTTGTAGACATGGGGTCTCACTATGTTGCCCAAAGTGGTCTCGAACTCTTGGACACACATGATCCTCCCAACTTGGCTTCCCAAAATGCTGGGATTATAGGTATGAGCCACCATACAGGGCAAAAAGATGCTTTAGCGTAATTTTTTTTTTTTAAGCACTTGAAAACTGAAGCCTATGCTATACTAAAAAGGCTCTCATCATCCAGCTTTCCCTCTTATCATGTAGAATCAAATTATTTATAAAGAAATGGATAGCATTTTAACATATCACTGACTATACATACTACCCCATCACAACAAAATAAAAAATGTTTGGCTTTTTGGACAACACCTAGTTGAAAAAATTTAATACAGCATGCACATAATTGTAAAATACAAAAATAAAATCTTACCTAAGGCAACGTGTGTTTAGAGGCTGAGTGCTCTTTAAGCCACTTAACAAGTACTCAATGTCATCAGTGAACTCTTGATTTTCACCAAATTCTACGACATCGTTGAAGTGCTTCACGTGCTGAACAACAGTATATAACTGCCAAGAAAAAAAAAGTTCACCCCTTTTTAACTAGGAACTAGCATATTTAAATCTATGGGCTCACTGTACTTTACATAAGTACACAAAATAGTTCGTTAGATGGCAACAAAAATATTTTTAGAACAATGATGATGGTAAGACAAAAGAAGTTTGTGGTTCAAAACTGAGTATCAGTATACTGATATTTGTTGAAGATATTAAAAGGCTAAATGTTACATACAAAAATCTATCAACATGCAGTAAACACTGTATACGGCTGCTTACTTCTTTGTCTTCTCGTCTGCATTTCAGTGCAGTAACTATATCTTGGTAGGGCTGAGTAGGTATTGTCACAGTTTTTATCACTTTGGATGGTGGTGCAGGAGCCTTAAAAACTCCATCATCTTTTTGATTTGGTTCCTTTGAAGACAGCCTCACCTATTAATAAAGGTATTAAATTAGTTGTTCTAAATAAATATATAAAAATAGGAACATCTCATCTATCTGGCAAATTCAGCTTCAAAAAAAAGTAAATAAAGCTTTTTAAAAAGCAGGGAGCAGGGAGGCCTCTCAAAGGTCTTTAGAAATACTTTGAATTCCATGCACTAACAGGTAAGACATATGTATGTCTGCACACAGAAGAACCACTCAAGGATTCCTTCTAGTCTTTTTTAAACTTATTTCACATAATTTGTCATTTGTCTCTAGTACCATTAGAAAGACTAAAGAACCACAATTGCATGCAAAAATAGCTTTCATAAGCAGAAAGGGACAGGACAGAAAAACTAGACAGAGTCAAAAGAATTTTAATAGCACAAGAGTGTGAAGTAGTTTAGGGTAGAAATAAATAGCTGTTTAACAGGAGCATGCTATATTACTACTAATATACAAAATGATTTCTTTATAATATCAAAAGGAGTCTAATCAGTTTAAGAAGACAGGGAACTGTACATTATACTTTAGAAAGACTTCTATCCCCAAATTTCTTATTGTTATAAAGAACTAATTTACTTGATAACTCCAGATGACTGAAGCTTTACTGTTAACCTAGAAATTATGTATGATATTACCAGTCATTCTGGAGAAAATAAGTTGCTAAGAATCTTTTTCCTAATGTTTTGGATTGAAAACTATTACTAGAATACAGGAAGAGATTTGCCTCTGAAAAGCAAATTAAGCACTGAAAGCCACTTAGAAATATATATAGGATGTAATATACAGTACAGCTCTTATACAAACATCAAATATGGATAATCTTGCTCTTAAACACTAAATACTATAAATTCCATGAAATGTGGGTCATGAGTAACAAGAGCCTTATTTTTATGGCTTTCCTTGTTTAACCTAGCAGCACTAGAATTTCTGCTATCTTACTGACAATCCTGTTTTCCAATGAATTAAACTGAAACTACTAAGTTTCAGTAAAGAAAGCCAAAATAAACTGTTAAATAGAAAAGTCAAAGATTTACGAAGTATGAATACAGTAACTGCTTAATTTATAGCTTATTAAAAAACACAAAATAAATAAGTACAGTTCACTTACTGTGACACTCTGAGGTTTTACTACTGGTGGCCCAGGCAGTTCTTCTGAATCTGGATGATTCCAATGTCTGGCATTATATACAGCTTTTGTGGGTGACTAGAGAAATGAGAGAAAGATCAACCGCTGCCATCCTTACAAAAGACTCTCAACTAAAAATCATAAAGAATAATTTATATGCATAAACGTGTCCTAGAAACAGCAGGATGGATACTATCTGGGAATAGTCCCACCATAATTCCCATTCTCATGTCTATGGCAAATATAATCACTGTAGTACTAGGTCACAAAATCAGTAATTAGTGCTCTGTGCAACTATGACTAACCAAGAAAAGATGGCACTTGAAAGTAAACCTAGGCCAGACGCGGTGGCTCACGCCTGTAATCCCAGCACTTTGGGAGGCCAAGGAAGGTGGATCACTTGAGGTCAGGAGTTTGAGACGAGCCTGGCCAACATAGTGAAACCCTGTCTCTACTAAAAATAAAAAAAATTAGCTGGGCATGGTGGCAGGCATCTGCAATCCCAGCTACTTGGGAGGCTGAGGCAGGAGAAATCACCTGAACCCGGAGGCAGAGGTTGCAATGAGCTGAGACTGCACCACTGCACTCCAGCCTGGGTGACAGAGTGAGACTCCGTCTCAAAAAAAAAAAAAAAAAAGGTAAACCTCTTGCTAGGCTTACTAAGTAATCAACACATTTAACTCAACATGGGCTGGGCATGATGGCTCATGCCTGTAATCCCAGCACTTTGGGAGAGTGAGGAAGGAGGATCACTTGAGCCCAGGAGTTCAAGACCAACCTGGGTGAGCCCAGGAGTTCAAGACCAACCTGGGTGACAAAGCAAGACTCCGTCTCAAAAAAATTTAAAAAACAGTAATGATGATAATAATAATAGTTCAACGTGTTCTTCGGCAAAACTTTATTCTTCCTACTACCAATTCACGCCTCACAATCTTCCAACAACGGGAATCCAGCAGTTTATGACAGATAATGCGCTCATTTAAAGCAAACCACTGCAGCCAGATGTGTGCCACTACTCAAGAGTTCTCAAATTTTATCAAGGTAAATATAACACATATACCACATATTCCAAGACACAGTACGATCCAAAAAAGTACCGTGTAATAACATACGTGATTTCTGCAGCAAAATGTCACACTAAGCAGGACAAAGATGTAAAGTCCCTCACATCAATTGAGGTTATTGTGCTGCCCTATCAATTTACTTAAACTTATAGGGGGGATTTTCAGTTTTAACACTGAATTTCAGAATTGAGAATAAATGACAGTAAACCTACAAAATCAAATCAAGTAAAAGAACAAAACCCTCACTTTCAAGAGAAAACTGCGTAATTACAAAGACAAGATAGGTAACACTTCATTTTCTCTATCCTCTACGAAAGTGACATTAAATTGTGTTTTGAACTTCAAATGAATGGTTTGGTCAAATTAGAGATTTTCTCTCATGAAACAAATCTTATTTTCAGTACAACAAAAATAAGATAAGTGGAAAATCATACTTCAAGACTGTCAAAAAATCTACATTAAAAAAACTTAACTACATCCCCTTACTAGCTGCACTGAAGCAACATAATTAGCATTAAGCATTAGTGTGAACTAATGGTTAGCTTTTTATATATTATCTTTAATAAAGTAGAAAAACTCTCATTTGTATTGTGTATACAAACCCATCATTCATAAATGCCAGGTGTGCATAACATGATGATGCATTAGCAAGCTGAAACAATTTATGCACTCATGCAATGACTTGATCTGGCTTCCTGAGACACAACACATAACGTGGACCGAACATAAATTTTAAAACCTCTCTATTCCTTCCATTCTTTTCAAAGACCAGCTATATAACTTGTGTGTCTGCTAGTTATGGATCCCTAATTTGAACTACCTTTAGTACCTCAAGCATACTCCGAGCCCAGGCTTTGCTAACAACAGCCTTTTGGCAAGAACGAGTGCCTCAAAGCTCAAGCATTTTACTTCTTTTTAAAAAGCACTGACTGGGCTAGGCACAGTGGCTCATGCCGGTAATTACAGCACGCCTCTAGGCCGAGGCAGGAAGATCACTTGAAGCCAGGAGTTCAACAACAGCCTGGGCAAGAAAGCAAGACCCTGTCTCTACAAAAAATAAAATTAAAGAAATTAAAGAAGCAAAAAGAGAAATTACTTTTTAAAAAGCACTGACTAGGCCAGGGGCGGTGGCTCACGCCTGTAATCCCAGCATTTTGGGAGACTGAGGCAGGCGGATCACGAGGTCAGGAGATCGGTGAAACCCGTCTCTATAAAATACAAAAAATTACCAGGGGGTGTGGACCTGTAGTCCTAGTATGAAGCTGATGCAAAAAAAAAAGCACTGACTACAAGTAATAATCTAGTTACCTAGTTCCACAGCTAACAAAATACTAGGGTGGCTCACAGTTTTAAATCAAAACACTGTAAGAGTGCCTGAAAGAGTATGTGCTGTCGGGTGTGGTGGCTCACGCCTGTAATCCCAGCATTTTGGGAGGCCAAGGCAGGCGGATCAACTGAGGTCAGGAGTTTGAAACCAGCCTGGCCAACAGGATGAAACCCTGTCTCTATTAAAAATACAAAAATTAGCCGGGCGTGGTGGTGAGTACCTGTAGTACCAGATACTCAGGAGGCTGAGGCAGGACAATCAGTTGAACCCGGGAGGTGGAGGTTGCAGTGAGCTGAGATTGTGCCACTGCACTCCAGCCTGGGCAACAAAGCGAGACTCTGTCGTTTAAAAAAAAAAAAAAAAAGTGCTTTGTAAGTATTAAATATTATTAATAATTGTTATGTGATGATGTGCTGCTCAGTTTAAGTCTAACACATTCGTAAGAAAATAGAAATATATAGCCTACCTAATAAAGAATATGATAAACGAATGGAATAACTGATGTGTCTATTCATCTCAAAAGTCCTTGAAGCATAACAGCATACAGAATAATTGAATAATTTATATTAAAAGGTCATATTAAAGGAACTTTTGGTTATGCTGTTGAACAAGGCAATTTAGTAACACTATTAGTTTTAAAGCTTTTGATGATGTTTTACCATTTTAATACTAATAAGCAATCTAAAGGGAAGTAGTCCAATTAGAACTTTTTCTTGACTTTTATTTCAAAGTCTTACAAGATTAATATAGGGTTTATTATGGGAGAAGGGATATTGAAGACACATCTAACTAAAAATTGAAATAAGTAATATCTGTATATGGCTAACATACACACGGCAGGGAGAGGAAGAAACAGGGTAAGGGAGAAAAGGGAACATTGACTGAGCTCTTTACATCATTCTAAAACAGTACAGTAATTCCACATGCACCTAAGTGAATTGTGTATGTAAAGCACAAAATAGTGGTATGTCACATGCTAATTTCACTCAATGAAAGTGATTGTGTGTGTACAATATATGTAAAAATACCATATAGCGATCAACTTTCCATGGAAAATCAAAAATCACCCTTACCATTTAGCAACCTAGCTAAATGTTAACAGAGTCATTCTGATTGCACCACCAGGCTTGTCTTTAATCTTCTTAATTTTATTCTTGTTCGAAAAGCAGATACAGGGCCAGGCACAGTGACTCATGCCTGTAATCCCAGCATTTTGGGAGGCCGAGACAGGTGGATCACCTGAGGTCAGGAGTTCGAGACCTTTTGGGAGGCCGAGGCAGGTGGATCTGAGGTCAGGAGTTCGAGACCGGCCTGACCAACATGGTGAAACCCCGTCTCTACTAAATACAAAAAATTAGACGGGTATGGTGGCAGGCACTGTGGTCCCAGCTACTTGGGAGGCAGAGGCAGGAGAATCACTTGAACCCAGAAGGTAGAGGCTGCAGTGAGCCAAGATTGTGCCATTGCACTCCAGCCTGGGCAACAGAAAAGCAGATACAGGCCGGGTGCAGTGGCTCACGCCTGTAATCTTTGCACTTTGGGAGGCCGAGGCGAGTGAATTACTTGAGGTCAGGAGTTTGAAACCAGCCTGGCCAACATGGTGAAACCCCATCTCGCATGGTGGTAGGTGCCTGTAATCCCCGCTACTCAGGAGACTAAGGCAGGAGAATTGCTTGAACCCGGGAGGCAGAGGTTGCAGTGAACTGAGATCGTGCCATTGCACTCCACCCTGAGCAATAAGAGTGAAACTGTCTCGGAAAAAAAAGAAAAAAAAAAAAAAAGAAAAGCAGATACAGCATATAAACCAGATTCCTAAACGTTTTTCTGTGTTAAAGAAAAAAAAGTTGTGGCTAAGCATGGTAGCTCTCGCCCATAATCCCAGCAAGCTGGGAGGCCAAGGGAGACAGATGTCTTGAGCCCAGGAGTTTGAGACAACCTGTGCACCATGGTGAAACTCAAGTCTCTACAAAAAATACAAAAATTAGCTGGGAATGGTGGCAGGTTCCTGTGGTCCCAGCTACTTGAGATGCTGAGGTTAGAGGATCACCTCCTGAGTACAGAAGTGGAGGCTGCAATGAGCCAAGATCACACCACTGCACTCCAGCCTGGATGACAGAGTGAGATCCTGTCTCCAAAAAAAAGGATGGATTCTGTTTGCTACGTAAATTAATGAGAAAAATACTCAGAACAAAACAAGCAAAAAGTTCATAATAATAATCTAACATTCTAAATATTCAGAACCATTTTAGCATATTTCAATACTAGTAATCTTAAACATATTATTTTTTCGTATTCAGTGCTCCAGGGGCATAAGCAAGAAAAACGTCAAATGTGACATTCCATTAAAGCTAAGGAAAAAATATTCCACTGACAAACTGATGGGGCATTTCTTCATGAGAGATAATATAGTTTCTACAAAAACAATGGATAAAAATTGGTTTTTACAATAACACCACAAAGGTTGTTGTTAACAGATTGGATTACTGAATCACAACTATAAACCAGAGGTAAAGGTCGGGCATGGTGGCTCACGTCTGTAATCCCAGCACTTTGGGAGGCTGAGGTGGGCAGACCACTTGAGGTCAGGAGTTTGAGACCAGGCTGTCCAACAGAGTGAAACCCCATCTCCACTAAAAATACAAAAAAATTAGCCGGGTGTGGTGGCACACATCTGTAATCCCAGCTACCCCGGGAGGCTAAGGAAGGAGAATCACTTAAGCCTTGGGAGGTGGAGGTTGCAGTGAGCCAAGACTGCACCACTGCACTCCAGCCTGGGTGACAGAGTGACATTCCATCTCAAAAAAACAAAAACAAACAAAAAAACAAAACAACAACAACAATAAAAAAAAAACAGACGAAAGAAAGCATTCCTTCTTGAAAATCTAAGAGGAAGTGACATTATGTTATCCCCCACTGGACTGGCTCATAAAAGTGAGGAAAAAAAGGAATGGGTTTCTTTTGTTGTTGTTTTGTTTTGTTTTTGAGACAGTTTCTTGCTCTTACTGCCCAGGCTGGAGTGCAATGGTGTGATTTCGGCTCACTGTAACCTGCGCCTCCCAGGTTCAAGCGATTCTCCTGCCTCAGCCTCCCAAGTAGCTGGGATTACAAGCGCCCGCCACCATGCCTGGCTAATTTTTGTATTTTTAGTAGAGATGGGGTTTCGCCATGTTGGCCAGGCTGGTCTTGAACTCGACCTCAGGTGATTCACCTGCCTTGGCCTCCCAAAGTGCTGGGATTACTGGCGTGAGCCACAGCGCACAGCCAAAAAAAAGGAATGTTTTTAAGCCATAAATACTTTATAAACAAGAAGAGCAAATTTATTTATACGTTTTAAAAACTATGTGCTATATGAAGACAAAATAGTAAGCTGATTAGAATTCATCCAGCCTTAACCACACAAGGATATCACCAGTAATTCAATCAATCAGCATGAAGTACAACTAAATGAACTCTGAAGAAGTACTGCAATGCATAACTATGGGTGTTATGTGTGCACAGTACTTTAGTGGCAATTCAAAAGGGGGAAGTAGAAAAAAACAATTTGGATCTGGATTGTCAAAAATTTCTTTAAAGGATTTATAAAAATCCTTTAAAAAAGACAATTGGAATCAGAAGCAGGAGAAGAAAAGTCTTACAAAGAATCTTTGAGCTCTTTACAACTTCCTTTTAAGCATAATCATACAATCTCAAATGGTCTTAAACTATAAAAAAAATAACACATGTTAAATATCCAAAGTATTGAATTATTTGAAGGAAGACTACAGAAACTCCTAAATTAAAACCAACAACATCTGTACTATCAAGAACTAGAAATTGTAATATGCAATATGAAACACTGTGTAGAGAATCTAATCCACAGCTAACAAGAAGAAATAAAGCTGCAAAGTCTTTCTTCTCTGCCTGAATCAACTGTGTACAACAGGTAGTAATGACTTTTAAAAAGACAGCTGCCATTTTTATGAAGAAATTGTCAATTCCTATCTTCATGAAGAACAATGCACACCACTACTGTGAGTAGAACTTCAAAAGCGTAATTGGTAGCCACGGTTTTATTAAAAGTAGGTAACTGTCACTTTGGAATATCACCAGGAAATAGCATAACTTGGTCATAAGTTCTAAAAAGTCCATGCAAAAAAACGTAAAATTCAGTAGTTGGCATTTTGTGAGAACATAACTTAGCCTATAATTCAATAATTAAAACTAAAAGACACTAGTATGAGAGCCATGACCAAAATCAGCTAAAATAACAGTTCTCACAACTAAAAATACCATTAAATATTGACGACAAGTTGTATTAGAAAGATGATTATCAAATTTAGAAATTAAAAAACCGGAAGCTATAAATATCCTGAGACACCACCACCTGTGATTAGAGAATATCCATTCTCCCCTTCATTTTCCTTTAAGAACATTTAGCTGGACACATGCTCACACAGATTTCTCAACATCTTGATGCTCTTGCACGGGCATGTGACTAAGCTCTTGCCAATGAAGTGTGAAGAGAAGTGAGGTACACCTTCTGGGTCCTGGCTTCTAGGGATGGTTCATTGCCTTCCCTTCTAGTTCCTTCTATCTTAATCAATAGTCTAGAAATGGTAGAATACCACCACACAAGGGAAGCCTGGGTCCCCTACACTGCAGCAATTTGAAAACTGTCCAGAGATAAACAACCAGAGACTGGTAAGCCAGAGAAAAATAAGCTATCTATTAATAACTAATTTGGGATTTCTTTTACAACATCTGAACCAAATCCTAAGAAGCCACCTTTGAACAACAGTAAATTCAGAAACAAATAGTAACAGGACATACTGAAAGTATAAAATTTTGCCAATACTGGATGTGGGTAAACTATGCGCATACAACATTAAAAAGAAACAATTTAAAAGATATAAAAGTCAACATGTAAGAGAATGGAGGAAGACAGAAACTAAAGAAAAAAATAAAATCTAAAACCAATCTTTAGAATTATAAAAATATATACTGGGGAAGATCTACATGAACTGATAGTGATTTCCAAGAAATATTACTAAATTTTAAAGGAGAGACAGTGCAAAACAGCACATATAGATACTACTTTTTATGTAAGAAAAAAAAATTTTTTTTTGAGACGGCGTTTCGCTCTTGTTGCCCAGGCTGGAATGCAATGGCGCGATCTTGGCTCACTGCAACCTCCGCCTCCTGGATTCATGCGATTCTCCTGCCTCAGCCTCCCGAGTAGCTGGGATTACAGGCATGTGCTACAACGCCCAGCTAATTTTGTATTTTTAGTAGAGACGGGGTTTATCCATGTTGATCAGGCTGCTCTCGAACTCTCGACCTCAGGTGATCCGCCTGCTTTGGCCTTCCAAAGAGCTGGGATTACAGGCGTGAACCACCGCACCTGGCTGAAAAATTTTAGTCTGTTTATTTTTATATAAAAAAGAAACACAGAAAAGAAAAAGCAGAAAACAATAAAACTGGTTCCCTATAAGGGTGGGTGACAGACTGGAACAGATCTCAGATGAAGTGACCTCACTAAACTCACCTTTTTATATAGTTTTGACTTTTATAATGTTGTACATATAAAAAAAAAAAACAGTAAGAATGGAAACGGAAAACCCCAACACTTAAAGCAAACCAGAACAAAGAAACCTACTCATATTTCACATGGACAGCAAATACTGTGAAGAGAAGCCAGACAAACCACCCAATGCACTGACCAACCAAGAGGCAGGCAAGCAGAAATAATCCCAAGTAATTTGTGAACATATTATTTGACTTTATACCCTCAATCTTGGGCAGGATGGAGTAGGGCAAGTGCAGAATTGCCAAACAATTCCTGAAAATTTTTGTAAATGTACTTACTGTAGTGGAATGGGCAAAGCAATTCTGTACCTATTTAGATATATTATAAGTTGAGTAAATGTGCTGCTGCTGTTGTTCACTGTGAAAAAGACATAAGGCCAGAAAGAACCCTGGGCTCTCACTGTGAAAAAGACAGAAGGCAAGAAATAATCCTGTGAAAATGCATTGATACTGAAGATCATCAGTGTGAATTCATGAATTCTAGATCACTTATGTACACAGGCATGAATCCACATATATATGTGAAGGTATATTTGTATGTGAATGTATGTGAATATATATGTATGTATGTAATACATGTATACGTGCATGTTTCCTATGCCCGTTTGCTAAAAGGGCCAAGAAGCAAAGGACACACCTAGGGCCCATTATCATAGTCTCTAATACCATTCTCCACTGAAGAGAATCATTACTCCTCAGAGAATGGACCTGATCCCAAGGCTACAGCTGACCAGGTACACAACACCGTGTTACACCAGGAAAAAAGAAGTTTTCATAGAAAGATGGGGACATGGCAGAGGAATCAAACAGCCAGCTTAATGAGGCTCTACTAGCCAAATCAGGACAAATTTAGGCCCCAAATAATTAAGTACAGTAATAGATTATAAACCATTGGGGGAAAAGTAGGGATTCACTAAAGAAGTCAAATTCATAGGAACAAAGAGTGGAAAGGTGGTTGCCAGGGGCTGGCAGGTAGGGGAAATGGGATTTCGGTCAAAGGGTAGAAACTTCCCACTATAAAATGATTAGGTTCTGGTGATCTGACTTATAGCATGGTGACTACAGTTAATAATAATGTACTTTACAGAGTCATGTACCACATAACAAAGTTTCGGTCAATTACAAATTGCACATATAACGGTGGTCTCGAAAGATTTTAATGGAGCTCAAAAATTCCTAACGTTTAGTGACATCTTAGCACAATGCATTAGGCGAGTGTTTGTAGTGATGCTTTCGTAAACAAACCTACTGTGCTGCCAGTCCTATAAGGGTACAGTACATACAGGCCGGGTGCGGTGGCTCACGCCTGTAATCCTAGCATTTTGGGAGGCTGAGGCAAAAGTGGATCACCTGAGGTCGGGAGTTTGAGACTAGCCTGACCAACATGGAAAAACCCTGCCTCTACTAAAAATACAAAATTGGCTGGGCGTGGAGGTGCATGCCTGTAATCCCAGTTACTCAGGAAGCTGAGGCAGGAGAATCGCTTGAACCTGGGAGGCAGAGGTTGCAGTGAGCTGAGATCGCAACACTGCACTCCAGCCTGGGCAACAAGAGCAAAAACTCCATCTCAAAAAAAAAAAAAAAGAGTATAGCACATACAATTAGATACAGTAACACGTGACAATGAATGACTATTAACAATAACATAGTTACTGGTTTATGTATTTACTATACTTTTAACCATTTTAGAATATACTCCTACTTGTAAAACAAAAAAAAGTTCATTGTAAAACCGCTTCAGACAGGTCCTTCAGGAGTTATTCCAGAAGAAGGCTGGCATCATAGGAGATGATAACTCCATGTATGTTAGTGCCCTTGAAAAACTTCCAGTGGCACAAGATGTGGAGGTGGAAGACTGTGAGAATGATGATCTTCACTCTGGATAGGCCTAGGCTAGTGTATCTTAGTTTTTTTTTTTTTTTTTGAGGTAGTCTCGCTCTGTTGCCCAGGCTGGAGTACAGTGGCGCGATCTCAGCTCCCGCCACTATGCCTGGATAATTGTATTTTTAGTAGAGATGGGGTTTCACCATGTTGGCCAGACTGGCCTCAAACTCCTGACCTCAGGTGACCCACCTGCCTCAACTTCCCCAAGTGCCAGGATTACAGGCGTGAGCCACCGCACCCAGGCAACAAAAGTTTTTAAAGTAAAGTTAAAAATAATTTTAAAAATAGAAAAAAGCTTACGGAATAAAGATATAAAGAATGAAAATATTTTTGTACTGTAGTACAGTGTGTTTGTTTTAAGCTAAGTGTTATTAACAATAGCCAAAAAGTTTTAAACAAATTAAAACGTTTAGTTACAGTAAGCTGGCTGGCCACAGTGGCTCACGTCTGTAATCCCAGCACTTTGGGAGGCCAAGCGGGGAGGATTGCTTGAGCCCAGGAGGTTCAAGACCAGCCTCAACAACATGGTGAAACCCCACCTCTACAAAAAATACAAGATCACCAGGGTGTGGTGATGTCCACCTGTAGTCCCAGCTACTAGGGAGGCAGAGGTGGGAGGATCAATTGAGCCCGGGAGGTCAAGGCTGCAATGAACGGTGTTCACACCACTGCACTCCAACCTAGGTGACAGAGGGAGGGAGACTGTCTCAAAACAAAAAGCAAAAAGAACAAAACAAGCCATTACAGTAAGCTAAGGTTAATTTATCACTGAAGAATTATCTTATAACTTTAGTGCAGCATATGTGTACAGTGTTTATAAAGTCTACAGTAGTGTCCTAAGCTTTCACATTCACTCACTGACTCCCCAAAGAAACTTGCAATCCTGCAATCTCCATTCATGGTTAAGTGTCCTATATAGGTGTACCATTTTTATATGTATTTTTACTGTACCTTTTCTATGTTAAGATATACAAATATTTACCATTGTGTTACAACTGCCTACACTATTCAGTACGGCAACATATCAAGAGCAACAGGCTACACCATACAGCCTAGGTGTGTGGTAGACTATCCCATCTAGCTTTGTGTTGTTTGCACAATGAAATCGCCTAATGATGCATTTCTCAGAATGTATCCCTGTCATTAAGTAATGCGTGACGGTAGTACAAAATGGAAAAACAAATGAAATTCCAAACTATAAACACCCTAACACACACACAGACACATACGCGTGTGCGTGCACTCACTCGCGCTCTCTCTCCCCTCCCCCGTCCCTCCTATCTCCCCCCACTCACCCCCCCAATCCCTACCCCCCTCCTTCCCATCTATAACTATCAAATGGATGTCAGTGCTTTCTAGCTCCTGATAACCCCTGGCCACATGTTCTCAATTCAAGCCTCATTTCCTGGGAAATAAGAGTAAAATACTTTGAACTTTCAAACTTTAAAGGCACCAATACTAAAGAAAATACGATTTGGCAGGGCACGGTAGCTCACATCTATAATCCCAGCACTTTGGGAGGCAGAGGGAGGCGGATCACTTGAGATCAGGAGTTCAAGACCAGGGCCGGGCGCGGTGGCTCACGCTTGTAATCCCAGCACTTTGGGAGGCCGAGGCGGGCGGATCATGAGGTCAGGAGATCGAGACCACAGTGAAACCCCGTCTCTACTAAAAATACAAAAAATTAGCCGGGCGTGGTGGCGGGCGCCTGTAGTCCCAGCTACTCGGAGAGGCTGAGGCAGGAGAATGGCGTGAACCCTGGAGGCGGAGCTTGCAGTGAGCCGAGATTGCGCCACTGCACTCCAGCCTGGGCGACAGAGCGAGACTCCGTCTCAAAAAAAAAAAAAAAAAAAAAAAAAAAAAAGGAGTTCAAGACCAACATGGTAAAACCCTGTCTCTACTAAAAATACAAAAATTAGCCCTAGGACATGGTGACACCCGCCTGTAGTCCCAGCTACCCGAGGCTAAGGCAGTTGAATCACTTGAACCCAAGAGGCAGAGACTGCAGTGAGCTGAGATTGTGCCACTGCACTTCAGCCTGGGCAACAAAGCGAGACTCCACATCCAAAAAAAAAAAAAAGATTAACAGTACTTTCATTCCTTATTAAAATCCAGAATAAAGTATTAAAGGAAAAAAAAGCACAAGAATTGGATCACAGAGAGAAAATAATTTACATTTTCCTAAGCCTTTTTGACTTATATAGATCAATGATTTTAATTATCTGGTTTAATATTTAAGTTAAATACTACCTATATAAAAGGAAGCAATAATGCTTCTGGTTTGGAACAAACACACTGAGGAAATACTAAGACTGCTTAAAATTCCAGTAGGAAAAAACAATTCTGCCCTTTTAAGATACTCTTCTTATTCCTTTTTGTATCCCTAGCACAGTGAAAGTCATGTAGTAAACACTAAACAAAAACAATGATGAAAAAAAGCCAACTAAAACTGACTCCCTCTCTTCCATACCTAGGCCCAGCCAGAACCTGCTCAGCTTCAACAACTCTTTGGATCACCTACCCAGGAGCTGTAAATGAATGGCAGCAGCTATTAACTTCCACACTTTTGCCAGTTTCCCTCATCACCAATCCAATTGCTACAGTCACTCTTTTTTTCAGGCTTCATATCAATTAATATCTCAGGTTTCTAGTACTTGAGAATATAGTGGATCTCACAATACCACATGATGAATGGATCTCAAGATAGTCAGTGAGTCCCTATACATATAACAAAGGTAACACTGGGTAAAACTGTTCTGACAGAAAAATATGCTATTTCATGAGAGTGGGTTCTAACTGCTAAAGGAAGATACTGTGTGGAAGGAACATTTGTTCTTGGGTGAGATGTGGGAGTACTTGTCCTTTAAAGTCTCTTCAATTGTAAGATTTTGCTAGTAAGTTGACAACCTGTATAAACTCATTTTATAAAACAAAAAATGAAGTTTATCAAAGTATAAAGCTATATTCAACTTTAAAACTCCAGGTTTATGCAATTACAACATTCTAAAACAACTAAATATGTAACCATGATTTATACTGATAAATTTTAATTGCCCAGAAGCCCACTATCCAGTGTCATATTGAAGGACAGATGGGAAGAAAAAATTAAGTCCA
The DNA here is from genome assembly GCF_009828535.3 of Hylobates moloch. NCBI lineage: Eukaryota > Metazoa > Chordata > Mammalia > Primates > Hylobatidae > Hylobates > Hylobates moloch. Next base: position 80,430,611 of record NW_026652278.1, read on the forward strand.
GAATGTTCCTTAAAGAGTTAGACAAAAGATAGTGCCAGAAGGGCCTAGCTTTAAACCACAGGGGAATGATGAAAGTAAAGGTATAGGCTGGGCATGATGGCTTATGCCTGTAATCCCACCACTTTGGGAGGCCAAGACCGGCAGACGGCTAGACTCAGGAGCCCGAGACTAGCCTGGGAAAAATGGTGAAACCCCACCTCTACAAAAAATACAAACAATCAGCTGGACGCAGTGGCGTGTGCCTACAGTCCCAGCTACCCTAGAGGCTGAAGCAGAGGAATCACTTGAGCCCAGGAAGTCGAGGCTGCAGTGAGACATGATCACACCACTGCACTCTAGCCTGAGCAACTGGAGTGAAACCCTGTCTCAACAACAAAAAAGAACGTAAAGGTATAAATATTGGAGAACTGAAACTGAGATTGACATTATGGTTAGTTTCATCAATGACCCAGCAGCAGTCTTAACTGCAAAACAAGATGGCCAACTTCCCAGGTAAAACACAACCAACCCCGCAAGCACTGAAAACCTGTACAGTCAGGCTGACTATACAGACAATGAATACTTATAAGCAGGGATGACAGGCAGCAGCTGAATGAAAAGGTAGAAGTCAAACCACAAGCAGGGCAAGCAGAAGAAATAATCTAAGTATATCAGCACACATATGACAGCTACAAATAATGGCACGTAGGGAAGCTGTAGCCAGAAATCAGAAACTGGATGACATTTCATGAACGAAAGTACCAAGAACTGCTCAATGATCAAAACCTTACCTAGAAACAATAGGTGGTTAAATCCAGGTATGTTTCAACCCTATCTATCAAATCCTATCTTTCCTTTTCTCACCAGCAAGTGACAACTTTTCTGAATCATCATTTCAACCATGTTCTTACTACAAGTTTTCTTCACCCTCCTCATCTTCTGAGTCAGCCCTCAATCCTGATATTAACAACTCCTCTATATTCCTGGGAGACATTAAAGGAAATTCTCACAGACACGTATGCTTAAGAGTTAATGCTTTCTGGGCCAGGCGTGGTGGCTCACGCCTGTAATCCCAGCACTTTAGAAGGCCGACTCGTGGATCACGAGGTCAGGAGATCGAGACCATCCTGGCTAGCATGGTGAAACACCACATCTACTAAAAAATACCAAAAAAAATTAGCCGGGCGTGGTGGCAGGCACCTGTGGTCCCAGCTACTTGGGAGGCTGAGGCAGGACAATGGAGTAAACCCGGGAGGTGGAGCTTACAGTGAGATGAGCTCGCACCACTGCACTCCAGCCTGGGCAGCAGAGCGAGACTCTGTCTCAAAACAAATAAACAAACAAACAAAAGAGTTAATGCTTTCTAACACAGGGTAGAGGGAAGGGGGACCTCTTGGCCAGACTATGTCAGCAGAACTGAGGTGAGGAAGATGGTCAGCATAGTCAAGAAACTAGTTACATACATGATGACTGTGAAAATAAGAACACACGTGAAGGATAATGGAAACCAGATTTCTCTCGGTGAAGGGAATTAAAATATGGAAAATGAGAAGTCTAGAATAAAACGTGGTATCGGAAATATTAGTGTGAACTCATGGTTCTAAACATACATAGAATGACCATGAAATAGGCATGTGTCTGTATATGAAAGAGTATATGCATATTTTTACATGTTTCCTAGCTGTCTACTCAGAGAGGGCCTAGAAGCAATGACACTTCAGAAGAAATAACCATACCTGGTGAACAAATATTTATTTCTAAATACCATTCTCCATGAACTGCAAACAGGAATCCTTGAAGAAATGGCTGACTCCAGGACTGGGAAAGTATAGGATGAGCCTGGAACATCTTAGAATGTCAGTAAGGTGCTCGCTTCAGCAGCACATATACAAAAACTGCAACGATACCAAGAAGATTAGCATGACCCCTGCACAAGGATGACAGACAAATTCGTAGAGCATTAAAATTAAAGAAAATAGAATGTTAAGTAAGGAAATGCAAAATAGTGGGACACATCAAAGCCAGCTTGCAGGAACATCCACCAACCAAATCTAAGAAGATCAACCTAATGACAGAACTGATTTAAATAAATACAGTAACAAATGACTGAATAAAGTAGAAATCCATCTTCATACTGTAATAACTAAATGAATACATATAAAAATACATGCATACACTCTAACCTACATGGAGGGGAAGAAAATATCTACCTTACACTACAAGGCCAAATACTAGTAACTGTAGAACAAATGCTGAATTAGGAAATCACATTTGGCAACCAATGTTGTAAAAACTGACTCAGGCAACAATCAATAATAAACTACGGGGTGAAAGTCTAATGAGGAAAGGTGACGAACCTGAAAAATACCATCTTAACCAAGTGATCAGTTAACATCAGTAGTAATGGTACAGACTGACATTAAGTACTACCTGATGTGATGCAGCAAGAAAATGGCATCTCCTCTGTTTCCCCATCAAAACTGTCTAACCTGAGTCTAATCATGAGAAAGTATCAAACACAAACTGAGGGACATTAGACAAAATAACTGGCCTTAACTCCCCCAGAGATGTAAAAACCATGAAAAGACCAGGAAACACAGATCCCATGGCCAACTGAAGGAGAGTAGAGACTTGTGACAACTAAACTAACATGTGATTCTGGATTAGATCATGGGTTCTTTGTTTAGGAGACATGGGGGTGTAGTTTAGTTGTTTTGCTATAAAGAACATTACTGGGACAATTGCTGAAATTTGAATGAGATCTGTGGATTAGACAATGGATTACATCAATGTTAACTCTGGTTTTGATGGGTCTGTGGCAGTATAGTAAAGTGCTCTTGTTTTTAGAAAGTACAAACTAGGTATTTAGGAGTAATGGGCATCATATCTGAATTTACTATCAAGTCACACACACATACATATACAGCAATGGGAGGAGGGTGCATTTCACTCCCAGGAAACATTTGGCAACGTCCAAAGACATTTTGGGTTGTAACAACAAGGCAAGAGGGGCATGCTACTGACAACTAGTGGATAGAGGCCAGGGATGTTGCTGAATATCCTCCAGTGTACAGGGCCAGCCTCCAAACCAAGAATTATTCAGTCCAAAATACCACTAGTGCTCAGGCTGAAAAACTGTGATAGAGCAGGAGGAAAACTCCTGCCACTACAAGTCATAGACTACCTCTTTCCCATCTGGAAATGGGGCCACTGGAATTCTTAAATCTAATCAGATTAGAGAGCCAGAAAATCCAGATACTCTCACTGGCCTACCAACTACACAAGGGTGTTTCCATTATAATAGAGAATGGGCCAGGATCAGCGGCTCATGCCTGTGATTCCAGCACTTCAGGAGGCCAAAGAGAGTGGATCACTTGAGCCCAGGAGTTCAAGACCAGCCTGGGCAACATAATGAGACCCCATCTGTACAAAAAATACAGAAATTAGCAAGTGTGGTGTCGCGTGCCTGTAGTCACAGCTACAGGCACTAGCTACCCTCCAAAGGCTGAGGCTGCAATGAGCCATGATCATGCCACTGCAATTCCAGCCTAGGCAACGAAGCGAGACCATGTCTCAGATAACAACAACAACAACAACAACAAAACAGAGACTGGAATGACTGCTGAGAACATTTCCTATACCCACCTATCTCGCCCTCTTTTTTTTCTCCTGGTACATGTGAGGTAACTTATGTAAAACTTCCTTGGAGAACTGAGCTTTCCATAAATCCTAATTTCTCATACATAAATCTATGGCATTTACTTAAGTAAGGCTCTTCTGGGAATAAAATGTTAGGGCTACACCTAAGATCTTGCTCCTATTAAGTCATGAAATCAACTGGAGTTGGCTCCTAAAAGTTGTGTTTATTCTAGTTTTGTTTGTAAGTAGGTTATGTGAGTTAATTCATTTATATTTATGTCTTTTAAATTAGAAAATATTGTTTAGTATGTACGTCCTTTTAGATTTTACCTGTAGTTCATACTTCGAAATAATCACCCAGTAGCATCTTATTCTAGCACTGTCTAAATCTGAGCATCATCTGGTGGAATCTTAAACTTCAGTAAGAAACCATGAGTTAATACATTTTCCATTCAAATATTAATTTCAGAAGGAAACAAACTAACATTCTTAATAGGGCTAATTTGAATTAATTGGCCTTTATGTTTGGGGGAAAAAAAGCTGAGACATTGCATGAAAGATATGGTGGGATATACGTTGATCTTTTGGCCTCATTTGTTAATTGTATGAGCTATTTGAACATTGTCCTGTTCTATTGCTAGTTTTCTTCACCATTTATTGTAGTCGATTTTTAAATTTCCATAATGAGAACTTTCTCTTTTAAATTACTGTTACCTAAAGTTAATAAATCCAGATTAGATGTTCCTTACACTTGTGTAACATTAAAATGAATAAAGGTTTTGCCTTGCCAAAAAAAAAAAAAAAAAAGGGGGGGGCTACTATGTTAAGACACAGCTTAAGACACAGTTTTGGCTTGGTGCGGTGGAAGGCCCACTTTGGTACTTTGGGAGGCCAAGGTGGGCAGATGAAGGTACTCTGGGAGGCCAAAGTGGGCGGATCGCTTGAGGTCAGCAGTTCAAGATCTGCTGGTGAACAGGTGAAACCCCATATTTACTAGAAATACAAAAATTAGCCGGGCATGGTGGTGCACGTCTGTAATCCCAGCTACCTGGGAGGCCGAGGCAGGAGAATTGCTTGTACCTAGGAGGCAGAGGTTGCAGTGAGCCGAGATCGCGCCACCACACTCCAGCCTGGGGGACAGAGTGAGACTCCATCTCAAAAAAAAAAAAAACACATACACACACACACACACACACACACACACAGTTTTACTCATATTATATTTTTCAAATAAGCTCAGTCCCATAGCTCTTTTTGTTTTATAAATTAGCAATTATTTTCTTAATTTTCTGACACTATCACGTTGCATCCATAAACAGTAAATAGGTCTGCTGCTGACTCAAGTTGCCATGACCTGATTTACTTTAGGCCAGATAGATTCCTTCGTAATCAGGTCAAGTACATGTACACTGCTGCCTTCTAAGCTATGTTAGTAGCAAATAAATTACTCCAACATTAAGTTCAAAACTAAGTTAAAAAAACAGAACACAAAAACGTACAAATGACCTCAACTGAATATAGAATTAACGTAAGCAGACAGTATAAAAATCATTTCAACAAATTTTAACACAGTACCGTAACTGTTCATCCTAACTAAACTATAATCTAAGGAAAAAACGAATTGCAAAGAGATTAAAATTCACTCAGTGTATTTATTGCTCATATTATTGGAATTATAATTTTGATATATATGTATGCTGTAGGATAAGCAAATAAGTATACAATTCTGTGATGTTAAATTTGAAGGCTGGGCGCGGTGGCTCACACCTGTAATTCCAGCACTTTGGGAGGGCGAGGCGGGTGGATCACCTGAGGTCAGGAGTTCGAGACCAGCCTGACCAACATGGAGAAACCCCATCTCTACGAAAAATACAAAAATTAGCTGGGCATGGTGGCGCATGCCTGTAATCCCAGCTACTCGGAAGGCTGAGGCAGAAGCACTTGAACCCGGGAGGCAGAGGTTGCAGTGAGCCGAGATCATACCACTGCACTCCAGCCTGGTGACAGAGCAAGACTCTGTCTCAAATAAATAAATAAATAAATAAATAAATAAATAAATTTGAAAAAGAAACTATCAATAACATAAACTCATGGTTCATTTCTTTTTTTTTTTTTTTTTTTTTTTTTTTTTTGTGTTTTTCTCTGTCGTCCAGGCTGGAGTACAGTGGCGCCATCTCCGCTCACTGCAAACTCTGCCTCCCGGGTTTGCGCCATTCTTCTGCCTCAGCCTCCTGAGTAGCTGGGACCACAGGCTCCTGCCACCACACCCGGCTAATTTTTTGTGTTTTTAGTAGAAACAGGGTTTCACCGTGTTAGCCAGGATGGTCTCAATCTCCTGATCTCGTGATCCACCCGCCTCGGCCTCCCAAAGTGCTAGGATTACAGGCATGATGAGCCACTGCGCCCAGCATGGTTCATTTTTCTACATTATCTCCTAACTCTGTCTGAAGAAAGGCCCTTGACGCGATGAACACGCTCAGCACTCAGATCTTGGTTTCTAAGTACTAATGTCCACAAAAAGAACCAAGGTTCCTAGAAAAACACATGATTCCATGACTTAAACAGGAAATCTACAAGATGAGCCTGAGCCATCTTATTATACAGAAGGCAAGGGAAGTGCTCAAAGATGACAGGTTATTTCAAAAGCATACAAGAGACAGCTTGAAATGGTTCACACTGGCCAAATCTAAAACAACTTCAACTTTAAAAAACAAAAAAAAGCAAAATCAACTATAAAACATTTAGTAAATAGTATTTATTTATTTATTTTTTTTTTTTTTTGAGGCGGAGTCTCGCTCTGCCGCCCAGGCTGGAGTGCAGTGGCGCGATCTCGGCTCACTGCAAGCTCCGCCTCCCGGGTTCACGCCATTCTCCTGCCTCAGCCTCTCCGAGTAGCTGGGACTACAGGCGCCCGCCACCACGCCCGGCTGATTTTTTTATATTTTTAGTAGAGACAGGGTTTCACCGTGGTCTCGATCTCCTGACCTCGTGATCCGCCCGCCTCGGCCTCCCAAAGTGCTGGGATTACAAGCGTGAGCCACCGCGCCCGGCCCATTTTTATTGCATATATTTAACATGCAAGATGTTTTAATATACACAGTGATTACTACAAGCATCCATCACTTTCCAGTTACCCTGTGTGTGTGTTAAGAGCACCTACAATCTACTCTCTTAGCAAATTTCCTATATTATTAACTACAGGTCTCCTACTGTACATCAGATAGCTACATTTATTCATCCTATGTAACTGCAAATATGTACTGTCTGACCAACACTGCCCTATTTCCTCCCACTCCTCATCCCTGGTATCCACCATTCAATTCTGTTTCTACATATTCAACTATTTTTAGTTTGACACGTGAGTGAGATCATGCCGTTTTTAATATTCTTTGTGTCTGAGTTATTTAACTTAGCATAATGTCAGTAAGTAAAAATGTTATCCAATAAGCAAAAATTACTGAATCTATAGTGATGGAGACAGTTGGAAGGAGAGGGGAAGGAGAAGGAAGAGAGATGAAGGTTCCTCTTTACAAAATTCCAGCTATTAAATGTGTAAGAAATAACGATTAGAAAACTCATCATTCTGTAACTCGAGCAATAAATGATGTAGGCAAAGCTCAACAATGGACACGAAAATGATGAGGTAAGACAATAATGGGGAATACGGCATGCACGTGGTACTAGACTAGCACTCTTAAGTTTCCTAACTGAATTATAAAATGAGATATGTACTTTTATTTTGTTGAGAGCTGGTGATCACAACCTTAACTAGGTGGTCAAACAATGCTAAGAGTGGAGTAACCAGGTATCATGAGACTTCTGATGTAAAGCATCATACACAATGCAACCGGTGAAATAGTCTCCCCCCCCCCGCCCCCCACCAAAAAGTCTAACCTGAATTTAATCAAACTTCCAGACTTAAATTCTGGTACTTTAATGCAGTGAGGCAACAAGTTAAATGACATCAGTAGGAAACAATCAGATACATTTTGAATGTAGAAGTTTCTGTAAGACAAATATCCTGGGTTCTTAAAAAACCATCAGGGCCAGCCGGGCGCAGTGGCTCACGCCTGTAATCCCAGCACTTTGGGAAGCCGAGGCGGGCAGATCACGATGTCAGGAGACAGAGACCATCCTGGCTAACTCAGTGAAACCCCGTCTCTACTAAAAATACAAAAACAAAATTAGCCGGGTGTGGTGGTGGGCGCCTGTAGTCCCACCTACTCGGGAGGCTGAGGCGGGACAATGGCGTGAATCCAGGAGGCGGAGCTTGCAGTGAGCAGAGATGGCGCCACTACACTGGAGCCTGGGCTACAGTGAGATTCCGTCTCAAAAAAAAAAAAAAAAAATTCAGGGCCAAGGGGAATTTTTTTCAAAGGGGGGTACTGTTCAAAACTAAAAGAGACATAACTAAACGATTATGGTTTGGGAAAAAAATATGAAAAGACATTTTGAAGATGGGGAAAACTGAATACAGTGATTATCAGATTATATCAGAGAATTACTAGGAATTGACTTAAGTGTTATATAACCACAGGTATGAGACCTTTTTCTTAAGAAATGCAGGCAACTTACTTTCAAATAAGATCATATATATATTTAATATAATAAACTTTCAAATAAGACTGTACATATACTTAATATAAGTATTATACAGTAAATACATATTATAGAGAGAGAGAAAGGAAAGGGACCATGTACAATTATGGTTAAATGCTAACTGGAAAGCAATCTAGGCAGAGGGATATGGGTATTCATCTTACTGTTCTTTCACATTTTCTGTATATTTCAAATTTTCGTCTATTTAATTAATTAATTAATTAATTTTTTTTTTTTTTTTTGAGACAGAGTCTCGCTCTGTCGCCCAGGCTGGAGTGCAGTGGCACAATCTCGGCTCACTGCAAACTCCGCCTCCCGGGTTCACGCCATTCTCCTGCCTCAGCCTCTCTGAGTAGCTGGGACTATAGGCGCCCGCCATCACACCCGGCTAATTTTTTGTATTTTTAGTAGAGACGGGGTTTCACCGTGGTCTCGATCTCCTGACCTCGTGATCCGCCCGCCTCGGCCTCCCAAAGTGCTGGGATTACAAGCGTGAGCCACCGCGCCCGGCCTTAATTTATTTATTTTTTAAGAGACAGGGTCTCACTCTGTTGTCCAGGCTCCAGTGAAGTGATGTGATCATAGCTCACTGCAGCCATGAACTCCTGGGTTCAAGTGATCTTCCTGTCTCAGCCTCCCAAGTAGCTTGGACTACAACCAAGCCACCATGCCCAACTACATTTCTTTTTAAGAGATGAGGCCAGGCGCATTGGCTCACGCCTGTAATCGCAGGACTTTGGGAGGCGGAAGCAGGTGGATCACCTGAGGCCAGGAGTTCGAGACCAGCATGGCCAACATGATGAGACCCCGCCTCTACTAAAAATACAAAAAAATAGCCAGGCATGGTGGCGCTTACCTGTAGTCCCAGCTACTCAGCAGGCTAAGGCAGGAGAATCGCTTGCACCTGGGAGGCAGAGGCTGCAGTAAGCTGAGATTGTGCCACTGCACTCCAACCTGGGCAACAGAGCAAGACTCTGCCTCAAAAAAAATTTTATAAAGATGTTATCTGGCTTTTTTACTGCGTTGACATTTGTATGGATGGTGCAAAAGCAATGGTGGGTACAACTGCTGGTGCCTTAGCACGAATAAAGGTAGGACTTCTGAACTGCTACATACTATGTAGCAGTCAAAAAGTAACATGCCAGTTTCACTTAAAGCCCTTAATGAAGGAATAAAAAGTTAATTTTATTAAATCTCTATCCCTGAATACATTAATAATCTCTGTGACAAAACAAGTATGCATAAAACACTTCTGCTGCATGCAAAGTACAGTGGTTATATGGAGAAAAAACCACCACTGTTTAAGTTACAAGCCAAACTAGCTACTTTTTTCTCAAACATCATTCTTTACTGGAAAGATTGACAAACTATGCTGATTCAAACGTGGGAGTGTGGCAGGCATTTTCTCGAAAACAAAGAGTAAATCTGTTACCATCAGTTGTTTTCCTTGAAGTATTTGCTTCCAATAAAAAAAAAAAAATTGAACTTTTAAGCAAAAACAAATTTTAGAGAACTTGTATCTACCACTGTGAACTTGATAGGTTCCCAGTACTTACAAACTTTTCTGAGTTTGGCAGTGGTATTAATGTGGTTTTTTGATACTGTATAATGAAATGTGTCATTCGAAAGATTTGCATAATTCATCGTAACCAGTATTTTGCAAGTGACCAGTGTATGATGTTACAAAGCATGTATGGGTAAATGCCCATTCAAAATGCAAGATAATGCAGCCGATTTTAATGCAATGTATGAAAGGTTACTGGCATGGTTTCACATTCCAAGTTGCAACTAATCATTAAGAGACTCCCATTTCTTGAGTTTTGGGGTAGTACTACAGAAGAATATCCAAAATTACCTGAAAAGGTTATTAAAATACAACTACATATCACTGTGAAGTCATACAGTTTTCTAGAAATTCAAAGTCTCACCTAAGCACCTGAGAGTGCAAAACTATAGCACAATTACATTGAAAAGATCCCCAATGGGCTCTTCAGGTAAAATAGGAAAAATAAGGCCATCAAAATTGAACACACTCATTCTTTAGTTACTTAAAAGCAATTCAATCTACAAGAATAAAAGGTACTGGCAACCTCTAATTTTAACTTTAAATAACAAAATACTGTAACAAGCTATTTAAGGAATTTTTTACAAAAAAAAGGCGAAGTCAAATTATTCTCAATACCTATGCTGGACCATATTACATTTTGGGAGGCCAAGGCAGGCAGATAGCCTGAGCCTAGGAGTTCAAGACCAGCATGGGCAACAAAGTGAAACCACATCTCTACAAAAAATACAAAAATCAGCCAGGTATCATAACGCACGACTGTAGTCCCAGCTATTTAGGAGTCTGAGGTGGGAGATCACCTGAGCCCGAGGACATCAAGGCTGCACTGAGCTGGGATCACACCACTGCATTCCAGCCTGGGTGAGAGTGAGACCATCTCAAAAAAAAAAGAGGAGGAGGAATAAAGTTGGCCCTAACCTTACAACATATACAAAAATTAACTTAAAATAGAACAAAGATCTAAACGTTAACAACCTAAAACTATGAACTATAGGAAAAAAACATAGACAAAAAGGTACATAAAACTGGATCTGGCAACAATTTATTGGATATGATACCAAAAGCACAGACAACAAAATGACAAATTGAACATCAAAATTAAAAACTTTTTCGCATCAAAGGACAATATCAATATGGTGAAAAACAACTAGTGAAATAGCACCAAATATTTGTAAACCATATTACTGCTAAGGATTAACATACTACTACAACGCAATAAAAACAAAAAAACTCAATTCAAAAATAGGCAAAGGGCTGGGCACGGTGGCTCACGCCTGTAATCCCAGCACTTTGGGACACCAAGGCAAGTGGATCACCTGAGGTCAGGAGTTAGGGACCAGCCTGACAAACATGATGAAACCCCATCTCTACTAAAAATACAAAACTAGCCAAGCATGGTGTCACATGCCTGTAATCCCAGCTACTTGGGAGGCTGAGGCAGGAGAATCCCTTGAACCCAGGAGGCGGAGGCTGCAGTGAGCCAAGATTGTGCTACTGCACTCCAGCCTGGGCAACAAGAGCGAAACTCCATCTAAAACAAACAAACAAACAAACTGGGCAAAGGACTTAGACATTTCTTCAAAGATACAAAAATAGCCAGTAAACACATAAAAAATGCTCAACATCACTAATCATTAGTGAAGTGCAAATCAAACCACAATGAGATACCACTTCACACCCATTAGGCTATTATCAAAAAACAGAAAATAGAAGTGCTGGTAAGGATACGAAGAAACTAGGGCCCTCATACATTGCTGGTAGAATACACTGCTGGTAGCAACGTAAAATGGTGCAGACACCACAGAGGACAGTTTGGCAGTTCCTCAGAAAGTTATAGGCCTACCATACTGACCCAGGAAATCCACTCCTAGGTATATATCCAAAAGAACTGAAAGCAGAGACTCAAACAGATATATCTGTATGCCAACCTTCACAGCAGCATTATTCACAGTAGCCAAAAGGTAAAAACAATCCAAGTGTCCATCAACAGATGAATGGGTAAACAAAATGTGGAAGGCATGGAGGTGTGTGTTTGTCTCACACACAATGGAATATTCTTATATATATATATACATATATATCTTACATACAATGGAATTTTATTCAGCCATAAAAAGGAATGAAATTTTGACATACAGTAAAAGACAGATGTACCTTAGAAAAATCAGGCTTAGTGAAATAAACCAGATTCATACAATGTTCGTCCTTTTGCAACTGGTTTATGACAAATATTGTATGATTCTATTTATATAAGATACTTAGAAAAAGCACATTCCTAGAGAGAGAATGGAATAGTATTGACTAGGCTTGAGGTGGGGGAGGAAGTTATTGGTTAATGGGTACAGAGTTTTTGTTGGATATGATAAAAAGGTTTTGGGTATAGATAATTGTGATGGTTACATAACACCATGAAAGTAATGCCACTGACTTGTACGTTTGAGAATGGTTTAAAAAATATGTATATTTTACAATTTTTAAAAAATGGTTACATCTGAAAAAATGACTTACATATATCCTTTGAAAGACAGTTGCTATGATGTTTATTAGTAACTTTCAAATAAAAAATTAAGAGTTGAGCCCTCCAATAACAAATAAATAATAAAAATCACTGGTAGTGTTTTACTTACCCGTTTGGGGCCACTAAAAATCTTTCTGGTATTTTCCTTTGATTTATCTCCTTGTTTATTTATGGGCTTCTTCACACTTTCAGGCACACCAGGCAAGTCCTCTGTAAAATCCAAGTTTTCTGAAATGGTAATCAAAACTATCTAGCTTACTAATATTGCAAATTACCTACCAGACAACCTATCAAGATTATATATACATGAATGAATGAAAATGGGAAGAAAATAATAAAGGAAATCAGAGCACCACAGAGCTGACAAAATACTCCCTAGAGTAAGAAGTTTCATTCTGCCATTCTCCCTTCCTGCTTGTCCCTCCTGAAAGAGAAATCATAAACCTGGTTGCTGTGTATGTGTTCTAGTCTTATGTCGAACAGAAAAATAAAATCTTTTCCAAAATAATTTTCTTACTTCCGAGAGGTCACATAACTGCTGGATATCTATGGATACTGACACTGGAATGGTATGGTTTATACACACACAAAACATCATGCGTATCTACCTGTAACATTTTTCAGAACTTTAAATCCACTAAATCATGTTGGCCTTCAAAGAATGCCTGCTGGCAACTACAAAAGCCACATTTGAAACACCAGAAAAGGAGGACAGTTATCCTTGGCAAGAGATTTAAAACGATCTAATACAACAAAGTTTAATGACTTGTCGGTCTTCAAACACAACTAACCGAAGAGTCGGTTTATTTCCTAACTGGTTAAAAATATGTATCTTTTTCTAAGCGAAACAAAATAGGAAAAATAGGAAGACTTTTCTCTATCCCAATGCTTAAAATTTTTTGCTGTTTCACATATGGTATGAAGACTCAAATTTCAACTTGGGGTAGATAACCAAATGGCCTCTAATTTTCAAATGTTATTTAGCATCTACTTCTAGTTTCTCAAAGGGAGTCTAATTTCACATTTTAAATCTTTAAAAGTTGTATTACCCAAGATGTAAATTTCAGCCACAGATTCTCAATTGCAAGGGATAACTTGCTATCCAGGTTAGAATAAAAGCTTGTAAGTAAACTACAGAAGGACAAGGGCGCTGGTATTGTATAGCAGTATTTATCATTCTACTGAGGAAACAAATGCCTAGCTGTTCTGCCCAGCCAGATCTTAAGTGACTATAGTAAGGCTGCTGCAAACTTCCATTCTCCAGAAAAGATTCAAAGACAACAATGGATGTATTTCTTTTTTCTTTTTTTTTCGGAGGAAGCAGGGGTGAGCCCCTGGGGGTACTCCTGTGTATGTCTAGTTTTGAAGAATAAATTAAGCAAAACTATTTTTAGGCCAAATAAAGCAAAATGGTAGGTAATCTGAAAAATGACTTATATTCTACAAGAGAATCCGTATTTTAAAATACTACTGTAATTCTAATTTACCATAATGACACTTCTGTGGCCCTACCAGGAAAAAAGCTTTATTTAATACGTAAACCAATCCAGAAAAACTATATTTGGTTAAGAAACCATGTATCCCAGAAGCTTTCACAAATTCTTCCTCACTAGATAGTCAATCCACTTCACAAAGCCCTTGTCAAGTAATGACTTAATTATAGCAGAGCTAACCTATTTCTTTTGTTTGTCTTTCACAGTGGAGACTGAACTCCTTGAGGACCCTTAGTCATTACCGGGTCTACAATCTCAGCACAAATTAAATTTCCACAGTTAAGAGGGAATGCATACTTACCTGGCACTTTTCAATTTTATTAAACCAACTTAGGAGGGTTTGAGAGTGTTTTGAATGTTTATTAGTTTTTAGCCAACCACAAAGAGTTTTTAAATTCTAATCTTCTGGTATTTCCCTCATTATACCACCTGTTATCAGTATAGTTCCAAAGGTCCAAAATCTAATCTATGTCTTCACTGCATTTGGATTTGTCAAGTGGAAACATCACAATGTTTGGTGTCCCTGCGCCATATACATATATGCTTTAAAATTCTCAAGTGCTAAAGGTTAAATTAAAACCCAAATATGAAGACTCTCCAATCTACAAATTGGTTCCTTACAACTTGGGACCTGATCATTAACACTTAAAATGCTGTACCTTTAAATAAGGTGATTTATGGTTCTAATAGGTACTTTTAATAAATATAACAAGCTAAAATTGAGTTTCTAAGAAGAAACTATGTAGCTGTTGATTTAAGCCTGAAAAACACATTTAAAGTAGCCCCCCCAGCCATCAACAGGGGATACATGCCAGTTCCTAGTGGATGCCTGAAACCAGGGATAGTACACTAAAACCTGTATATACTATGTTTCTTCATATACATACCTATGATAAAGTTTAATTTACAAATCAAGCACAGTAAGAGATCAGCAATAAGAATACAACAGAATGATTTTAACAATATGCTATAATAAAAGTTACGTGAATGGGGTCTTTATCTTAATATACTGTACTCACCTCTTTTCAGAATATGGTTGACCTTAGGTAATTGAAACCAAAGAAAGTGAAACTGCAGGTAAGGGGGGACTACTGTACTTATTATACGTTTTTTTAAAATTCTTACCTGCATTGTTAGTACCAGACTGACTGTCCTGGGAATTATCATTGCTTTCTGGGGGAGGTTGCAAGGAGGGTGATAGAGCTGTTTTAGTTCTTTTTTTGCTTGTCTTTCTTTCCACTTGACAGTCATCATCTTCATCATCTTCGCTTTCACTGAGATCATCAAAGCCAAAATACTTAATTTTGTAATTAGAACTTCCAGAACCTCCTTCATCACCTCCTGTCTCATGATCTTCAAAACCAAAAAATTCAAGTTTAACATCCTTTTTGGATTTAGTATTACTAGGTCGAAATCTAGTAGTGGTCTTAGAAGTTGCAATATCTGCCTTTTTTCTGAGACGACCAGCTTCTCCCAAATCTGCAGGAGTGGATGCAGTGAACTCATCCATGCTGCGTTCCATAGTATCCTGTATGGTAACATTACAAACTGACAAGCAAGATGGATGTAAAACAGTGTAATCTCTAGTCCGTCCAACTGTCCCTCTAAAACTGGTCCCACAACTTACACCCCCTTTCTTTGCCTGATTCAGGCCATCTTTACTCGATTCACTGTTTGCTTTGGCTAAGGCCTGACTGGTGCCATCCATCAGCTTATCAAAATTTGATGCTCCTTGGGAGGATTTAGTTTTATTGGCCCTACAGTACGTCCTACAGTTGGTTGGCCTAAGAACACTTTGTACAATATCTTCCTCAATGGCTTCATTCAGATTTTCCAATCGATTTTTAAAATCATCATCCTTCATCTCCAAAAGGGGATCACTATCCAAACTTAAAATACAGTCTTCTGATCTGATGTCTTCAAAATCATTATCCCATTCATACAAACCAGTTCTTACAGATCCCTTGATTGGAGACATTTCTGATGGTGATTCTGGCCTTTTCCCAAACTGGGAGTTCCAAGTATCATTTGTTTCCTTGATTTCAGAAGCCACTGTAGCTTCTGCATTGAGTTTCTTAGTACTGTCGTCAGTATTTTTGTGAATATGGTGACTATTCTTTTCACGTTCTTCATGAAAATTCTCCACTTTATCTGTAAAAATAAGTCAAAGGATAAAAACATGAGTGGTATCAATATAAAAGTTAATAAATAACAGATATGTGGTTAATCAATAGTATATGATCAATCTTGGAAGAACTGCAAATAATTTTAAGTTGTGAAGAAATTAACATTTACATATCAGACATTTCCTCTCCTATCTTTTCAGTATATAGCTCTCATGCCTTCTACGGACCTTTCCTCAGGCAACCAAGTCCCTTAAAATTGTAAACTCACAAGAAATTTCAGCAGGGTTAAGCAACCCATTCAGAATCCATTCAGAATGACATGTAAATGACTCAGCCAAATCTTCTTAGGGGTATTATGGGCTTTTCAAATAAAGATGCTTAAATTAAAAATCATTTAGTAAAACCTAAACCAACTGAACAGTTAATAAAAACCTTCTACCAGTGTTTTTATTTATCTGGGATAGGGCTGCCCATGAGGTATGCTAGCTCTATCCAGAAACCTGTCTACAGGATCAGGTTTCTCTAGCTATTTCTGTTCTTTGTTCTAATCCTAAAAGCCATATAATCTCAAGGAATTTTTAGCGGTAGTTCTGGTGTGTTAGTTAAATGGCTAATAGTGGCTATTTATGCATATCAGCCAGTAATAAATCCTTAGCCTGCCTATTCATCTTGTACGTGGAGAATTTTTGTTGCCTTCAATTTTTACTATCAGAACATTTTTATAACCTTTCCAAATGAGATACAAATATGATTCCAACTGGTATTATTATTAATTCCCTCAACACTTACTTGTAGAAAAACACTGACAAAATGTACACCCTATGCCAAACAATAAAATTACTTCTACAAAATACATCTACATTTAAGAAAAGCTATTTACAAATCTCAATTAGCATCATCAAATACAGGTGAGAGGGATGCTTTACATGGATAGATTCACTGTATAATTTTTAATGCTACCCAATAGGTTTTCCTGCCCTCAAGACAGGATCTCACTGTCACCCACACTGGAATACAGTGGTGTGATCACAGCTCACTGCAGCTTCAGAGACCTCCAGGCCTCAAGTGATCCTCCCACCTCAGCCTCCCAAGCAGCACTCCCAAGTAGCTGGAACTACAGGTGTGCACCACCACGCCTGCCTAACTTCCCTTTTTATTTAACACACGGGGTCACACTATGGTGCCCAGGCTGGTCTTGAACTCCTGGGCTCAAGCAAACATCCTGCCTCTGCCTCCCAAAGTGCTACAATCACAGGCATGAGCCACCACGCCCAGCCTCCAAAGGGTTTTAATGTAATTTAACAGGTTAAGATTTGGTAATATCTTTTAAAACTAAAAATGTACATGTGAAAGAAAGGACTTACTCCTGAAGCCAGCAGTTTCACTTACAAGTATTTAGAAATAACTTTCCATGAACACAAAATTACATAAGTAACAAGAAACTCAATACAACACTGTTTCCTGGTTTTTGCTTTCATAAACAATATACCAATTAATAAAGAATTAAATTACCATATAACAACACACCTGAATACTATGCAGTTGTTAAAAAGAATGAGGCAGCTCTACATTATGTACAGATATGGATGCTCTTAGAGATGGGAATGACTAAGGGATAAGGAACAAGAAAAGACTTTCGTACTTCTTGAATTTTATACTGCATGTAAGTTGTCTATTCAAAAGCCAAACACAAAAATGCCAAAGTTGTATATTTTTGGAGTCCTTATCTGTTAAAAAAAATACATTTATGAATCAAATACAACATCTAGAATTTACTTTGGTGAGGATAAAAATGAAACAAGACTGGCAATGAATTGTTGAAGATTAAAAAGCTGAACTGTTTAATGGAGATGGAGATATAAATAGACATATAATTATTTTTGTAGACATAAACACACAAATGTGTACATCTGTATAACTGTATACTAGTCTATACACACAAATACATACAGACTTCCTTTACCCTCTTATAAGAAAATGAAGATACTTCCTTTGATTTCTTACCAAACCCGTCATTACACAGATGAGAAAAAGAGGCCCAGAGAGGCTAATGACCGCAGAGGTTCTCAATTAAATCAATACCCAAAAGAGACTTCATAAAAAAGACCCATACCAAACTATATTACACTACCACTAGTGGTGGCTGCTAAACACCAAAATGCTAGGCCAGGCGTGGTGGCTCATGCCTGTAATCCCAGCAGTTTGGGAGGCCGAGGCAGGCAGATCATGAGGTCAGGAGTTTGAGGCCAGCCTGGCCAACATGGTATCTCTACTAAAAATGCAAAAATTAGCTGGGCGTGGTGGCGGGCGCCTGTAGTCCCAGCTACTCAGGAGGCTGAGGCAGGAGAACTGCTTGAATCCGGGAAGCAGAGGTTGCAGTGAGCCAAGATCCCATCAGGGTACTCCAGCCTGGGCAAAAGAACGAGACTCCATTTAAAACAACAACAACAACAACAACAACAAAACTAATGCACTGGCTGGGCGCAGGGGCTCACACCTGTAATCCCAGCACTTTGGAAGGCTGAGGTGGAAATAGCAAATGTTTATCTCACGATGTGCTGAGGACTAACCTTAAACAATGCCTTTAACTTGTAAGAAATCTCTACAGGCCGGGCGCGGTGGCTCACGCCTGTAATCTCAGCACTTTGGGAGGCCGAGGCGGGAGGATCACCAGGTCAGGAGATCGAGATCATCCTGGCTAACACGGTGAAACCCCATCTCTACTAATAATACAAAAAATTAGCCGGGCGTGGCGGCGGGCACCTGTAGTCCCAGCTACTGGGGAGGCTGAGGCAGGAGAATGGCGTGAACCCGGGAGGCGGAGCTTGCAGTGAGCGGAGATCGCGCCACGCACTCCAGCCTGGGCAACACAGAGTGACTCCGTCTCAAAAAAAAAAAAAAAAAAATCTGTACAAATGATACAAAGTGGCTTGAAGACCATAACTCATGAAATACAGTTGAGTCAACTAGACAGGTTTAACTGGTGCAGGGATGGGGGGAAACTGCCATTACATGAAAGCTGCCGTTAAATATCTGAATGGCTGTCATGATAAGAAAACAAACTTCGCTGGGCACGGTGGCTCATGCCCGTAATCCCAACACTTTGGGAGGCCAAAGCAGATGGATCACCAGGTCAGGAGATCGAGACCATCCTGGCTAACACAGTGAAACTCCGTCTCTACTAAAAATACAAAAAAAATTAGCCAGGCGTGGTGGTGGGCATCTGTAGTCCCAGCTACCCGGGAGGCTGAGGCAGGAGAATGGTGTGAACCCAGGAGGCAGAGCTTACAGTGAGCCAAGATCATACCACTGCACTGCAGCCTGGGTGACAGAGCGAGACTCCATCTCAAAAAAAAAAAAAAGAATACACACATGAAAGATGCTTATCATTAGTTGCTAGGCAAATACAAAAGGTAAATTCCTTAATATACCAAGAATCCTTACACATCAGTAAGTCCAATGTCCCAGCAGAAAACGGGGCTAGGGGCCAGGCACAATGGCTCAGGCCTATAATCCCAGCTCTTTGGGAGGCCGAGGCAGGCAGATCACTTGAGGCCAGAAGTTCGAGACCAGTGTAGCCAACATGGTGAAACCCTGTCTCCACTAAAAAGACAAAAAAACCCAGCCAGGCGAGGCGTGGTGGCACATGCCAGTCGTCCTCGCTACTTGGGAGGCTGAGGCACAAGAATTGTTTGAACCCAGGAGGCAGAGGTTGTAGGGAGCTGAGATAGCACCACTGCACTCCAGCCTGGGCAAGACAGCAAGACTCTGCCTCAAAAATAAATAAATAAATAATAAGCCAGGAACACACAGAAGCAATTCATTTATATACATATATATCTATAATGAATTAAATAACTTATGAAGGATACTCAATTTCATTCACAATTAAAACTCAAAGTAAAACAAAGCTGAACTATATTTACATAAGCCCTCAGTATGTGCCTGGTACTATTCTAAATACTTTCTATTAATTTATTTTATCTCAAAGCAACCATCAGGCCAGGCACAGTGGCTCACGCCTGTAATCCCAGCACTTTGGGAGGCCGAGGTGGGCAGATCAGGAGGTCAGGAGATCGAGACCATCCTGACTAACACGGTGAAACCCCGTCTCTACTAAAAATACAAAAAATTAGCCGGACGTGGTGGCAGGCGCCTGTAGTCCCAGCTACTTGGGAGGCTGAGGCAGGAGAATGGCGTGAACCCGGGAGACGGAGCTTGCAGTGAGCCAAGATCGCACCACTGCACTCCGCCTGGGCAACAGAGCAAGACTCCGTCTCAAAAAAAAAAAAAAGCAACCATCGGGTAAGTACTACTGCCAAGTTCATAATCCCTTACCGACAATTCCAACATCCAAAAAGCTCTAAAAGTTTTCTCACAACACACTTGGAAGTAAAACCCCAACTGAAGGGAGGCTATTTATAGTATTTCCCTACTTAGGGAAGGTATTTTCTTTTCTGAAGAAACACTATCTTTGATTAGAGAACACCACCTCAGATCCTGATAGGGGCATTAATGTAAACTTTCCAAAATCCAAAATAATTCTAAATTCTAAGACACATCTGGCCCCAACGGTTTCAGAAAAGGAAATGTGACCCTCTAACTCATTCCACAGATAAAGGACAGTGGGCTTAAATTACTAGTTGTTGATTATATGACTATTAAGTGGTATTTACTCTCTGAAAAATAAGGCAACTTATTAAAAAAAATTGGAAGCAACTTGAAAGTCTGACATTAATAAGTAATTTATAGCACATACAGAAATTGACAACATGCAACAGTATTTTTTCAAAGGGTAGGGAGAGGGCCAAAAAGAAAACTGATATGGAATTATCCCCAAGATATTACATGAGAAAGAATAAGGTACAAAGCAGCAGCAAATTATCACTTTGTGGATTTTAATTTTGTGGATTAAAATACACAGGCACACATGTACATACAGACATGCGGAACTGCCTGTATTGCTTGCATGTGCACAGAACATACCAGAAAGGTTCAAACAAACAACAATCAATGGTCATTCCTGAGAAAACTGAGGTGGCTAAGGAAACGTACTAGGAGGGAAGCTTTTAACCAACACCATATTGAACCATGTGCAAATAAAAGGTATTTTTGTGTGTTTTTTGGGTTTTCTTTTTTTTTTTTTTTTTGCAACGGAGTCTCACTCTGTCTCCCAGGCTGGAGGGCAATGGCGCAATCTCTGCTCACTGCAACCTCTGCCTCCCAGGTTCAAGCTGCCTCAGTCTCCTGAGTAGCTGGGATTACAGGCACCCTCTACCATGCCCAGCTAATTTTTGTATTTTTAGTAGAGATGGGGTTTCACCATGTGGGCCAGGCTGGTCTCGAACTCCTGACCTCAGGCAATCCACCCACCTCGGCCTCCCGAAGTGCTGGGATTACAGGCATGAGAAACCGAGCTCAGCCATAAACGGTTTTAAAAATAAAAGTAGGGCAGGGGCTGGGCGTGGTGGCTCACGCCCGTAATCCCTAAGGCATAAGAATTGCTTGAACCTGGGAGGCAGATGTTGCAGTGAGCTGAGATCATGCCAGCGCACTCCAGCCCGGGCAACAGAGTGAGACTCCATCTAAAAAATAAATAAATAAATAAAATAAATAGATAAATGTATAAGCCCTTTCAATGCCACTTAAGAAACATCTCCCACCCTTATATTCAGACATGTGACATGATGGTCAAAGACATAAATAAAAAGACATTCAATGTAGCATTTATGTATAATAGCAAAAGACTAGAAACAGCCAAAATATCCATAAGAGACCGTTATTATAGTACATCCATACAATGGAAAACTATGAAACTGCTTTAAAAAAAAACCAAGGTAGATCTATAAATGTCAATAACATTATAGAAATCTATAAATAAATCTATAATAATCATATCAGATTATAATGAAAATAAGATTATAACTTTAATAATTATGTTATTAATATTTATAGATCTGCCTTATAATAATAAACATCTTAAAGATTAAGTGTTCTTAAAGGCATAATACACTAAATATATATATGCATCTATGCTCCCATTCGTGTGTGTTTTTAAGAATACAAATACAGACATACATGCTGTGCCTATTAAACACTGTAACAAACTGTTAACAGCATTGGCTTCAGTGGAAGGGAACTCACTTTTCACTGTTAATAAGGTCATGTGGCTGATCACCAGAGGCACCTGAAAGGCCACAGGAAAAACACAGCACATCTTCCTAAGTGAGCAAATTCTTTACTCAAAGATTTGAAAGGTAAAAATTATTTTTTAAAACAGTTAAAGCCAGGTACTGTGGCTCACGCCTGTAATCCCAGCACAGGGAGGCTGAGGCGGGCAGATCACTTGAGGTCAGTAGTTTGAGACCAGCCTGGCCAACATGGTGAAACCCCGTGTCTACTAAAAATACAAAAAATTGCCATGAGTGGTGCTGCACACCTGTAATCCCAGCTACTCGGGAGGCTGAGGCAGGAGAATCACTTCAACCCAGGAGGCAGAGGATGCAGTGAGCCAAGATCCGCCACTGCACTCCAGCCTGGTCAACCGAGTGTGAGACTCTGCCTTGGGGGGAAAAAAACGGTTACGAGTTACAATTGGTAATCCAAAACATTTTGTATTTTATAAGGCATCCTATAAAATACAAAATTGACATGAAATTTTAAAGATAAAACTCTGAACTAAAAACAATTTCAAAAGTACTATTCAGCTTGGCCCACCACACAGAACAGTCCAGGTTTATTGCAACCTTCCCTTAACTCCCACCAACACAGCCTGTGGACAGCCTCACTGCCAACTGCCACGGCTTATCTGCACATCAAGGAGCTTGTTTGCTCCCTGGCCTCCTGCTGAAGCTGCCCATCTCTGCCCTACCCTTGCAGCAGAATAGCAAACACACCACACCCCAGCCACTCCTCAACCAACGAGCCTTGGGCCTCCCTTCGAGGTGGCAATTAATTATTCAAACTAGAGACACATACCCCCGGAGGTATACAAAGGCTTTTCAAATATAGGTACAATTGCATTTTAAGGAAATTCACTTCTAAATCCTCAACCTCCAGGTGTATACTGTTCCAAAAACTGATTTGCCAACTCATATGGGATTAACCAATCACTCTTCTCCCACATTACAAATATTAATAACAGTGTATTGCTCACCTATCCCTAATCTTATATGGTACATTTTTCCAACTCTTGACATGACCTATAAAGAAATAATGTGATAGACTGTTGGTTTCTGTACTTCATAATTAAGTAAAACTTTCATGTGTGGGTAACAAATCCTTTGCATGTCAGGTGGTTTCCTAAATTAATTGCATTTCACAGAATTGAAAAGACCTAACAAACTGACTCATTATTACAATGAATTTCTATGATTACCACGTGCTTTGTGGCATGTAAGAATTCAAATAATAGAAACTGCTATAGCAAAACGCTTACCATTCTTATCTTTATTTTGTTAATTTATGGCTTCTCAACATTTACACATATTAAAAAATTGAAATAGGAGGTCGGGTGCAGGGGCTCACGCCTGTAATCCCAGAACTTTGGGAGGCAGAGGTGGGCAGATCACGAGGTCAGGAGATCGAGACCAGCCTGGCTAACACGCTGAAACCTCGTCTCTACTAAAAAATACAAAAAATTAGCCAGGCGTAGTAGGACACACCTGTAGTCCAAGCTACTTGGGAGGCTGAGGGAGGCCGAGGCAGGAGAATCACTTGAACCTGGGAGGCAGAGGTGGAAGTGAGCCTCGGCGACAGAGCCAGACTCAGTCTCAAAAAAAAAAAAAAGAAATAGGAATAATAGGGACATAGTAGTACACGCTTGTAGTCCCACCTAGAGCTACCCAGGGCACTGTGGCCAGCGGTTCATTTGAGGCTGCTGTTGTGATCACACCTGTGAGTAGCCACGCACTCCAGCCTGAGCAACACAGCGAGGCTCCATCTCGACAACAACAAACAACAAAAAATAGGAATAAAATTGATGCCAAAAAACTTTTTTGTCCAAAACCTTTATATACTTTAGCCATAACATTCATTCATGTATGTATAAACTAACTGAAAAAAGCCCACTCATCTCTTAAAAGATACATTTCCAATAAATTTTATCTTTAATATCTACAGCATTCAAGTTTGATCAATTATAGCATTCAAGTTTGATCAAATATTCTGACAGCATTTGATTAAAAAAATAAAAGCACTGATAACTGTGATCATGATGTAGTACAGAATCATTTTTAAAACAGTTTAGAGAACTACAGTCACATAAAATTCCTAAAAGCTGCAGAGTTTTTTTTTTTTGTAGAGACAGGATCTCCCTATGTTGCCCAGGCTGGTCCCAAACTCCTAGACTCGGGCGATCCTCCCATCTCAGCCTCCCAAAGTACTGGGATTACAGGCTTCAGCCACGGCACCCAACTCTTTTTTTTTTTTTTGGAGACAGAGTCTTGCTCTGTCAATGAGGCAGTGGCGCAGTCTCCACTTCCCACGTTCAACTGATATTCTCCTGTCTCAACCTCCTGAGTAGCTGGGACTACATGCGCGAGTCACCATTCCCGGCTAATTTTTTTATTTTTAGCAGAGATGGGGTTTCACCATGTCGACCAGGCTGGTCTCAAACTCCTGACCTCAAGTGATCTGCCTACCTCAGCCTCCCAAAGTGCTAGGATTACAGGCATGAACCACCGCGCCCGGCCACAGCCCTTAAAAATTTGAATTTAAACGCATATACATATTTTTGTACCAGCCTCAGCTCTTAAAAATTTGAATTTAAATGCATATACATGTTTTTATACCAAGAATTATGAAAAGGATGACCACTAAAAGACTAAACATAAATACTATAATCATTAGGATACAATTCTGAAGGGGAAGTAGGATAGAAACACAATTTCAAAAAGAACAAGGAACACTATATTCTGGCTATTGAAGAGCATGTTCTTGTAGTTTTTTAAACATACGAAAGTGAACAGTTTCTGGGGCATAATGGGGACTTGTAAGAAAGAAAAATTATTAAAGAAAAAATTTTAAAAAGAGAATGAACAGCAAGTAATTATGGCATTTGCGAGCAAGAAAATAATTATGGGCCAGAAGCACTGGTTCATGACAGTAATCCCAACACTTTGGGAGGCCAAGGTGTGAGGACTACTTGAGCTCGGGAGTTCAAGACCTCGTCTCTACTAAAATCAAAAAAATTAGCTGACTATGATGGTACACACCCGTGGTCCCAGCTTCTCAGGAGGCTGAGGCAGGAGGATTACCTGTGCCCAGAAGATTGAGGCTGCAGTGAAACATGACTGCATTACTGTACTCCAGCCTGGGTGACAGAGCGAGACTGTCTCCAAAAACAAAAACAAACAAACAAAGAAAATACTTTGAGGGTGAGGAAGGAGGAACTGATGCATGAAAGAACTTCTAGACTGGCTGGCACAATTCTACTTCCTAACTTAGGTAATGGTTATAGGAGTGTTCCTCTTCTAATAATTAAGCTAGACCCCTTTTGTGTGTTGTATTTTACAATTTAAAAAAGTTAAAAGAAATCACTATGACACCTAAACTGCATGTTATATTTTAAAATGTCAATATTGGCCACATGTGGTGGCTCACACCTGTAATCCCAGCATTGGGGGGGGGGGGGCAAAGCAGGGGGATCACTTGCATCCAGGAGTCAGAGACCAGCCTAGGCAACAAAGCAAGACTCTCTCCACAAAAAAAAATTTTGAAAATCAGCCAGGCGTGGTGGCACATTCCTATAGTCCTAGCTACTCAGGAAGTGGGGGCAGGAGGATCACTTAAGCCCAGGAGTTTAAGGTTGCAGTGAGCAATGATCGCACCACTGCACTCCAGCCTGGGCAACAGAGAAAGACCTTGTTTCTAAAAAAAATTAAAAGGATACCTGGGATTCATTCTTTCTACCACTTCTTTGCCCTACACTGGACTAAGAATGCCTCTTCTCCTGCAGCCCTCCCTACTATTTCAGAGCAGGATAGTTTGGGGACACTGATATGTTGACTCTCCAGAGACTCTTTATAAAATGATTACTCCTCCACCCTGTTATGTAAGAGCCCCTTCTTGGCTTCTTTGATTTTCTTGTGTAAGACTAAACAAATAATAATAAAAAGACAACAAAAATAAATAAGGAAAGATTATTTTAAAAAGTAGTGGCCGGGCATGGTGGCTCACACCTGTAATCCCAGCACTTTGGGAGGCCGAGGTGGGCAGATCACCTGAGGTCAGGAGTTCAAGACCACCCTGGCCAATATAGTGAAACCCCGTCTCCACCAAAAATACAAAAATTAGCCAGGTGTGGTGACAGGCACCTGTAATCCCAGCTACTCGGGAGGATGAGGCAGGAGAATCGCTTGAACCCAGGAGGCAGAGGTTGCAGTCAGCCAAGACTGCACCACTGCACTCCAGCCTGGGCATCAGTGAGACTCTGTCTCAAAAAAAAAAAAAAAAAAAAAAATTAAAGCCCCTTCTTTTGAGGCTTGTGCTAGTTACCCTCTAATCTTCCTAACACCTGTCATCCAACAACCTCTTATTCAACCTCTTATTCACTGTTCATGTATTTAAGGATTTTACACCATATTTATAATCTACTCCTCTATCCCAATTTTGCTATCACACTGAATTCCACCAAATTCCAACCCTCTGACTTCCCAGTTCTTTAACATTATCTCATCATGAACAATCTCCCGCATTCCATCTCGGCCACCAGTTTTCAGTTTCATCCAGAAGCTTGCTGTATATCCTAAAATGCTTCACTTCTTAAACATTAAAATCAGACAGCCCACTTTTTTTTTTTTTTTTATCACAACCTACCAACCATCCAACTTGCTTGTGCCAGTACTCCAATTCTTCATTTTTATTTAAGAAGATTCTCAGTATACTATCCCTTTTCTCCCCTTTCTCCTATTCATTAGCCCTGTCCGGGCACTCAGCATTTTAAATTCCACAGTCTATCTTCTCAATCACTCTCTGGGCAATAATACCCTAAATTCCCTTGCTTCTCTATCTCTTCATTCCACAAGCTGACTGACAAAATGTCTATTGAGGACAATTCTAATAATCCTATCCAATATTCTGTATTCTGTCCAGGTTCCAGATAATGGGGCCTACTAAAGGAGGAGAAAAACATACTCACACACTAGGTAGATTAGTGACCATGTGTTTTTAGTGACACCAACTTCAACTAAGGCCTCAATAATGTCCAGAAATTCTACTTTGTCTCTAGACAGCTCACTCTCCCACTTTAAGTAACATCTATCTGAACTCTTTCCTGCTCCCCTAAACCCCCCCCAAGTTACCCTGCCTTTCTTTGTCCCTTTCAGTAATAACCTCTTTGGTCATTTTATGGGGTAACGGAAAACACACTTTTAGCTATAAACCACCTTCTCTTATGTCCTCCCACTAAGCTCATCTTTTAACTCATCTTTCCTCCTTCCAGCCAAACATAGCACCCCTTCTTCCAAAACGGCTCTCTTGTGCTTTGGATCCCACACATTAAACCATCCAGAATCCCTGACATCCCTCTAGCTGCCCTTTTTCTTCTCCTCCCCTTCGAACATCTTTAACAAGTTGTAAACACTTGTTACCCCCGATTTCCTCACCCCTTGGATCACTCCAGTCCAAGCTGCAAATCCAAGATCTGCCTTGCAGTCCTCCCTTTAGTTGATGGCAGCAGCATTCCGAGTCAGTCAATACGTTCTGAAATACTTTTATGTTGGCTTCTATAATATATCACTTCCCTGGTTTCCCTTAAGCTGCTCTAGCTGCTCCTACTGAATTTCCTTTTCTAGTTTCTTCCTCTTCTCTCCCTCCATTAGTATTGGAAGTTCTTCATAGCACTGTCTTAATACTTTTTCCTCTTACACTCTCTTTAATGACTTCAACTAATCCTTTCTTTTCAGATAATATTTATATACTGAATTTCAAATTAATTTTCTCTAATCAAGGCTTATCTCAGCTCCATTCCAGCAAATTTGCCATTGAAACATATCTAACAAACATCTCAAACCCAATGTGCCCAAAACTGAACTCAAACTTGCTGTCAAAATGTTCCCTATCTCAGTAAATGACACTACCATCTGCTCAGTTGCTCACATTACATAGCTGGGAATAATTCTTGATGCCTCCCTCCTCATCGCTCATGTCACCAAACTCTGCCACTTCTATCCTTTCTCAGTGCACCAACAGATCCCAGGTTAAATGTCAGCCTTGCCTACGTACCTGCACCCCTAGAACAAGCAAGTAAGCCCATTGAGTGCTACACTCCCACACCACTCTATGTATTTTTTCCTTTTCAGCACACTTGTGATTCTTTCTTCTATCTTCCCCAGTACAATGCGAGAAATGCAAGTGAGTCCATCTTGTTCATGGACACTAAAATAATAGCTGGAAGAAAGCATCCCCCTAGACCTTCCTATGAACAAACTCATCCTCCTCTACCATCAGGGGTTTAGGAAAGTTGAGGACTACTTCCTAAAGGCACAAGTGCTGGAAAAGGAAAATTCATGAGGTATCATCTGGCTCCAAGTTCTTCCGGTTTTTTGTTTGTTTGTTTGTTTGTTTTTTTGAGACGGAGTCTCGCTCGGTCACCCAGGCTGGAGTGCAATGGCACAGTCTCAGCTCACTGCAACCTCCACCTTCCGGGTTCAAGCGATTCTCCCGCCTCAGCCTCCAGAGTAGCTGGGCCTACAGGCACCCGCCACCATGCCTGGCTAATTTTTGTTATTTTTAGTAGAGACCAGATTTCACCATGTTGGCCAGGCTGGTCTCGAACTGCTGACCTCGGCCTCCCAAAGTGCTGGGATTACAGGCATCAGCCACTCCACCATGCCTTTTTTTTTTTTTTTTTTTTTTTTTGAGACAGGGTCTCGTTCTGTTGCCCAGGCTGGAGTGCAGTGGTGTGATCTTGACTCACTGCAACCTCTGCCTACGGGGTTTAAGCGATTCTCCTGCCTCGGCCTCCTGAGTACCTGGGATTATAGGCACACGCCACTACGCCTGGCTACTTTTTGTATTTTGAGTAGAGATGGGATTTCACCATGTTGGTCAGGCTGGTTTCGAACTCCTGGCCTCGTGATCCACCCGCCTTGCTTCCCAAAGTGCTGGGATTACAGGCGTGAGCCACCGCGCCCGGCTGTCTGGCTTCAGGTTCTAAAAGCATAAAATACTTAGGGAAAATGCTCTGAAAAGCATAATGTATTATTTAAAAGTGTTGTCATCATGTTAGAAGCTAGTTCTTTATCATGACCAGCAGAAGTCAATAACTCTAAAGTACAGAGGCTATGTTTATAAATTTCATATTTTACCCCATAGCTGGTATTCAATCTGGATCTCAGGAGAAACTTGTTAGTGGTCTCCCATGCTTTTGTTAACATACAAACCTTGAGAATAATACTCCTTTTACTCAGAAAATCTGAGTAAGAAACAAAAGTTCTGCTTTAGAACAAAATGAATTTACTTAAAATTATAATGCCTCTTTCATAATTTACATAATGTCGAATTTCCATTTGTATACACACGTATGAAAATAAGTAGTAGAAAATATCTATAAAAATCAAGTCAAAAACTTTATTCGGTAAGTATTAAAAACAGTTTGGTCATCATTCTCGTTTTGTTTTGGAGTTGGTATCTTACTCTGTCGCCCAGGCTGTGACCCAATCATGGCTCGCTGCTGCCTTGAACTGCTGGGCTCAAGTGATCCTCAACTCAGTCTCCCAAGTAGCTGGAACTACGGGTGCACCCCAACACATCAGGCTAATTTTTTTTCTTTTGAAGAAATGGGATGTCACTATGTTGACCAGGCTGGTTTTGAACTCCTGGGCTCACGCCATCCTCCCACTTTGGCCTACCCAAGTGCTGGTATTAACAGGTGTGAGCCACCATGCCTGGCCCATCATTCTTATTAAAAAGAAAATTACTTAAGCCAGGTGGCATGCCTGTAATCCCAACCTCTCAGAAGGCTGAGGCAGGAGGCTGAGGTGGGAGCATTGCGTGAGTCCAGGAGTTTGAGGCCAGCCAGGGCAAGACAGCAAGATCCCACCTCTTTACAAAAATCAAATCTTGAAAATCAAAAAAAGCAGAAAACTACTTGAACAGAGACAAGAGGGAATCCATAATTTGCCCCTCGCAAAATAACTATCTCCAACATCAAGATAAAACTGTTCTTACAGTGACAGTCTCTTCTAAATACACAGCTTTGAAGATGACAAAATTAATCTCATTCACATCAGAATACAACAGCACTGTATGAAAAGAACACTTTGGATGTTTCCCAGATCTTCCACTTAACAGTTCAAGTTATTCAACCTCTGAACTGTGCCTTACCCTCAATATAATGGAAATAAAGCCTCCCTTATACTGTTGTGATTAAGGATCAATTGATATGTAAAAGTAGGAATTTAAGAAATAACAGGGCAGGGCACAGTGGCTCATGCCTGTAATCCCAACACTTTGGGAGGTGGAGGCGGGAGGACCACTCAAGCCCAGGAGTTCAGGACCAGGCTGGGCAACATACTGAGACACTGTCTCTACAAAAAATTTAGAAATTATCCCAGTGTGGTGGTGCACCATTGTACTCCCAACTACTGGGGAGGCCGAGGAGGGAAGATGGCTTCAGCCCAGGAGGTAGAAGCTGTGATGAGCCATGTACTCCAGCCTGGATGACAGAGTAAGACCCTGTCTCCAAAGAATAAAAATAAAAAAAGAAATAATAGGTCTTATCCACTTCTCTTAAAAAGCAGCTGATTTTAGGTATGATTTAAATATATTCTACACAACAAATACATTCAATAAATAAAAGCAGGTAACTCTTGCTGATACTATCCTTTCAGGACTTAAAAAATAATAATAATCCTCATTAATCATCTGTACTTTATCCAATGACAATCTCATCTCAGGTCACAAGTTCCTGTCCTACTTTAAACTTTCAGTAATCATTTCCCTTTCTAAAAAATCACCTTTAGTTCTAAATCTAAGTTCAAAATCTCCTGACAATACCATCCCTCTAACTTACACAAATACTCATTACAGCTTTAAGCAAATTTTAAAAAATTATTGGCTACAAAACCAGTCAGGCAAATTAAGAGCCTATGCTGTAGTTATCTCAATATTTGGCAGGATATGTAGACTGAATCCCAGCTGGCTGGCAAGAAAAGGGTGCCAAGCCGAAATATAAGTCTTTGCACACTTTATTCTAGAGTCCAGATTAAAAACCTCTAGCAGAAAGAACAAAGAAATGGAAGTAGCCTCGCATAAAAGGCAAGAGAAGCCTTCTTTTTGCCTCTACTACAGACAGCACTGATTCAAACCATTAAGGAATACCTGGAGATCTCTTAGAAGGGTGCACCTTTAGCTCCTGCTAACAGTCATTTTTAATTGGCACACCTGGCTGAGAACCGACTGGCTTTAATAGCAACTGCAATCAGAAATTTGTTTTCAAAATTAAAGATTAGATACAGAAATATTTGCAGATAGAAACAGAAATCTTAAATTAGCTTTAAAATCCAGGGAGTAAAGGATGGGAAGTGGAGAGAGTAGCGTGCAAAACAGATGCAACAAGATCTGCCAGACACTAACAACTATTGGAGGTGGACAATCAAGTACACGAAGTTTTTTTTCACCATTCTATTTTTGTGTGCCTGAAAAGTTTCATAATAAATGTTTTCTTCTTGTTTAAGGAATAGGACATTTTAGCAACACAACCCTTCCCTGCAGTACCTATTCAGTTTGTAATCTTGTTTCTGGTTCCCTTACCCATCAAGCATCTGTCTGGAAAATGGGAACCATCATAGGTTTTGTGGGGTTTTTTTGTTTTTGTTTTTTGAGACGGAGTCTCACTCTGTTGCCCAAGCTGGAGTACAGTGGCACCATCTCAGCTCACTGCAACCCCTACCTCCCCGGTTCAAGCAATTTCCGGCTAATTTTTTTGTATTTTTAGTAGAGATGGGGTTTCACTATGTTGGCCAGGCTGGTCTCGAACTCCTGACCTCAAGTGATTCACCCGCCTCGGCCTCCCAAAGTGCTGGATTACAGCCACTATATGTTTTATAGTGACCTCATCCTAAGTTTCCTCTTCAAGTGAAACACAATTCATTTATTTATTTATTTATTTATTTATTTTTTGAGCTGGAGTCTTGCTCTGTCACCCAGGCTGGAGTGTAGTGGCATAATCTCAGCTCACTGCAACCTCTGCCTCCTGGGTTCAAGCAGTTCTCCTGCCTCAGTGTCCTGAGTAGCTGGGATTACAGACATGTGCCACCACACCTGGTTAATTTTTTTTTTTTTTTTAAGTAAAGACGGGGTTTCACCATGTTGGTCAGGCTGGTCTCGAACTCCTGACCTCCCCCAAAATGCTGGGATTACAGGCATGAGCCGCCGCACCCGTGACAAAATTTTTAAAAGTACTATCCGTTATAGAAGTACTTAAAACGAAGAATTTCAACAGTGTCAAAAAAATCAACCACATACTCCCCTATGGAGAAAGAGATGCACTTAAAAACGTAATGCCAGGACAAATGACATAATAATTCTGAGCCTGGATAAGCCCTTTTCACTGAGGTGATATACCTCTACAGCAAAAAAATAGTATGAACGAGCAGGGACACTCAACACTCCACTGGAAAGATATGACGGAACTTCGCCTGTGCACTTTGAACGAGTTGTTAAAATTTGCAACAGGTTCTTAAATAAAATGCCTAACCATGACCTGCAGAAGACTGCTAAGATTTCTGAGACCCAAGTAGGTACATGAGTACTTGCATCTGGAGAAAAGAGTTCAAAACTTTATCATTCTCAGAAGGGTCTCTAATGCAAAAAAGGTTAGGAACCACTTGAGATTTAGAGAGGCCTCTTTTATCAAAAATTTAGGTTTGGGTTTCTAAATTTCAATTAAAATTACAAGATTTTCTGAGTGAGAGTAAAGGCAATGAAAATTGACAGACATAATGCAAGAAAACAGTCTAGGCACAAGAGAAATGACCAGTTTAGAGGGGAGAGACAAAGGAAAAGTCACAAAGTACAAAAGCATCCCCATAACTATAACAAACTTACAAACATACAAACTTACAAATGGTTTATAAGAACAACTAACTTGCAGGCCGGGCGCGGTGGCTCACGCTTGTAATCCCAGCACTTTGGGAGGCCGAGGCGGGCAGATCACAAGGTCAGGAGATCGAGACCACAGTGAAACCCCGTCTCTACTAAAAATACAAAAAATTAGCCAGGCGTGGTGGCGGGCGCCTGTAGTCCCAGCTACTCGGAGAGGCTGAGGCAGGAGAATGGCGTGAACCCAGGATGCGGAGCTTGCAGTGAGCCGAGATCGCGCCACTGCACTCCAGCCTGGAAAAAAAAAAAAAAAAAAAAAAAAAAAAAGAACAACTAACTTGCACACATTAGAGACAGGATAAAACTACCATGAAAATTAGATGCACTCCCTCAAATTCACTTCTTATCGTACAGGGAGCTGCCAAGGTTGCTGCAACTCTGGATGACCAAGGGAGATGAGAAAAAAAGAAACATTCACAGTGCTACACCATTCCCTGACCACTAAGAGACTCTTTGTGAAGGAGGAAGGAAGATGGACAAGATGTTCCTGAATATCTATTTACCTGTATTTTAGTATGTATTTTCCCCTCACAAACCAATTAAAATGGAGTTTGGACTCAAGAGTCAGTCCACAGTATCAGCATTAGAACTACAATTTAGCTACAGACTGGGAAGCAATTATCCCACTTAGCTGGTTGGTCTCACCAACCAACTTCCAACAACAGATTTAACATAAAGATATATTGTCCGCAAAGCTACAGAAACAATTACTTATGAATAACTTCCACATTCCTTTTCCCCCTTACCTTAAACGTTCATCTTTATTAATACGCTCTGCCATCAGGGCCCCTGCCTGCCAATGACACCCCATTCCTCAAAAGACCATACACTTAAGGAAGCTGGAGTCAGCCCTGAGCACTTTCAAAACTTGCAGTTTCATCTTACTTCCTCCAGCCCATCCACCCCACGCTGTAGATTATCTGAAAACATCAAGAAATGTCAGGCAGGGCACGGTGGCTCACGCCTATAATCCCCGCACTTGGGGAGGTCGAGGCGGGTGGATCACATGAGGTCAGGAGTTCTAGACCAGCCTGGCCAACATGGCAAAACCCCGTCTCTACTAAAAATACAAAAATTCGCCGGGCATGGTGGCAGATGCCTATAATCCCAGCTACTCAGGGGGACCGAGGCAGGAGAATTGCTTGAACCTAAGAGGCGAAGGTTGCAGTGAGCCAAGATAGCGCCATTGCACTCCAGCCTGGAGGACAAGAGCGAGACTTCATCTCAAAAAAAAAAAAAAAAATGTCAGTTGGAACAACAAACACAAGCAGAATAGCATTCGCAGAGCCTAGTACAGTGGTTTGACAAACAGTAGGTGCTCAATATGTTGATACTAAACGAATCTCATTCCAGTTCTGCCACTAGCTGACCTTGGACAGTCACTTAACCTCTGAGCTTCTTATATAAAATGAGAGCTGAGTTAAAATTCATTTTAGTTCAAAAAAAGTTTGACGGGCCAGGCGCAATGGCTCACACTTGCAATCCCAGCACTTTGGGAGGCCTAGGTAGGCGGATCACTTGAGGTCAGGAGTTTGAGACTAGCCTGGCCAACACGGTGAAAACCTGTCTCTATAAAAATACAAAAATTACCTGGGCATGATGGTAGGTGCCTATAATCCCAGCAACTGGGGAGGCTGAGGTGGGAGAATCACTTGAACCCGGGAGGCAGAGGTTGCAGTGAGGCAAGACTGCGCCATTGTACTCCAGCCTGAGCAACACAGCGAGACAGTGTCTCAAAAAAAAAAAAGTTTGATGATTTTAATATACATTTATAAATTTTTAGGAGCTGACCTGGAAAGTTTTTATGCTGTTTATGCTGTTTATTTTTTTGAAATGGCATCTTGCTTTGTTGCCCAGGCTGGAGTGCAGTGGTGCGATCTCGGCTCACTGCAACCTCCGTCTCCTGGGTTCAAGTGATTCTCCTGCCTCAACCTCCCTAGTAGGTGGGATTTAGAGGTGCTCGCCACCATGCCCAGCTAATTTTTTGTATTTTTAATAGAGACGGGGTTTCGCCATGATGGCCAGGCTGGTCTTGAACTCCTGACCTCAGGTGATCCAACCGCCTTGGCCTCCCAAAGTGCTGGGATTACAGGCGTCAGCCACTGCACAAGTCCTTTATGCTGTTTTTTTTAATGGAAATCTAACCTAAACTTAACTTGTCAACAACGCCTGAGGAGAAATGTGAGCAAAGTAGGAAGGACAGCCAAATTAGAATTAACCCTGAGAATCAAGGGAATGACAATAACAGCTGGCTCATCATCTCATCCAAGAGTGAGAAAAAAGAAAAAATGCTCAACATTTTTAGTAAAACTATGCAAGGCCCAGTACATTGTACTGTTTCACGTACCTTAACCTTCAAAGGACAAACTCCCCTTAAGAATTCAGTATAGCAGGCTGGGCGCGGTGGCTCACGCTTGTAATCCCAGCACTTTGGGAGGCCGAGGCGGGCGCCTGTAGTCCCAGCTACTCAGAGAGGCTGAGGCAGGAGAATGGCGTGAACCCGGGAGGCGGAGCTTGCAGTGAGCCGAGATTGCGCCACTGCACTCTAGTCTAGCCTGGGCAACAGAGCGAGACTCCGTCTCAAAAAAAAAAAAAAGAATTCAGTATAGCAAAGTTTTGTCTGTGTTTATTTCCTTTCAAAATATGAGATTTTTATAACCTTTCATTATTGCTAAACTTTGCCAAGACGTCAAGAACTAAGGTTTCTTTTCAATTACAGTATAGTGCCACCCTTATCCTAATGCTGATAGAGTGCTCCCACTTCTCTACCCCACCTCTTCCCTGCCACCCTCAATATTAGCTCTTCAGTCTTTTAGTTAATTGCACCTTTTTCACTTATTATAAATCTCAAATCCCTTACAGAAGACAGAACAAAATGTATCGTTTTAGGAGAGAATACTAGATGCTGTACTTACAAATTAACATTTTTAAAATACAACCAGTTTTGTGATTTAAAATCTATCAATACAGCCGAGCGCAGTGGCTCTGCCTGTAATCCCAGCACTTTGGGAGGTGAGGCGGGCGGATCACGAGGTCAGGAGATGGAGACCATCCTGGCTAACACAGTGAAACCCTGTCTCTACTAAAAATACAAAAATTAGCTGGGCGTGGTGGTGGGCGCCTGTAGTCCCAGCTACTCGGGAGGCTGACACAGGAGAATGGCATGAACCTGGGAGGTGGAGCCAGCGTGGGCGACAGCAAGACTCCGTCTCAAAAAAGAAAAAAGAAAAAAATCTATCAATACAAGCTGCTACTGGCCCCAAACTAATGTCAATTTGGAATCAAGTTCAATTCTTTAAATGTCTCCACTCAATACCCCCTTAATCTTTCTGAACTAGTTTTGGCAGAGTCTACCATTGGTAACTAATCCTCATTTTAAATACTCATCTCATTTTCATTATCAATAACCATCCAAATCCTCCACAGTAATAGAAATAAGATACTTTGTGATCCTAACACAACAAAAAGAGGTATTTCTTATTGGAATTGGGGCTAGAAACTTATGACTGTTCCCAAAATGTACCCTGAGCAACAGTCTATAAGCGTTAATATCCAAGTTGTTTTATTATTTCAACCTCCAACAGGTTTCTTTAAAGTTCTTAAATGTCTTTTACAAAACTATCAATAGTCCCCATGTATCGTAAGTGCAGAAAGAAAACACAATATATATTTTAGAATTTAAATCATTTAAATAAATTGCTTGCACAAAGCTCTCTTGGCTGAGAATAAAGAAAATCAAAACTTACCTGAAGTTATTAATTTATTACAGCTACTTATGCTTGCATCATCTTCTACAATTCGGTTTGTGCTCTTTTCTTTCCCAAGCAAAGTGTCCTCCAAAGGGAAGCATTTATCAGATACAACAGTGTCTTCAACGACCACATGACTAATTTTGCTATTAGCTTCAAGTACTGAAGTGACCTCTTCCAACTGAGCAGCTTCACTAGATTCTGAATAAGAGGAACCCTTACCCTGGGCTAAATTCTTTGAAGAAACTGGTAGAGACTCATCATCACTATCAAATCCAAAAGGATCTCCAGTACTTTCTTCTTCCACTTTAGGTTTCTTCGGAATTTCTTGGATATCTGGTTTGAAATTGGGCCTCTTCTGCCCTAATTTAGCCATAAATGTGGTCTCTCCCCATTTTGTGCTAAGGGTGGTCCGTTTGTTGGAAAAGACTTCATCAAATTTTGAACTGCCATTTCCACCTTTCCTACTGTACGTTTTCCCAAATCTGGATGTCATTTTGACACCAGTTTCATATTCTCTGTGAAAAAAAATTTAAGAAAACATATAATCATCAAATACAAGTGTTAAACAGTGCATATAAAAATAAAAACCTAGGGATTCTTCCCTCATGACTTTTGACACCAGACTTTTAAATAAACAATTATGAGGAAGAGGTATAAAGAAAGGCTGATTTACTACCCTACATGCTTCCATGTCAATTTTCCTCCACAATGAGTACATATTCCTACGCTACTTACAAAGTAAAAAAACTTAATGATTAACCAACTTATAATACGATATCTATAACTTAAAATGAAGCATATTAAGTTCCAAATGAATTAATTTACTATTCTTATAAACATTTTTTACCTTAAAAAATAATCTGTATAGAGGCTGGGAGGCCGAGGCAGGCAGATCACTTGAGGCCAGGAGTTTGAGACCGGCCTGGCCAACACGGTGAAACCCCATCTCTACTAAAAATACAAAAATTAGCTGGGAGTGGTGGCACGCACCTGTAATCCCAGCTACTTGAGAAGCTGGGGCAGGAGAACTGCTTGAACTCAGGAGATGGAGGTTGCAGTGATATAATAATAATCTGTATAGGGTAATTACTTACATAAAATCTTAAGCACAGAATGTTTAATTTTTTTCAGAGCCTCAGAAATATCCAATACTTGATTAAATTTAGTTCTTTGAAATTTCATGGCACTAATTCACATGAGAAAAAAGGTCCCCAAAATGGTGCTTTTTCTCATGTTTTACAACCTGCAGCTTTTAACCCAATCTTGAAGATTCTGCTTCTTGGTGTAATGTAATTTGGGCTATGACTTTAAAAATGTTCCTTAGATGGTCTTCTCCCTAAAGGAAAGAAACTATCCTTATCCTACCTGCCTTGTCCCGATAGTGCTGTGCTCATTTGCTGAGTTACATTTTCTGGGGCTAGTGAGCTCCAGCACATTACACTGTTTCATGGATTAATACAGACATAGAAACACATAACTTTTATTTTCCTCTTCAATTTATAAATGGCAAATCGATTCACCTGATTTATCCACTTCACAGGACAAAAAAAAATCTTTAGGGCAGTAAATCAAGAGTCAAACATTTTTTAAAACAAGTTACTTGCATTGGTTCTGTGCCTATTAAAAAAAGTTACAGTACTTTTTAAACACGATCAATCAGTATCCGTTTGTCTAACACTTTGACCTTTCTACAGTTCAAACACGAATACACCGAATATAACTTTAAAAAGTGAACAAGGGCCTAAGGAACAAAAAATCGTCATTACTTTGAAAGCTACAATTGAAATTATATTTGACCTATACTTTTGTATATGTTTTGATCTACACTTGTGTATTCCCTTGATTAACTTAAATTAGTACAACTTATAATCAGTCACTGTCTGAGTTTTATATAAATTCAGTAGTAGATAACCCCCCACGTTTGGTGAGAATCCAATTTTAATTTGACAAAGTAATAATTTAGTAATCATACATATCTGTGTTAAGAGAAAATAATGTTCCTGAAGGAGATGTATTTCATCTCCTACTGCAGCTCTAACACAAGTCTTACTGTCTTTCTTGTTAAGTACAGCCTAAACGGGATACTGGGCAACTACCACGGACAACAAAATAAAAATCGATTCTCTGTTCCTTCAAGAATGTAAAGCTGAGATCCTGCAGGTCTGTAAGTGTACGTACATATATACACCAACAAAGATGGGATGTTTTGGATTCACTTATGTGCTAATCATCTAAAAATACTGACCAAAGGCCACACCAAAAATCTAGACTTGAGTTCCTTTATGTCAACATCAGAAAAACCGTTAAAATGGTTCTATAACCACAAAGCATTCACTGTTGAAAGTTTACAGTCTTTAGATGAATACCTGACACTAAGGACTTAATTATTTAATGTGATAAAAAATAATTTTGTGCTGGCTGGGCGCGGCAGCTCACGCCTGTAATTCCAGCACTCTGGGAAGCCGAGACGGGCAGATCACCTGAGGCCAGGAGTTCGAGACCAGCGAGACCAGCCTGACCAACATGGAGAAACCGCGCTTCTACTAAAAATAGAAAATTAGCCGGGCGTGGTGGCGCATGCCTGTAATCCCAGCTACTCGGGAGGCTGGGGCAGGAGAATCAATTGAACCTGGGAGGCGGAGGTTGCGGTGAGCTGAGATCGCGCCACTGCACTCCAGCCTGGGCAACAAGGGCGAAACTCCGTCTCAAAATAATAATAATAATAATAATAATAATAATTTTGTGCCAAAAGACCACGTCTTTTACAAATACATAGTGAAATACTGATGAAATAACGTCAGCGATTTTCCAACATTAAGGAATATGAAGTGTATAAACGAAATAAATTTGTTTAATAGTCACTGCTGAATCCAAGCGATGGGTACAGAGGAGTTCATTATATAATATCTCCTCCTGATTGCCTTTATCGTTTCCCACAATAAAATATCTTTAAGTCTGCGGACTGTTGCAATGGTATTATGTAAGCGTAAAGCACTATAGATTCCAAAATAATTGTGCAGACGTCTTTGAAGTTAAATTTTAAGTGTTTCAAGTACACAATCTTGCTCAACCTTTAAACTCCAAAGACTATCCTAACTAAAAATGAAAGAATGACGACTAAGTCTTTTCGGTCGTTGGGCTTTTGCCCTAGCCCAAAATCAGGTCGAATTTTGAGAGAAGTGCGCTGTGATTTTAAAAAAAAAAAAAAAAAAAAAAAAGCTTTTATACTTCACTCCCACCCTAATCTAGCGTCTTCCCGGTCCCCAAAGGCTTTAAGGGCTTCCGTTAAAGATGGAAAGCGAACGGGACAAACCTGACTACCCAGAAATCCTCACCTGGGGACAGCTGGCGCGCCACGGGCAGTGGGCGCGATGGACCCCTCGGACTGGACACTCAACGCAACTTTTCTCCTCCCAACCCGCGCCGCCCAGGAAAGGGAGGTCACTTTCGACGCCCCGGAAGCCTCTGCCACCGAATCCTTAAGGCAGTGCAAGGCCCCAGTGGCGGCCAGGGGCGGATGAAACCACGCGAAAGGACTCGGGGCTGAAATCAACACACTTGACTGGGTTTGGGGAGCTAAGTCAATCAGCAGTCGCCCGAAAAAGAACTCCGAAAAAGGAAAATAAAAGGGGAAAAAGAGAGTTCTTCAGGTCATTCCCCTGCCCAACTTCCTCAGTGGCCCGGTGGGCGAGGCAGTGAGACTTCCACCGCCCGCCTCCAGCCTCTGCCTCCCCCACCCTCCCGGCTCCCTCCCGGCCTAGGCGGCCGCCCGACACCTCACTTACCCTCGGCGCCTGGCGGGTGCTTTGGCCACGGGCCGCCTCCGCCTCTCCCGCTCCCTACGGCCCGCGGGCGGGCGCGGAACCCTCGCGCGGGAGAAC
Organism: Hylobates moloch; assembly: GCF_009828535.3. Lineage (NCBI taxonomy): Eukaryota > Metazoa > Chordata > Mammalia > Primates > Hylobatidae > Hylobates > Hylobates moloch. Next base: position 80,471,268 of record NW_026652278.1, read on the forward strand.
AAGGCCGGCAGGTGAGAGCCGAGAGAGGCGAGGGGGCTCTGCTTTCGGTAAATAGGAAGCCCGGTGGGGTGGGGGGGTAGCGGCGGCCCCGCAACTTCCCTCCCCGCCTCGAGCGCCGCCGGCCGGGCCCGGGCCTAGCTCTCGCTGGCCGCCACCGCCGGAGCTGGTAACAGAGCCCGCTGCGTGCCCCTGCTGGGCCGCCGCCGCCTCCTGCGCCGCCGCTTCCGCCGGTGAATGGTCAGCGCTGGAGTTTGAACAGGGCCCTGAACCATCTCAACGCCATTTGCGCTCCCGGCCCCCACCTCCTTCCTCCAACAGCCGCTCGCTCCGTCACTCCGCTTCCCACAGTCCCCGCGCGGCCGCCCAACCCCGCGGCCAATCGCGCAGCCGCTTACTCAAACCGCCGCGCAGGCGCTGCGCCCCGCATGCTCCGGCGCCCGCCATTGGCCCGGCCGCGGAGCCCGACGGGAGTTGTAGTCCAGGTCCGCGAGGTCGCGGGCCGAGGACCAGGCGCGGGAGCGGGAGCGGGAGCGGGAGCGGGCGGCTGGCCTGGCCCTCGGGATCTCGGCAGTGACTTCTAGCTCCCGGCCCAGCCGGGAGACGCAGGTGCCACGGAGATGGGCAGCCGGGCGGGTGGCGCAGTGCAGGCAGCTGTATCAATCGCTTCCCCTCCAGGGACCAGCTGGTGCCTGGGGACCGCGGGCTGTGCAGCCGTGCCGGGCCTGCGGAGTCCGCCGCCCGGGAGCTGGGAGGCAGGGAGCGAGGGGTCCAGAGCCGCCCTCGACCTGGCTTGGTCGGTCCTGGCCCGGCGTAGGTGACGACGGCGGGTACCGCGAGGCCCCGGACACCCGAGGCCGCGAGCAGCGTCGCCCCTCGCATTTTCGCGCCCCTCCAGCCCTGCAGTCCTTCCTCTAACTCCGTCTGCCCCTCACCGATTGAAAGTGGCCCCGAGAATATTGGATGGTATTGAGCAATTATCATTAACTTTGTTGGGTGTGGTAACGGTAATGTGGTTATGGTTTTGTTTTGTTTTTTTTAAGACCTACTGATGTGTTGACAGGTAGAGTGATCTGGTGTCAGGACTGTAAAATACGCCTATGAAAACTGGGGGAGAGGAATAAAACAAGCTGGCAGGACGTTTTTCATCGTTGAAGCTGCGTGATGCGAGCACATGCGCTCATCATACAGTCTCTTGTGTATCCGAAATTTTCCATAATAAAAAGTTTAAAGAAGTGAACAAGTGATTGCCTCTAGGGAGGACAGTGAGGTGGCGGATGACGGGAGGAAGGATTCTTAATTTTTCGCTGTACGCCTTTTTGTGCTGTCTTAGGTTTTTCCCATTCAATGTGTTACCTAATTCAGAAAATTGGTAAGTTTTTTTTAAGGCTACCATGGGAAAACAGCGTTCTAAAGAGTAGCACAACCAGTTCCCCGTAAGAGAGGTGCATGATTCGTCGGACTCGGACAGTCTTGGTGTTTGTTAGGCGGTTTATGGAGACCCACCTGGGTAATTAGAAAACTACTAATTGCTTTCAGTGAGAAGCCCGCCCTTCTTCCACAAATGGATAATTTGCTTTTAATGCACCCAGAAGTTATCCAGCTCCCTCCGGTATAATCGGGGAAACTCCAAATACAGGAAAAATAGTTCAGAAACCCTGCAGCTCTTCCCAAGAGGAATTTAAGGTGGATTTTAGTGTGGCTGGATTGTTTTGCCTACCTGACTGCGGTATTTATATTTTGACATTTACAATTTCCTAAATACTGAATCAGTATTTTTTCTTGTTTCAAAATAAATCAACTTCTGTAGTTTATATGAATAACAAGTCCATGTCTTCCACCCACGGTGGGATGCACATGACTGTTTCATTTGGGTCAGTTTTGTCTCTTTTTTTTAATTAGCAGTTTAGGAACTTGTTTTTATCATTTTGTTTAAAGATCTTCTAGCGGAGGTGCAGGCTGCACTTACTATAATTATTTAGATGACAAGGTGGTGGGTGGTAATTAAAGGGTAATTATCATCAGAGGCAAAAGGTAAGATCAAAAAGCCAGAAGAGGTGAGGAGACAATTGCAAGATCTTCCTGTAGGAGGGTGTTGTGATCCTCCCAAGATCAAAGGATATATCTATTATGCCTGGCCTCTCTAGTGCTGGACACTTGGCAGGGTCAGTGCCTGCATAAAGCTGAAGTGGAAGGGCTCATTGTTTAGACTGGTGCCTTTTGAGGGCTTTTATGTGATGGTTGTGTTAAATAATGGAACTTAGTAGTGTCAAATTCTTGCCACTCAAAGAATGATCCCCAATCAGCAGTGTAGCATCACCTGGAAGCCTCTAAGGACTGCATAATTCCTATCCTCACCCCAGCTCCACTGAATCAGAACCTGCATTTTAACAGGATTCCCCCAGCTCATTGGGCCGCTCATTAAAGTTTGACAAGCACTGATTAAAGTATACCCATAGCATTTGACAGCAATCTAGTATTTTTTGTTAGGATGAGGGAGAGGAAGGGAGATGATTAAGAACCTCCTATGCATCAGGTAAGATGCTAGGCTGTTCAGGGGCCTTGTCTGCTTCCGGGTCTGTTACCCTATCTTACAAGTAAGGAAAGGGGAAGACGTGTGTTACAACTAGTGAGGGAGTCAAACTTTTTCTTAACAGTTGGATACCCGTTAGTACTTGTTGGTGTTCTTGAATCTGGTAGAAAGTGGTACATGATTTGAGAAGTAAACAAGTGTGTGTGTGTGTGTGTGTGTGTGTGTGTGTGTATTTAGTCTGTGGAAGCTTAGTATATGAATATTAAGCAGAGCTCTTCTGGGCTGTGTACCCTTGTGTGGCTCACACTAAAGACACTCCTCCGGCCCCTCCTGGAGGGAATTCAGACTCCTGGCCCTGCAGGCTATACCACCACCTTAACCCCTTACCTCCCTGCTTCCACTGAGGCAGGCAAATGCCCTGAAGTCCCCTCATTCCCTGACCAGGGCCCTGGGTTCCACACCAGAATGAGCAAACAGGACTCCAGTTTGGGTAACACATGGCTGAACAGCTTTTTGTTGTATTGTTTTTGTTTTCTTAGTTCTCTCAGCTCAGGCTCCACCCTCTGCCCATCCCCCTGGCCACCCTCAACCCCTAGAATGGTTGTCTCCATTTCATGAGACTCTTCAGACGAACATCAAGTAGCCAGTAGGTGCTTTTGGTTTTGCTAGAATGCCTGTGTGCAAGCTCTCAGACACCTGATTTTCTTTCCCCCACTGAATGTTGTGTTTGTCAGAAACTGAAATCATGGATCGAAGCCAAGTTTGTAGTAGCCTTAGGAGGGGCCTCTGCCCTCCTGTGTGTTGCCTGGGTGAGGACAGAACCCCCTAACCTGGAGCTCCACTTCAGTGGGCCCATGCCTGTACTTTCCTCTGAAAAAAGAAAATCCTGCAAAGAAAATAGAAGACATCTGTTCGGCCATTGCCATGCCCTTGTTCTAGCCCAGATATGAGAACTGTCAGAATTGGAGTTACTAAATAGAACTTTTAGTCTTTTTCTGATAATGTGTAGTAAAGTGTATTACAACTTATAGAATTCTATTTAGGGAACTAGAGGTCAGAAACTACCATATTGGTAGCAGTCAATTTTTCTTTGCCATCGGATACGGAATAAAATGTTAAATTGTACACTTGCATGTTGTGGTTATATTACAAAGCTCTACAAGATGTGGGCCAGGCCCCGCCCTTTGCTCATGCAGCCCCAACTTTCTGCTCTGCCCACACCTGGCTCCTGGCTGTTTCCCTACCTTAGGGCCTTTGTATTTCCTATTCCTTCTGCCCACAACTCCCCCAGATACCAGCCTGCTTCAATTCTCCTCTAGGTTTTCACTCGGATGGGACTTTTCAATGAATCTCCCCTGACCAACCTATTTTAAATTGTTGCAACATCCTCACTCCTAAATGTCACTGTCCCTGCTTTACTTTCCTTAAGGGCATTTATCTTGCCATCTAACATGTCAGGCGTTTTGCATGTTTATCTTAAATGTTGTGCTCCCTCTGAGGGCAGGGATCTCCGCCTATCTTGTTTTCTGCTACAACCCTAGCACCTAGAAGACTGCCTGGCACAAGAGTAGGTGCTCAATAAATGTTTGTCGAATAAAAGCACCCATTTATTTCCTTCTTTCCTGTAAAATTATATACATATATATATATATATATATTTTTTTTTTTTAGATGGAGTCTCACTCTGTCACCAGGCTGGAGTGCAGTGGTGCAATCTCGGCTCACTGCAATCTCTGCCTCCCGGGTTCAAGCGATTCCCCTGCCTCAGCCTCCCCAGTAGCTGGGACTACAGGCACACACCACCACACCCAGCTCATTTTTTGTATTTTAGTAGAGATGGTGTTTCACATGTTGGCCAGGATGGTTTCGATCTCCTGACCTTGTGATCTGCCCGGCTCAGCCTCCCAAAGTGCTGGAATTATAGATGTGAGCTACCATGCCTGGCCACATTTTTTTTTTTTTTTTTTTTTTTTTTTTGGTGACAGAGTCTCGCTCTGTCGCCCAGGCTGGAGTATAGTGGCACGATCTCCAATCACTGCAACCTCTACCTCCAGGGTTCAAGCCATCCTCCCACCTCAGCCTCCCAAGTAGCTGGGACTACATGTCCATGCTACCATGCCCCACTAATTTTTGTATTTTTGGTAGAGATAGGGTTTCACCTTGTTGCCCAGGCTGGTCTTGAACTTCTGGGCTCAAGCCATCCACCCACCTTGGCCTCCCAAAGTGCTGGAATTACAGGCATGAGCCACTGCCCCTGCCTGTATCTTGAAAGGACAGTGATAAAACTATCAACAGTTTCACATAACCTGGTAGCTCTAATAAAGTGTTAACTGGGTTTTCACAATGGGGAGGGGAGTGCTTTCTGGAGACTTTTTGTTCTTGCCTTGGATAGGTTTTCATTCTGAGAATTGAGAAAATGAGTACTCTTATAATCCCAATTATCATATTTCCCAGGATAATTGGAATATGTTCTCTGGAGATAGTGACATCCTCTGGGGAATACACTGCTGTCTAGGTAGACGAAACACAAAGCAAAGAAAATTCTCTAGGAGCACATTGCCTGACAAGGACCGGTACGAGCAACCTCGAAGAAGTCTGGCTTCCTGACCCTTGTCCTGGAAACAGCCCTTTTTTATTCAGGATCCTCACCCCTAATACTGTATGATACCCCCCTAGTCAAACACCCTGAAGGGTCCTTCTGTAATACTAAAATCCAAAGTTCTTACGGCGAAAAGGCCCTGCATGATCTGGCCCCTGAGTACTCCTATCCCTTCCCACCTTGCCAGGCCTGCCTCTGTCTACTACTAGAACATGCCAAGCCAGCTCCTGCCTGCGGGCCCTCTTCGTACTTGTTCCCTCTGATAGTCCTCAGGAGACACACATGACTCATTCCCTGCATGCTTTCAGGTCTTTGCTCAAGTGTCTCTTTCTCAGTAGTGTTTTCCTTGGCCATGCTATTTAAGGTCAACCAGCACCCTGTATCTCCTTTTCCCTGCTGCTTTTTTCCATAACATAGTCATTACGTTTGCTTGGTGTATGAACGTGTTTATTGTCTATTTCCTTTCATGAGAATATAAACTCCATGAGGACGAGGATGGCTGACTTTTGTTCATTTTATATGCCAAGCACACCTAGAATAGTGCCTCACACACAGAAAGTGTGCTATAAATATTTGTTGACTGAATACCTGCATTAATTGAAGCTTTAAATTGTGTTCAGCGGCCAGGCACAGTGGCTTACGCCTGTAATCCCAGCACTTTGAGAGGCCGAGGCCGGCGGATCACGAGGTCAGGAGATCGAGACCATCCTGGCTAACACGGCGAAACCCCGTCTCTACTAAAAATATAAAAAAAATTATCCGGGCGTGGTGGCGGGCACCTGTAGTCCCGCCAACTCAAGAGGCTGAGGCAAGAGTATGGCATGAACCCAGGAGGCGGAGCTTGCAGTGAGCTGAGATCGTGCCACTGGACGCCAGCCTGGGCAACAGAGCGAGACTCCCTCTCAAAAAAAAAAAAAATTATGTTCAGTTTACACCTGTAATCTCAGCGCTTTGGGAGGCCAAAGTGGGTGGATCATCTGAGGTCAGGAGTTCGAGACCAGCCTGGCCAACATGAGGAAACCCCATCTCTACTAAAAATACAAAAATTAGCCAGGCGGGTGGCAGGCACCTATAATTCCAGCTACTTGGGAGGCTGAGGCAGGAGGATCACTTGAACCCGGGAGGTGGAGGTTGCAGTGAGCCAAGATCACACCATTGCACTCCAGCTTGAGCAACAAGAGCAAAACTTTTTCTCAAAAATAATAATAAATTGTGTTCCACTCTTCTATATCTTTAATAATTTCTTTTGTCTGCTTGACCTATAATGGCAAAACATGCATGAAAACCTCCCACCATAAGAGTAATCTTTTTCATTTCTCCCTGTAGTTCTATTTTTCTTTCTGCATTTTGAGGCTATTTTATTGGGCACATACTGTACAAGTTAGAATTGCTATCTCTTCCTGATAGAATTGAAAGCTTTTAAAGTAATATGGGAGATAAATTGCAAAAATTGCCTGAATTTTCCACTCACTCCCCCCTGTAGCCACACCTTTTGCAATGTGACTTGGCAGCTCCTCCCAGAATCTCAGCTGGATTTTAACTCACCTTGACCTAAAGAAAATGACAGAAGTGATAAAGTCCTGAGCCTGAGCCTTAAGAAACCTTAAACGCTTCCACATTCTCTTTGGGATCCCTGCTTCTGCCATGAGAACAGGGCTGGGCTAGTTTGATGGAAGATGAGAAGCCACATAGAAAAGAGCTGAAGTCTTCCCTGACCTGTGAATAGCCAGCAGACCCCAAACATGTAAGCCCAGCCAGGAGCAGCATGGCCACCCACCTGACCTGCAGCCACCCAAAGGTGTAGATGTGAGTTCACCTGGGACTAGAACGGTCCTGATGACCTGTAGGCCTCTAGGTAATAATAGCTACTTATTATGTTAAGCTTCTGAATTTTAGAGTGGTTTGTTATACAGCATTGTGACAATAGATAATTGATAACAACTAGTGATTTTCCCATTGATAATAATGCCTCCTTTTTTGGGGTCTCAGCTCCAAAAGGCTTTCCTGACTACCTAGGCAATCTGAAGCAGCTTCCCAGTCTCTATCATAACACTGGTGTATTATTAACACCAGTCTCCCAAATTATCTTTTTTTTTTTTTTTTTTTTTTTTTTTCAGATAAGGTCTCCCTCTGTCACCTAGGCTGGAATGCAGTGGTGCACACACACATGGCTCACTGCAGCCTTGCCCTCCCAGGCTTAGCCTCCTGAGTAACTGGGACTACAGGCAAGAGTGACGCCCAGGGAAACATTCAAAAAATGAATGTTAATTTTTTTTTTTAGAGATGGGGTCTCACTACATTTCCCAGGCTGGTCTTGAACTCCTGGCCTCAAGCAGTCCTCTCACCTGGGCCTCCCAAAGTGCTGGAATTGCAGTTGTGAGCCACCGCACTCAGCCTGCCTACTTTTGTTTGTTTGTTTGTTTTTGAGACAGGGTCTCACTCTGTCGCCCAGACTGGAGTGCAGTGGCACAATCTCGGCTCACCGCAACCTCTGCTTCCCAGGCTCAAGTGATTCTCCTGCCTCAGTCTCCTGAGTAGCTGGGATTACAGGCATGTGCCACTACCACCTGGCTAATTTTTCTATTTTTAGTAGAGACGGTTTCACCATGTTGGCCAGGCTGGTCTTGAACTCCTGACTTCAAATGATCCACCACCTCGGTCCCCCAAAGTGCTGGGATTACAGGCGTGAGCCACTGTGCCCGGCCTAGTTCTTTATTATCTGTCTTCCATGTTAGAATGTCAACTGTGTAAAGGCAGAGACCTTGTCCGTTCTGCTCTCTGCTGTATGCTCAGCACCCAGAACAGGCTGCACAGTCCAGTGTGGTAGCCATGAGCTGTGTGTTCACTGAGCACTTGAAATATAGCTAGTCCAAGTTAAGAAGTGCTGACAATGTAGAACACACACTGGATTTCAAAGGCTTCCTACAAAAAAAGAAAATAAAATATCTCGATACTTTTTACACTGATTAAATGTTGAAATGATTTTTTTATATCAAGTTAAATAGAATATGTTATTAAAGTTAATATCACCTGTTTCTTTTTACCTTTATTTAATGTGGTTACTAGAAAAAATTAAGTTACCTTTGTGGCTTGCATTATATTTATATTGGCAGCACTGATATAAAAGCTCAGTAGCTGGGCGCAGTGGCTTATGCCTGTAATCCCAGCACTTTGGGAGTCCGAGGCGGGGTGGATGGCTTGAGCCCATGAGTTCAAGACCAGCCTGGGCAACATGGTGAGACCCTGTCTCTGTAAAAACTACAAAAATTAGCCAGGTGTGTTGGCACATGCCTGTAGTCTCAGCTACTCAGGAGGCTGAGGTGGGAAGGTCGCTTGAGCCTGGGAGATTGAGGCCGCAATGAGCCATGATTGTGCCGCTGCATTCTAGCCCAGGTGACAGAGCAAGCCCCTGTCTCAAAAAAAAAAAAAAAAAAAAAAACCTGAGTAAATATTTGTTAAAGAAAAATATTAAAAATGAATTTACCAAAAGAAATGAGCTGTCAGGCTATGAAAAGATATGGAACCTTAAATGTATATTGCTGAGTGAAAAAAGCCAGTCTAAAAAGACTACATACTATATGATTCTAACTACTGTATATGATGTCTGGAAAAGGCAAAACGATGGAGAGAGTAAAAAGATCAGTGGTTGCTAGGGGTTCAGGAGGAGGGGAGAAGAGAGATGGATACCTGAAGCACAGGGGACTTGTGGAGTGGTGAAAGAATTCTGTAATACTCTAGGCACACTGGCTCATGCCTGTAATCCCAGCACTTTGAGAAGCCGAAGTGGGCGGATCACCTGAGGTCAGGAGTTCAAGACCAGCCTGGCCAACATAGTGAAACTCCATCTCTACTAAAAATACAAAAATTAGGCATGGTGGTGCATACCTGTAATCCCAGCTACTTGGGAGGCTGAGGCAGGAGAATTGCTTGAATCTGGGAGTTGGAGGTTGCAGTTAGCTGAGATCACACTACTGCATTCCAGCCTGGGCAACAGAGTGAGACTATCTCAAAAAAAAAAAAAAAAAAAAAAAAAAAAGCTGTAATACTGTATCAGTGGATATATGGCATTATAGATTTGTCAAAACCCATAGAACTATACAACACAAAGAATGAATTCTGATGTAAATTAAGTTAATGATGTATCAGTATTTTAACAAATATACCACACTAATGCAAGACTTTAATAATAGAGGAAACTGACTGAGCATGGTGGCTCACACCTGTAATCCCACCACTTTGGGAGCCTAAGGTGGGCGGATCATCTGAGGTCAGGAGTTCGAGACCAGCCTGGCCAACATGGCAAAATCCCATCTCTACTAAAAATGCAAAAAATTAGCTGGGCGTGGTAGCGTGTGGCTCTAGTCCCAGCTACTTGGGAGGTTGAGGCGGGAGAATTGCTTGAACCTGGGAGGCGGAGGTTGCAGTGAACCAAGATAGTGCCACTGCACTCCAACCTGGGTGACAATGCAAGAGTCCGTCTCAAAAAAAATAAATAATAGAGGAAACTGGGGAAGGGGGATGGGGAGGGAGGTATATGAGAACTCTGTACTATGTGCACAGTTTTTCTTTTTTTTTTTTTTTTTGAGACGGAGTCTTTCTCTGTCCCCCAGGCTGGAGTGCAGTGGCGCGATCTCGGCTCACTGCAAGCTCCGCCTCCCGGGTTCACGCCATTCTCCTGCCTCAGCCTCCCGAGTAGCTGGGACTACAGGCGCCCGCCAACACGCCCGGCTAATTTTTTTGTATTTTTTTTTAGTAGAGGCGGGGTTTCACCGTGTTAGCCAGGATGGTCTCGATCTCCTGACCTCGTGATCCACCCGCCTCGGCCTCCCAAAGTGCTGGGATTACAGGCTTGAGCCACCGCGCCCGGCTGTGCACAGTTTTTCTATGAACGTAAAATTGTTCTAAAAAAGTCTATTTTTTAAAAATGAATGTACTCTTCTTCTTGCACAGCCCCCAGAATGATATTTCTAAAACATACATTTGAGAAATCACTTCCCTCTCATAAAAAAAAAAAAACATTTTGCTCCCCACCATCTATGGGAAATAAGTTCATATCCCATAGGCATGAGTAATTTGCACTGGCATTTATGGTTATGTTCCACCCTGACATACCTCTCTTTCCCTCCTCTCCTGACTAGCTGGGCCAGACTACTTGACTCCATGCCCAGCTCATGCAGTCCCCTCTGTCTATAACTTCCTTCTCCCTCTGCACTTGTGGAGCCTCACACGGAGTCATACACTCTCCCGTAAATGAATCAGTCATCCTCTAATCCTTGGTTTCACCAGTTCTATATTAAAAGAAGATACGGGCCAGGTGCCATGGCTCAGCCTATAACCCAGCACTTTGGGAGGCCAAATTGGGAGGATCACTTAAGGCCAGGAGTTCCAAACCAGCCTGGTCAACATAGTGAGACCCTGTCTCTACTAAAAATTTAAAAATTAGAGCCAGGCCTGGTGGCTTACACCTGTAATCCCAGCACTTTGGGAAGCCAAGGAGGGTGGATCACAAGGTCAGGAGATTGAGACCATCCTAGCTAACACGGCGAAACCCCATCTCTACTAAAAATACACAAACAAAATTAGCTGGGTGTGGTGGTGGGCGCCTGTAGTCCCAGCTACTCGGGAGGCTGAGGCAGGAGAATGGCATGAACCCGGGAGGCGGAGCTTGCAGTGAGCCGAGATTGCGCTACTGCACTCCAGCCTGGGCGACAGAGTGAGGATCCGTCTCAAAAAAAAAAAAATTAGGCCAGGTGCAGTGGGTCATGCCTGTAATCCCACACTTTGGGAGGCTGAAGTAGGTGGATCATTTGAGGTCAGGAGTTCAAGACCAGACTGACCAACTTGGTAAAACCCCATCTCTACAAAAATGCAAAAAAATTAGCCGGGTATGGTAGTGCGCGCCTATAGTCCTAGCTACTTAGAAGGCTGAGGCAGGAGAATCGCTTGAACCCTGGAGACAGAGGTTGCAATGAGCTGAGATCGTGGCACTGCACTTCAGCCTGGGCAATAGAGTGAGACTCCATCTCAAAAAAAAAACAAAACAAAAAAATTAGCCAGGTGTGGTGGCATGTTCCTGTAGTCCCAGTGAGGCAGGAAAATAGGGTCTGGAGGCAGTGAACAGAAGGCCAATTCACACTTTAGCTATAACAGGAAATATCCTCTCCATAGGGCATACGCCATAAATGACTCTGTAACTTTACTTCGTCCTCTCCATTTACATAGGGTGTACCCGAAGCAACCAGTGGAATCCTCTAGGGGGTATTTAAACTCCCAGAAATTCTGTAACGGGGTCTTTGAGCCTTATGCTCTGGCTGACTCCCACACTGTGGAGTGTACTTCAATTTTCAATAAATCCCTTCATTCCTTCCTTGCTTTGTTTGTGTATTTTGTCTAATTCTTTGTTCAAGACACCAAGAACATGGACACCCTCCACTGTTAACATATTTCTGTTAACACCAGCTACTTGGGACGCTGAAGTGGGAGATCACTTGAGCCCAGGAGTTCAAGGTTACAGTGAGCTATGATTGTGCCACTGCACTCTAGCCTCGGCAACAGAGCTAGACCCTATCTATCTCAAAAAAGGTTTAAAAAAATAAAAAGATACAGCAAAGCAGACGTATGTTTTGGTCATTTTTGTGCTTCTTTCTAGTAAGAATTTAGAAGATGGATATGGGCCAGGCACAGTGGCTCACACCTGTAATCCCAACACTTTGGGAGGCCAAGGCGGGCAGATCACCTGAGGTCAGGAGTTTGAGACCAGCCTGGCCAAATGGCGAAACCTTGTCTCTACTAAAAATACAAAAATTAGCTGGGTGTGGTGGCTGGCGCCTGTAATTCCAGATACTCGGGAGGCTGAGGCAGGAGAATCGCTTGAACCTGGGAGGCAGAGGTTGCAGTGAGCAGACATGTCTTCACTATACTCCAGTCTAGGCAACAAGAGTGAAATTCTATCTCAAAAAAACAAAGAAAGAAAAAAAAGGGGGTCTATATATTCTATATATTAATCTTGGAAATGTTGAAAAAGAATTCTGATAGCCATGAGTGGGCAAAGAATTAATAACCTTGAGATGGAAACAGTGGAAGCAGAACAAGGCTATTATTGAATGTCAGGGAAAATCTGCTTGGGCTCACCTCCTAGGCGAGAGGCAGCAGGACACCCAGTTAAGAACAAGATCCCAGCAGTGAGGCCCTGCTCACTGACTGCTTCCCCACAATGACGTCAGGAGAGAAGCCTCTGGGGTGTCACCTGCTCTGAAAGCCAATCTGCCTCTGAATGCTGCTTGCCCAAGCAAGGATGCCATGGCCATACAGTTTCAGGTATTTAACTTCCAGCGCGTGACTGAGTGGAGGTGGAGGTGGCAGCAACATTACCGATGTCACGGTCTCTACCTCCATACTGTGGAGCCTCAGGAGAGAGTGTGAGAACAAAGGCAAGCTCCCGCTACAAAGAAGGCTGAGGCAGGAGGATCTCGTGAGCCCACGAGTTCAAGGTTACAGTGAGCTATGATCATGCCACTGCACTCCCACCTGAGTTACAGAGCAAGGCCCTGTCTCTAAAAAAAAAAAAATTTAATAGAAGAATGAAGGCAAGCAGCCTTCTAGGTGCTGAGTTGCTCTATTCTTACCTAGGGAGAAGGCTACCATTTACTGAGCCCTATTCTTTGCCAGCCACAGTGCAGATTTCCCTGCATTGTAATTTACATTGTTATTTACATTGTCATTGATGTCTCATCTCCTTAACAAAGCTGCATTATCCTACCACTTCTCTGATAGCAATCTTAAGGAATACTGTACAATGGTAAATGACTTGCCTAAAGTTACCCAGATTATTAATGTGACAGAGCCAGGGTTTTAAACCAAAACTATCTTTCTCCAAAGGTTCCGGGCATGAAGCATGTGCTGTCCTGGGCCCTGAATATCAAGCTAGGTAGAGGAACCCCATCCTTCTGTTGTCATTTCAAGCTAGAGGCTCAAGCCTGGAGGAGTGAGGATCAAGATTGAGAACTCAAAGTTGTTTAGAGGAAGAAGCCAAGTTCAAGGAGGAGTGAGGAACAGTAGGTGGAGATGCTTTGGCCTGGGGAGAGAGTAGGTATTTGTGAGCAGCAAAGGTAGGGTGGCAGACAGACATCTACCAGGCCAGGTTGTTGAAGTCAAGGTCACAATGCCTTGTCTTAACCAGGCCATGTCTCTTCTTGCCCTGCCCACTTGGTTCTTCACAGCATCCAGATGTATTCCTGGGGCCTGGAGGGAGCTCCTCCACCATAAGCGGCTCTTCCTCCCTTCACAGCATCCCACGGTTGGGCCATGGGCTCTGCAACTGGCTCTTGGAGCAAGGAAAAGGGAGGAACTGTGCTTTCTGAGAAGTGCTCAGGAATAACCTGGTGGGGGTTTCTTCGTATGAGGAACTCCAGCCTCTGAGTGGGCAGAGGAGCTCTCCGGCTTGTCCCCATTCCTCTGATGCGCTACTAGCCTGGCCCATAGTTTGGGTTGTTTGGGCAGCCCTGCAGATTCCCTGAGCTGAGGGGCTTCTCCCAGGAGAGTGGGAAAGAATTCTGGCCTTTGTGTAACTCGCTTCATTATGTATGAGTGTTGACTCCCTTGGCTGAAAAATGATCACTCTATTGGGTTCTCCCAGCTTGAGACGAAAGCTTTTGGAAGCTCAGGCAGCTTGGAGGATTTCGTGGATTAGAGAATGTTGAAGTTGGAGAACTGTAGCAGGGCCTAAAAAAGGTTCCAGAATCAAGACGGTGCCTGATGCCCTACCTAGCCCCTCTCCAGCACACAGGAGCCCCGGGCCCTTGGCAATGATGTCTGCGCAGCTTGGACCCCATATCCAAAAGGGGAGCATGCCCCAATTTACTCTCACCCCACCAGGTGAGCGGAGGGCAGGTGACCTGCCAGTTCTCGAAAGAAGCCAGATAACTGACTTTGGTCGCCTCATCACAGGTTAATCCATGAGAAGAGCTTGGAACAGCGCCCAGCAGAGTCTCAGCGCACCCAGAGTGTGTGCGGGTATGATTACCATTGCCAGCAGCTGAGCTGGGAAAAGGATCTGACTAGATAATTTTGGCAATAACTCGACAACTATCGAATGTGGACACGGAAACGCATGCCAAGGTTTCTAAAAAGCTCCCGCTGTGACACCCTCTCTGTCCTCCCCGGGCGCGGCGGCCTCCTGGCCAGGGACACCCGACCCCGCGTGGTCCGGGCTACCCAAGGACGTCCCGAGGCGTGGCGGAGACTTTGGCGGCTGAGTGCAGGCCGGGCTGCGGCCCAGCAGGACCTGGGCGAGGCCTGTGGCCTGGGCGGGGCCAGGGTTGGGCTCTGCCCGAGCTGCGCCGCAGCCGCCCCGCCCGGGCCTCCCCGCCCCCACCTGTGACCTGGATTCCGCGGTTCCTGCGCGGGGGTGGAGGGTGTAAAGGACACGCGCAAATAAAGGTCTGTGGCCCGGGAAAACTTCAACTCCTGGAATCGGTGCACCAAGCATACTTTAAGGCAAGGGGTCGGGGCTGTGTAATCACTTACCCGGTTCGTCCCTGCACACCGGCCTTTCTAGCTTACACCAACACGTTTACTGGGTTCGCACCCGAGCCAGAGGCGGTTTGTTTAGTAATCCCACAGAGGCTTCTGCCCGTTTTCTAGGAGATGGACCTGGGCCGAGGGGAGGCTTCAAAACATTAACATTTCTTTTTTTTTTTTTTTGAGACGGAGTCTTGCTGTGTCTCCCAGGCTGGAGTGCAGTGGCGCGAGCTCGGCTCACTACAAGCTCTGCCTCCTGGGTTCACGCCATTCTCCTGCCTCAGCTCCCCCGAGTAGCTGGGACTACAGGCGCCCGCCACCACGCCCGGCTAATTTTTTGTATTTTTAGTAGAGACAGGGTTTCACTGTGTTAGGATAGTCTCGATCTCCTGACCTCGTGATCCGCCCGCCTCGGCCTCCCAAAGTGCTGGGATTACAGGCGTGAGCCACCGCGTCCGGCCAAAACATTAACATTTCAAATAAATGCCCCTGGATTTGGGGGCGGGTGCCTCAGGCTGCTTCTCCCCCAGGACTTCCCTTTGCACTGGGGTCACCCCGGGCATTACCCTGGGGCTGCCTGGGCCGCCTTTGTTGCGCAGGTGACCTTCCCGGCCGGGCCAGTGGCCCGGCTGCTCTGCGGGACAGTCCTGGCTCCGAAAGCGGGCGCGGGGGCGCTGAGCCAGGGCCCGCTCGAGATCTCATCGGCTCCGCTGTCAGTCGTCGTCCGCGCGGTGCTGGGGCCTCCCAGGACCCGGGAGCCGCGGCGGATTAGGCCGCCCGCCCCAACCTGGGCTTTGATCTCCTTATCTGAGACTTGTGAGTCCAAAAGGGCTTAGCAACCGCAGCCATGGCAGCCCCAACGACGTGAACATCCGCACTTCTGAGCCTCCCCCGAGAAGTACCTTCGAGGTGAGGCCTGCGCAGCCCCAGGAAGAGGGTGTGGGCGCAAACCCGAGGTGGGGAGCAAGGCCCGCCGGCTACACGGTTCCTGCCATCCTCGCTGCGCCCTTTCTCCCATGCTCGCGGCCTCCATCCGGCAGAAACTGGCACAGCAAACCCGACAGCCACAGACCTGTGGCCCCTTCCTTCCCTCCTCGCCTCCTCGGCAACCCTTGAAAGCACTCGAGTACGAAGTTATAATTGCAATTATAATTAACTGCGTCCAACTTGGGCTTCCCCAGGTCTTGGCTTCCGTTAGGACAGTGTCCTGGGTCTCCCTGTCCCGCGCAGCCCCAGTTCCCAAGAAATAGTTGAGTGAATGGCTGTTTGCATGCCGGACCCAACCTCAGGCTGTGTACTCCTTTCTCCAAGCACAGAGATTCTTCTGGAAGGCCCCAGGGATGGTGGAAAGGGAACTAGGCGTGAGGTTTGGTAAAATGAGGACAATACCAGTACCCCTCCACCTCCCCTTCCCAGAAAGGGATTTAGGAGGCACAAGTGAGATAGCCACAGGACTCCTGACCGGTTGACAAGCAGAAGGTCCTGGGCAATCTGGGTTTCATCTCGTGTTGTCCAGAAGCCGCAGTGGGTCTCCTGATGCAGAGCCTGCGTGGCAGTGTTGTTACAGTGGGTAGCTGCAGACATAAGCAGGGCAGGAGAGCCCCACCTCCAACCCTAGGAATATCAGAAGACCATCAGGTGATCGTCAGGAGGCTGTTAAGCTGTCTAAAATAGTAATTGATCTCACCCAGCACCAGAGAAAGGCAGTCTCCCCAATAGATAGAAAAACCCAAAACTGGTGATCAGCTTCCCAATTAGATCTCAGGAGTTGGGCGAGTAGGCTCAAGCATATGAACTGAGAGACAAAATGGTGGAGTTTAACTGGCATATGAGTTATCTCTGGGAACACTCAATGGGTAAGAGAAAAACACCTGGTGAGCATGCACACCACTTCAGTAAACACACTGTGCCAGGGGCCCCTCCCAAGTACTGGCAGGCCACCCCAAGGGAAGAATCAGGCGAGAAGGGATGCAACCACCCCACACACCCGCCAAGCATGCCAACTTATAAGATTCCAAGTCGAAGGCCAAACCGTGCACTTGAATCTCTCAAGTCGCCCACTTGGCCCTCTTCCCAGTGTACTTTTAATTTTGTTCCTACTCTAAAACTTTTTATTTTAATTATTTTTTGTGTGAGAATCTTTATCACCCAAGCTGCAGTGCAGTGGTGCGACCTCCACTCACTGCAACCGCCACCTTCCAGGTTCAAGCGATTCCCCTGCCTCAGCCTCCCAAGTAGCTGGGATTACAGGTGTGCACCACCGCGCCCAGCTAATTTTTGTATTTTTAGTAGCCATGGGGTTTCACCACTTTGGCCAGGCTGGTCTTGAACTCCTGACCTCAGATGATCCACCTGCCTCGGCCTCCCAAAGTGCTGGTGTGTCCAGAGTTGGTTGGTGGTCTCACTGACTTCAAGAATGCAGCCGGGGACCTTGGGAGGTGAGTGTTACCGCTCCTGAAGATGGCATGGACCCAAAGAGTGAGTAGTAGCAAGGTTTCTTGTGAAGAGCAAAAGGACAAAGCTGCCACAGCGTGGAAGGAGACCCGAGCGGGTTGCCACTGCTGGCTGGGGGGTGGCCAGCTTTTATTCCCTTATTGTCCCCACTCCCCCCACCCCCAGCCCCACCCCCACCCCCTCCATGTTCTGTTTCTGTCCTATCAGAGTGTCCTTTTTTCAATCCTCCCTGCAGATTGGCTACTTTTAGAATCCTGCTGATTGGTGCGTTTTACAGAGTGCTGATTGGTGCGTTTTACAATCCTCTTGTAAGACAGGAAAGTTCCCCAAATCCTCACTCGACCCAGCAAGTCCAGCTGGCTTCACTTCTCACTGGGATTACAGGTGTGAGCCACCGCACCCGGCCATGTGCTTTTACTTTGATTCCTGCTCTAAAACTTTAGTAAAACTTTCACTTCTGCTCTAAAACTTGCCTCTCTCCCTCCCCATCTTATGCCACTTGGTGGAATTCTTTCTTCTGAGGAGGCAAGGATTTGCCACCACTTACAGACTTTGGTGCCTACATTCCGTGGTGCTAACAGCCTCAACCTTTGAGAAACAGATATGTTTATTTTATTTTATTTTATTTTTTAACAAGACGGAATCTTGCTCTGTCGCCTAGGCTGGAGTGCAGTGGCGCGATCTCAGCTCACTACAACCTCCGCCCCCGCCCAGGTTTAAGCAATTCTCCTGCCTCAGTCTCTGGAGTAGCTGGGATTACAGGCATGCGCCACCATACCTGGCTAATTTTTGTATTTTTAGTAGAGACGGGGTTTCACCATGTTGGCCAAGCTGGTCTTGAACTCCTGATCTCGTGATCCGCCCACCTCGGCCTTCCAGAGTGCTGGGATTACAGGTGTGAGCCACTGCGCCCAGTCAAGACATGTTTTGTTAAGTTTCTGTCACCTGAAAAATGTGCATGTCCTTCTGGTTTTGTGTGCACCTTGTTTCAGGCTCCCCCATGAAGTTTGCCCAAGCCCAGGTTTAGGAATCTTGTTCAGCACCTTCCCAATACCCACTTCCCTGCTTATGCCCCTTGCTGGCCCACTTGCTGTTCCCCAGCAGGCAGCTTGGGCTGTACAGCTAGTTTCTTACTAGCAGTGAGCTTGGCTATGGGAGTATCCCCTTTCTCTACACCCACCCTGACCCAAATTATTTCCTTTCACCCTTCCTCCGCGGCAGCCAGGGGTCCTCACCTCCCAGCCTCACCGGCAACTTGGTGAGCCTTCTGATGTGGCGCCCACTGCCTAGGGGTTGTCTCCGTCCCCATGGCTGACACACTCCTGGGGCAGGGTCTTGACTTCACTTTATATCCTTCCCTCTACCCTGTTAGGCCAGTGGATTCTCACAATTCATAGCATTACCTTGCTGACTGGGCAGTGCTCCAGGACACCTGCGATGACTTCACTTCCAAGGTAATTCGCCAAATGTTCTTTTGACTGGAGATGCCACCAAGAAATCTCCAGACATTGGAAGGCATGCATAATAAATCCTAGGACTCAAAAACCTTGCAGGATTCTTCCACATAAAATGAGTGGTAAGGCTGGAGAACTACTTTGGGGCTTCCCACGTTGAGGGCTCTGCTTATATCCTGTGGGCTGCTCCACAGCAATGGAGTGAGATGCTCAGCAGATGCTGATGGAGGCCTTTCATGTACCAGGCAGCAGATTGGGGGCTGGAGGTCTCCAGAGCAAGTTGGGGCTGGGGAATCTAAAACAGCCGGCAGCCACAGTGTCTGTTTTTCAGAAGCACTTCCTGCTCTTCCTGAGCCGCTCTAAAGGTTTAAGATTTCTTTCGGCCCCTCCCACAATATTAGCTTCTCCTTCCTTTGTGCACTTGTTTCATCAGTGCCCACCTGAGCCAGGCTGGTACCCACCTGAGCCAGGCTGGCACCCACCTGAAGGAAGGCTGCCAAACAGCATCTAAGCCTGACTGCCAAAGGAAAGGCAGGACAGGGATTCTGAGGTTGGACACAGGCCAATCTGAGGTGCTTGGCCCTGGGGACGCAACAGTTTTGTTGTTGTTGTTGTTTTTTGAGACAGAGTCACGCTCTGTCGCCCAGGTTGGACTGCAGTGGCGCTATCTCAGCTCACTGCAACCTCCGCCTCCCGGGTTCAAGCGATTCTCCTACCTCAGCCTCCTAAGTAGCTGGGATTACAGGCACGCCACCACACCCAGCTTATTTTTGTATCTTTAGTAGAGACAGGGTTTCAACATATTGGTCAGACTGGTCTCGAACTCCTGACCTCGTGATCCTCCCAACTCGGCCTCCCAAAGTGCTGGGATTACAGGCATGAACCACCACGCCTGGCCCTCAACAGTTTGTTTGTTTGTTTGTTTGTCTGAGATGGAGTCTTGCTCTGTCACCCAGGCTGGAGTGCAGCGGCACCGTCTCGGCTCACTGCAACCTCCACCTCTGGGTTCAAGTGATTCTCCTGCCTCAGCCTCCCAAGTAGCTGGGATTACAGGTGTGTGCCACCACGCCCAGCTTTTTTTTTTTTTTTTGTATTTTTGGTAGAAACGGGCTTTCACCATGTTGGCCAGGCTGGTCTCAAACTCCTGGCCTCGAGTGATCCACCTGCCTCGACCTCCCAAGGTGCTGGAATTACAGGCGTGAGCCACCGTGCCCGGCCTTCAACAGTTTTTAAATTAAAAAAAAGAAAAATAGGCAGGGCACAGTGGCTCATGCCTGTAATCCCAACACTTTGGGAGGCCGAAGTGGGCAGATCACGAGGTCAGGAGTTCAAGATCAGCCTGACCAACATAGTGAAACCCCACCTCTACTAAAAAAATACAAAAAATTAGCCAAGTGTGGTGGCAGGCGCCTGTAATCTCAGCTACTGGAGTGGCTGAGGCAGGAGAATTGCTTGAACCCGGGAGGCGGAGGTTGCAGTGAGCAGAGATGGCGCCACTACACTCCAGCCTGGGTGACAGTGCAAGACTCCGTCTCAAAATAATAATAATAATAATTTTTTAATGATCATTTTTGTTCTTTAGTGTAGCAACATATAAAAAATAAAAATTATACCTAGCTAGTTCTCAGATCTTCGTTCTCATACCATTCTCTAATAAAAGGAACTAGGGCCCCTAGGAGAAACGGCCGATTCTAGGACTGGGGGTAGGAAATACATAAGATGATCCTGGAGTACCTTGTAGTGTCAGAAAGTAAGGGAGTACTAAAAAACAAAAACCGAAAAATCCAATGCTGACGCTATGTCAAAAAAGCAAATGAGCCAGACGCGATAGCACATGCCTGTAATCCCAGCACCTTTGGGAGGCTGAGGCGGGTGGATTGCCTGAGCTCAGGAGTTCAAGGCCAACTTGGGCAACATGGTAAAACCTCATTTCTACAAAAACTACAAAAATTAGCCAGGCATAGTGGCACATGTCTGTGGTGCCTGTCTGTAGTCACTATTACTCAGGAGGCTAAAGTAGAAGGATCACTTCAGTCCAGGAGGTTGAGGCTGCAATGAACCAAGATCGCACCCCTGCACTCCAGCCTTGGCAACAGAATGAGACCCGGTCTCAAAAACAACAACAACAAAGACAAATGGAAAAGAGCTCCCAGTGGCCAAAGCAGGAACAATTTAAGAAACAAATTCAATAAAATATTGGATTATGAACCAAAGTTTAAAATAAATATCTGTGAGTCTGTACCAATATAAACACATGATTGGATAGATAAAAGGAGAATTACAGATAAATCTCCTGTGCAGAAGAATACCAAATAATTAATATGGCTACTGTGCCCTCAGGGAAGGGAACATTACTCCACACTCCTTCAGTGTAGGTTGTACTTAGTGACTTCCTTCCAAAGAGTACATGTAGAAAAAGAGAAAAAAAAACTACATGAGAAACCTGACAAATACTACCTCAGCCAAGTGATCAAGTCATTGATATGTCATGTTGATAGGTCATTTTGAGAGTATATACCCTAAAATACAAAAATTAGCCGGGGGCGGCAGTGGGCACCTGTAATGCCAGCTACTATGGAGGCTGAGGCAGGAGAATCACTTGAGCCTGGGAGGTGGAGGTAGCAGTGAGCCGAGATCAAGATCGCACCACTGCACTGCAGCCTGGGCAACAGAGAGAGACTCAGTCTCAAAAAAAAAAAAAAAAGAGAGAGGAGAGTATGTACCCTTGATATGATGTGATGAAAATGGGACTTTGGGACTTTGGTCGGGCATGGTGGCCCATGCCTGTAATCCAAGCTCTTTGGGAGACCGAGGCTGGTGGATCACGAGGTCAGGAGTTCGAGACCAGCCTGGCCAATATGGTGAAACCCCGTGTCTACTAAAAATACAAAAGTTAGCCGAGTGTGGTGGTGCATGCCTGTAGTCCCAGCTACTAGGGAGGTTGAGGCAGGAAGAATTGGTTGAACCTGGGAGGCAGAAGTTGCAGTGAGTCGAGATCATGCCGCTGCACTCCACCCTGGGCGACACAGCAAGACTCCATCTAAAAAAAAAGAAGAAAATGGGACTTTACCTTGTGGTTCTACTCCTAAAAAATCCACACGCTTAGTTCAACCATGAGAAAAACACCAAATAAATTCTATTAGATATCCTATGAAACACTGAACTTGGCCAGGCGCAGTGGCTCACACCTGTAATCCTAGCACTTTGGGAGGCTGAGGTGGGCAGATCACTTGAGGTCAGGAGTTCAAAACCAGCCTGGCCAACTGCTGAAACCCTATCTCTACTAAAAATACAAAAAAATTAGCTGTGCATGGTGGTGGACGCCTGTAATCCCAGCTACTCAGAAGGCTGAGACAGGAGAATCACCTGAACCTGGGAGGCGGAGGTTGTAGTGAGCTGAGATCACGCCACTGCACTCCAGCCTGGGTGACAGAGCAAGACTCTGTCTAAAAAAAGAAA
This sequence comes from Hylobates moloch, assembly GCF_009828535.3. Lineage (NCBI taxonomy): Eukaryota > Metazoa > Chordata > Mammalia > Primates > Hylobatidae > Hylobates > Hylobates moloch. Next base: position 80,493,283 of record NW_026652278.1, read on the forward strand.
AAAAACAAAACACAACACAACAACAACAACAAAACACTGAACTTAAAGTACCCCTTAAAATTGTCATGGTCAGCCAGGTGCAGTGGGGTCATACCTGTAATTCCAGCACTGTGGGAGGCTGAGGCAGGTGGATAGTTTGAGCTCAGAAGTTCAAGACCAGCCTGGGGAACATGGTGAAACCCCATCTCTACAAAAAATACAAAAAAATTAGCCAGTGTAGTGGTGCACACATGTAGTCCCAGCTACTTAGGAGGCTGAGGTGGGAGGATGGCTTGAGCCCGGGAGGTGGAGGTTGCAATGGGCCAAGATCAGGCCACTGTATACCAGTCTGGGTGACAGAGCCAGACGCTGTCTCAAAAAAAAATTGTCATAGTCATTAAAATAAGGAAAGTCAGACATTACTATCCCAGCTAAGAGCAGCTTAAGGGGACATGACAAGTAAATGTAATATGGTATCCTGGATGGGCTCCTGCAACATGAGAAGGCTATTAGGTAAAAATTAAGAAAAACTGAATAAAGTATGGACTTTAGTTAGTGATATTATGTCCATATTTGTTCATTAATTTTAACAAGTATACCATACTAATGTAAGATATTAATAATAGGGGAAACTGGATGTAAGGTATATGGAAATTTTCTGTACTATTTTGTCAATTTTTCTGTAAATCTTTTTTTTTTTTTTTTTAGATAGAGTCTCGCTCTGTCCCCCAGGCTGGAGTGCAGTGGCGTGATCTCAGCTCCCAGCTCACTGCAACCTCCGCCTCCCGAGTATCTGGGATTACAGGCGCCCACCACCATGCCGAGCTAATTTTTGTATTTTTAGTAAAAACGAGGTTTCGCCACGTTGGCCAGGCTGGTCTCAAACTCCTGATCTCAAGTGATCTGCCTGCCTCGGCCTCCCAGAGTGCTGGGATTACAGGCGTGAGTCACCGTGCCCAGCCAATTTTTCTGTAAATCTAAAACGGTTCTAAAAATAAAGTCAGTTTATTTATTTATTTATTTATTTATTTAGAGACAGAGTCTCACTCTGTCACCCAGGCTGGAGTGCAGTGGCACAATCTCGGCTCACTGCAACCTCCGCCTCCCGGGTTCAAGCGATTCTCTTGCTTCAACCTCCCGGGTAGCTGGGACTACAGGCACATGCCACCACACCCAGCTAATTAAGTCTATTATTTTAAAAATTTCATTGTTTGGGTTTGTTTTTTTGAGACAGAGTCTTGCTCTGTCACCTAGGCTGGAGTGTAGTTGCACAATCATGGCTTACTGTAGCCTTCACCACCTGGGCTCAATTGATCCTCCTGCCTCAGCCTCCCAAGTAGCAGGGACTACAGGCATGCACCACCATGCCCAGCTAATTTTTTTTATTTTTTTTGTAGAGATGGGTCTCACTGTGTTGCCCAGGCTGGCTGGCTATTTTTTTCTGTTTTCTGTAGAGACAGGAGTCTCACTATGTTGCCCAGGCTGGTATCAAACTCCTGGACTCAAGCAATCCACTCACCTCATCCTCCCAAAATGTTGGGATTACAGGCGTGAGCCACCACACTTAGCCTAAAAGCTACATCTGTTTTAATATGAACTACCTAGTACCTGGCAAGAAGATGGGCTGAGGGGAGGTCCTGCAGACTGAAGCCTCAGAGCCTCAGAGCATCCACCTCTGTTAGTGCATCCAGTATTCCTGCCATAGAAAGAGGAATATTATCCTTTTTTTTTTTTTTCCAGACAGGGTCTCACTCTGTTGCCCAGGCTGGAGTGCAGTGGTGCGATCTCGGCTTACTGCAATCTCTGCCTCCTGGGTTCAAGTGATTCTTATGCCTCAGCCTCCTGAGTAGCTGGCATTACAGGCACCTGCCACCATGCCCCCCTAATAATCTGGCGAGGAATACTATTCCTTTTTAAATGACTGGCAGTTAGGACTGTTTGTTTTGTTTGCAGCAACCATGTAAAGGCAAAGCCACCCATGTGGTTGGGAAGGGCAGGAACTGGTCCTGTGCCAAGCTGTGCCTTCTCTCTCTGTGGTGGAGGGGGTGGTGGGGCCTGCAGGGAACTGGGCAAACTCAGGCCCTGCCAAAAGGGATGACAGATGCTCCCCTCCAGCTGACAATAGCCGTGGGACAGAGAGGACCCAGAACTGCCAGATCTTTCCATATTTCAAAAGAAATGATTAATCTAGCTTTTCATGTGAAGTCTCTTGATTTTTAAATGTTGCCAACTAATTCTAATTTTATTTAAACACTGCTCACTATATAAACAATATACATCTAGCTCACTATACAATACACATCCAGTCAAGTGCTACCTAGATTGAGTTACTCAAGGGTGGGATAATCTGGCTTTATTCTTTCTGTGACCCTCAGGACCTTGCACAGCACCTGATGCGTAATTCCTACTCCAAAATATATATGGAATAGTGAACAAAATAATACAGTTAGGGAAATGAGACATACATATATTGACAATTATTTATTTATTTATTTTGATATGGAGTTTCACTCTTGTCATCCAGGCTGGAGTGCAATGGTATGATCTCATTTCACTGCAACCTGCATCTCCCGTGTTCAAGTGATTATCCTGCCTCAGCCTCCCGAATAGCTGGGACTACAGGCACGTGCCACCACGTCCAGCTAATTTTTGTATTTTTGGTAGAGGCAGGGTTTCACCATGTTGGCCAGGCTGATTTTGAAATCCTGACCTCAGGCGATCCTCCCGCCTCGGCCTCCCAAAGTGCTGGGATTACAGGCTTGAGCTACTGTGCTCAGCCTATATTGACAATGATCAAACAGATGAATAGAATGGGTTGTGACGCAAATCACCACCATGCATCTTCGTGATTCTCCCAGCAATTCAGTATTGATTTTGATTTACAATTTTGGCACAGATAATTAGCTCCGGGGTTTCCACTTGGATGTCTTCATTGCATGAACTAAGGGGGTTATTGTGGTGATTCTCACAATGGCTATATATGGCTATTCAGGAAAGTGGGAATAACTCCAGAACAGTTTTCAGCATGTATCAGTCAGCTTAGGCTAAGTTATACTGAAGTAACAAATGACCCAAATGTCAGAGGCTTACAATGAAAATTTTTCTTTCTCATATTGTATGCCCATCTTGGAGTAACTTCAGCTCTGCTTCAGGCCATCTTTATTTGGGTACCCAGGCTGACAGTAGGCCCAATCTAGATGTTGCCAGAGGAAAAAGAGAGATGGCAAACCACACACTGCCTTAAACCTTCTGCTCAGAAGTGACATGTCACTAATGCTCACATTACATTGACCAAAGTAAGTCTGCCCTCTATGGAGGATGGATGCGTGGTTTTTCCACAGGACAGTAACACATGATATCACAATTGGCCTTTCTGGTCTCTGATATCTGGCGTATCTCCAGGCCTGATGTCACTGGGATGGGGAAAGCCTATAGTGCCTCAGAATCAAGCTAAAACACCATTCGTCGCCTGATCACCATAAACTCAATTTCTACCAGTGGATCAAAGAGGTGTTCTGGATCCCCAGAAAATAGAGTTAGAGCTCATTATGGTGTCCCATAATCTCAGATAAAATTATTTTTTTCCTCCACTGCACAGTTAATCTGGAAAAAGCTTGTAGGGCTGTAGTGGTTAATTTTATGTGTCAACTTGACTAAGCCATGGGTTGCCTAGATATTTAGTTAAACATTATTCTGGGGACCTGGCACGGTGGCTCACATCTGTAATCCCAGCACTTTGGGAGACCAAGACAGGCAGATCAGGAGGTCAGGAGTTTGAGATGAGCCTGGCCAACATAGTGAAACCCCATCTCTACTAAAAATACAAAAATTAGCCAGGCATGGTGGTGCACACCTGTAGTCCCAGCTACTTGGGAGACTGAGGCAGGAGAATCACTTGAACCCAGGAGACAGAAGTTGTGGTGAGCCAAGATCATGCCACTGCACTCTAACCTGGGCAACAGAGCAAGACTCCATCTCAAAAAAAACAAAACAAAACAAAAACAAACAAACAAACAAACAAAAAACATTATTCTGGGTATGTCTGTGAGAGTGTTTCTGGATGAGATTAGTATTTGAACCAGTAGACTTAGTAAAGCAGATGGCCCTCTCCAATGTGAGTGGAACTCATCCATAAACTTTACTGTTTCTACTTGACTGTCTGTGACCTAGGACATCAGTCTTCTCCTGTCCTTGGACTGAGTCATGAACTAGAACTCACACCATTAACTTTCCTGGGGCTCCAGCTTGCCAACTGCAGGTCTTGGGACTTCTCAGCCTCTATACTCATGTGAGCAAATTCCTTTTAATAAATCTCTTGCTGGGCATGATAGCTCACACCTGTAATCCCAGCACTTCGGGAGGCTGACATGGGCAGATCGCTTGAGTTCATGAGCATCCTGAGCTAAACAGTGAAACCCCCTCCCTACAAAAAATACAAAAATTAGCAGGGCATGGTGGTGTGTGCCTGTAGTCCCAGCTACTAGGGAGGCTGAGGGTGGGAGGATGGCTTGAGCTTAGAAGGCAGAGGTTGTAGTAAGCTGAGATTGCACCACTGCACTCCAGACTGAGTGACAGAGCCAGATCTTGTCTCAAATAAATTTCTGTGTGTGTGTACACACAAATGTATATATATGTACATATATAAATGTATATATGTATATGTATTTATATATGTATATATACACATATGTTATATATACACACACATCATATTTATATATAAGTATATATATTTATTTATGGTTCTTTTTACTTGGGGAACCCACATTAATACAGATTTTGGTACTAAGAAGTGGGGTGTTGCTGTAACAAATACCTAAACATATGGAGGCACCTTTGGAACTGGACAGTGGGGAGAGACTGCAAGAGTTTTGAGATAAGTATTAGAAATATGGACATTAAGGGAAATCCTGTTGAAGTCACAGGCAGAAATAAGGAACGTGTTATTGGAAACTGAAGGAATGATGATCCTTATAATAAAATGGCAAAGAACTTGGCTGAATTTCAATGTTCCTGTGTTTTGTGGAAGATAGAACTTGTGGGTGATAAAATTGGATATTTAGCTGAGGATATTTCTAAGCAAAGTGTTGAAGGAGTGGCTTGGTTCCTCCTCATTGCTTACAGTAAAGTGTGAGAAGAGAGAGATGAATTGAAAAAGGAATTGTTAAGCAAAAAACACCAGAACTTGAAAATTTGGATGATCCTCAGCCTGCTTGTATTGCAAAAAATTAGAAAGCTTGTTCTGAAGGAACACTAAGGGTGTGACCAGACTATCACTTTGCCAGTTTGAATAAAAGGGGACAGATATGGGATGAAATGAAGAAAAACTGTGGGACTTCTTAGATTCTGTAAGACAGGACAATGGAGCTATTTGGCTGCAAAATGTGTGTTTTTCTTCAAAAAGTTGGAAAAATGACCTTGAGAACCCCAATGGTGATTCAGAGACCTGCCTCAATTTCAAATGGCCGGATGGCCACCACTTAAAGTCTTGGGGGTGGAATCATCACGCAAAGCCTTCAGACTAGGCTGCCCAGAGCCTTGGAGGTCACACTCTGCCTGGCAGAGCTGCAGAGGCAAGACCACTGTCCCAGTGAGCCCTGAAGGTGGACCAACACCCCAGTGGGTCTACACAGCAGAGCATCAAAACAAAGAGGATTATTCTCAGACTTAAGATCAAATGGAACACACCTTGCTAAGTTTTGGACTTGCTTAGGACGCATCACCCTGTCTTTCTTTCCTATTTCTTTTTTTTTTTTTGAGATGGAGTTTTGCTCTTGTGCTGGAGTGCAATGGCACAATCTCGGCTCACTGCAACCTCCACCTCCCAGGTTCAAGCAATTCTCCTGACTCAGCCTCCCTAGTAGCTGAGATTACAAGCATGTGCCACCATGCCCAGCTAATTTTGTATTTTCAGTAGAGACAGGGTTTCACCATGTTGACCAGGCTGGTCTCGAACTCCTGACCTCAGGTGAGCCACCCGCCTTGGCCTCCCAAAGTGCTGGGATTCCAGGCATGAGCCACTGCACCTAGCCTCCTATTTCTTCCTTTTGGAAGTTGTAATGTTTATCCTATGCCTTTTCCATCATTGTATTTGTCTGGTTTCACAGGTTGAACACTGGGGAGGAATTTTGCCTCAGGATGAAGTGCACCTCAAGTCTCACCCATACTAGTCTAGACGAAACTTTGGACTTTAGGCCGGGCGCAGTGGCTCATGCCTGTAATCCCAGCACTTTGGGAGGCCGAGACAGACGGATCACGAGGTCAGGAGATTGAGACCATCCTGGCTAACACGGTGAAACCCCGTCTCTACTAACAATACAAAAAATTAGCCAGGCGAGGTGGCGGGCGCCTGTAGTCCCAGCTACCCGGGAGGCTGAGGCAGGAGAATGGTGTGAACCCCGCGGGGCGGAGCCTGCAGTGAGCCGAAATTGCGCCACTGAACTCCAGTCTGGGCAACAGCGAGACTCTGTCTCAAAAAAAACACAAAACTTTGGACTTTAGACTTTACAGTTGTTGCTGGACCAAGTTAAGACTTTTGGGACTGATGGGATGGGAAGAATGAATGAAAATTACAGTTTGAGCTACTGTAAACCTCAGTGCACTTTTAGGGTGCCAGGGGCATAATACTATAAACTGAATGTGTTCTCCCCAAAATTCATATGTTGAAACCCAAACCCCCAATATGATAGTATTTAGAGATGTGGCCTTTGGAAAGTAATTAGGGTTAGTTTAGGTCACAAGGATGACCTATATAAGAAGAGGAAGAGAAGGAGATCTCTCTCTTCACATACATGCACCTCAGCCATGTGAGGATATAGCAAGAAGGCAGCCATCAACAAACCAGGAAGAGAGAGATGTACGGCTAATTATGTTTCTACAGGTTCAGGTATAACTGAAAAACTCGAAGTCTGGCAAACAGAGGCTTGACTCAAGCCATCATGATAAAAAGAAACGGTTTTTGTCCCAATTTCCAAGCCTGTGTCAGCTCTCAGGTCCAGAGCCCCTTGAATAAATGCACCCTGAAGGAAAGAGCCTACAATAACTTTCTGAGTGCACAGTGTAGCATTTCCTCCAAGCCTTTCCTTAAGAGGCCTTATGTTAATCAACTTGGGCTGCTAAAACAAAATATGATAGATTGGGTGGCTTAAACAACAGAAATTTAACTCTCACAGTTCCAGAGGCTGGGAAGTCCAAGATCAAGGTTCTGGCTAATTCAGTTCCTGGTGAGGTGATTTTTTTTTTTTTCTTTTTAGTTCAAATCGTTTTCATTCTGTCATTCACATGAGGGACCCTGGTTGAGAAAGGTTGCACTAAAGTATTAGGGGATAATCACATCAGCAACTTACTCTCAGATGCTTCTTGGTTGGGAGGGGAGAGGGAATCTGAGATTATTTCAAGTTTAAAAAAAAAAAAGAAAGGCAAAGAATATGCTATAAATTCTCAATCTAAAGCATGGTCCAGTGACTTTCTGTGATTGTGTTAAAAGAATAGCCACAGGGGGCCAGGTGTGGTGGCTCACACCTGTAATCCCAGCACTTTGGGAGGCCGAGGTGGGCAGATCACGAGGTCAGGAGATCAAGACCATCCTGGCTAACACGGTGAAACCCCGTCTCTACTAAAAATACAAAAAATTAGCCGGGCGAGGCTGGGCGCAGTGGCTCACGCTTGTAATCCCAGCACTTTGGGAGGCCGAGGCGGGCGGATCACGAGGTCAGGAGATCGAGACCACGGTGGAAACCCCGTCTCTACTAAAAATACAAAAAAATTAGCCGGGCATGGTGGCGGGCGCCTGTAGTCCCAGCTACTCAGAGAGGCTGAGGCAGGAGAATGGCGTGAACCCGGGAAGCGGAGCTTGCAGTGAGCCGAGATCGCGCCACTGCACTCCAGCCTAGGTGAAAAAGCGAGACTCCGTCTCAAAAAAAAAAAAAAAAATTAGCCAGGCGTGGTGGCGGCCGCCTGTAGTCCCAGCTACTCGGGGAGGCTGAGGCAGGAGAATGGCGTGAACCCTGGAGGCAGAGCTTGCAGTGAGCCGAGATTGTGCCACTGCTCTCCAGCCTGGGTGACAGAGCCAGACTCCGTCTCAAAAAAAAAAAAAAAAAAATAGCCACAGGGCTGAGGCAGCCAAAAATTAGACCTGAAGTTTGAGCAATAGTTTGATAAATGACAGTATCGGTTGAATTCATGGCCTCACCAAGTTTCTTAGGTTGAAGTAAAGGCAATGATGAGTAAATAGGAGGATTCTCAAAAGTGCACTGAGGCTTACAGAACTGCACTGAGCCTTGGTTGTCTGAGAAGTCACCTTGCCTGAAGAGTTCTTAGAGACCTCACTAGAGGAGTTGAATTCTGTACATCCCCACCCAGTGCTGAATCCAGACCTACTACTAGAACTGTGGTTCTCAATCTCAGCTGCACATTGGAATCACATGGAAGCCTTAAAAAACACTGGATTCTATCCCCCAAAATTTTGATTTAATTGGTCTGGGTTGTAATGTATTTATTTATTTATCTATTTATTTTTATTTATTTATTTTTGAGACAGAGTCTTGCTCTGTCACCTAGGCTGGAGTACAGTGGCACAATCTCAGCTCACTGCAGCCTCTACCTCCTGGGTTCAAGTGATTCTCTTGCCTCAGCCACCTGAGTAGATTACAGGCATGCACCATCATGCCTGGCTAATTTTTGTGTTTTTAGTAGAGACAAGGTTTTGCCATGTTGGCCAGGCTGGTCTTAAACTCCTGGCCTCAGGTGATCTACCCACCTTGGCCTCCCAAAGTTCTGGGATTGCAGGCATGAGCCACCACACCTGGTCCAATTATTCTTTTTGTTGTTGTTGTTGTTGTTGTTGAGACGGAGTTTCACTCTTGTTGCCCAGGCTGGAGTGCAATGACATGATCTTGGCTCACTGCAATGTCTGCCTCCCAGGTTCAAGCAATTCTCCCGCCTCAGCCTCCGGAGTAGCTGGGATTACAAGCATGTACCACCATGCCTGGATAATTTTGTCTTTTTAGTGGAGATGGGGTTTCTCCATGTTGGTCAGACTGGTCTCGAACTCTTGACCTCAGGTGATCCGCCTGCCTCGGCCTCCCAAAGTGCTGACATTACAGGCATGAGCCACTGCGCCCGTCCCCAATTATTCTTAATACATTTATTTATATGATCATTCTCCTGTATGTCACCCATCTTCTAATACTGCTGCCACCCCCATATAAGCACGGACACCCTCCTCAGACACCCTTGGGCTTCAACTCCTCAAGCCAGTCTGTCTCTCCCACATGGATGCCTTCTTTATCCTGCTTGGGCTCTGAACAGCTATGCCTGGTTTCCCAGCTCTGTGTATGTCCTCCTCACTCTGCTCAGGCTTTGAGACCACATACTAGGCTGCCTCTCCACATGAATGCTCTTCATAGTGGTCTTAAAATTATTTGATACATCAGTCTTCAAAAGGTGCAGCCTACTTCCCCTCCCATTCATTGTGGGCTGGATTTAGCAACTGACTTTTAATGAATACAGTATGATGGAAATGATACTATATGACCTTCTAGGCTAGATTGTAAAAGGGATAACTTCTTTTGTCTCACTCTCTAGACGTGTGCACTCTAGAAGAAACTAGTTGCCATGTTGTGAGGATACTCAGCAGTCCTGTGGAGGCGGCCACGTGTAGAAAGACCGCATGTGGAAAGAAACTGACTTGCCAGCAGCAACTTTCCAGGTATGTGTGAAATAAACCACCTTGGAAGCAGATCCTCCAGCCTCTCAGTCAAAACTTAAGAGAATTTCAGCCTTCGATCATTTGATCTGCCAGCCAGGACCCCAAACGCTGCAGAACAGAGACAAACATTCCTGCTGTGCCCTGTCTGAATTCTTGACCCACAGGAACTGTGAGACAGTGAAAGATTATTGCCATTTTGACCTTCTAAGTTTTGGTGTAATTTCTTTCTTTTTTTTTTAATTGAGACAGAGTCTCTCTTGCCCAGGCTGGAGTGCAGTGGTGCAATCTCCACTCATTGCAACCTCCACCTCCCAGGGTCAAGTGATTCTCCTGTCTCAGCCTCCCGAGTAGCTGGGGTTATAGGCGAGCACCACCATGCCCGGCTAATTTTTTTGTATTTTTAGTAGAGACAGGGTTTCATGATGATGGCCAGGCTGGTCTCGAACTCCTGACCTTGTGATCTGCCCACCTTGGCCTCCCAAAGTGCTGGGATTACAGGCATGAGCCACCGTACCTGGCCTAGTATAATTTCTTATGCAGTAAGAAATAACTAATACACTTTCATTACCCTGCTCAGAATCTGTTATGGTCTGAATGTTCCCCCAGGATTCGTGTGTCAGAAACTTAATCTCCAGGGCAACAGTGTTAAGAGGTGAGGCCTTCTTGGAGGTGTTCAGATCGTAGGGGCTCTACCCCTATGAGTGGATTAATGCCTCTGTAAAAGGGCTTGGGATGGGGATTCCTTCCCTCTTACCCTTCCACCTTCCATCATGTGAAGACACAGCAAGAAGGCCCTCGCAGAATGCCAGTACCTTGATCTTGGGCTTCCCACCCTCTGGAACTGTGAGAAATAAATTTCTGTTCTTTATAAATTATCCAGTTTCAGATATTCTGTTATAGCAGTGCAAAACAGACTAAGACAGGCTCTCATACTCTCACCAAGCTACTCCTCTGCATCGATGCCCTTCTCATCCTTCTCATGCTAGATCACCCTCCTATGTAGACAACCTCCTCATCCAGCTCAAGTCCTGACTCTGAAAGCCATGCAGCCCTCCTATCCTAATGCCTTCCTTACCCCACGGGGCTCCAGCATCCCGCTCCATGCCTTCATCGCTCCCTCCTCTCCAGGCACAAATGCCTTTCTTGCTATGTCTTACCTAATGCCCTTAGGATTAAACTTTTCAGGAAACAAAGAAGATAAGAGAAGGGAAGGATTGCTTATCAACCTCTTTCCTTAAATTGCCCAGCAGAGTTCAAATCAATGGTGACACCCATAGTCCTTGAATTACTCATTTCCTGTATGCTGTTTTGGGTGGCAGCCCCTGGATCCCTCAGAGCCTCGCCTCAGTGAGTACTTCATTAAAGGCAACCCTAAACAACAGTTCCATCGCTTCTTTCATCACCTCATGCCGTAACTTACAAGTTCCCATCCCTAAATGATTATTGTATTAGTTATCTCTTGATGCATAACACATTACCCCACAACTTAGTGACTTAAAACAACACACACTTGCGATCTCACAGTGTTGGTGGGTCAGGAATCTGGGCACAGTTTGTGTCCTCTGTGCCAGCTCTCACAAGGTGGCAGTCAAGGTGTCAATTGAGGCTGCGTTCTCATCTGAAGACTGGGGTTGGATCTATGTTCAAGCTCACTCACCTGCTTGTTGACAGGATTCAGTTTTTTACAAACTGTTGGCAGAGATCAACCTCAATTTCTTGCCATTTGGAGCTCTCCAGCATGTCAGCTTGCTTCATCAAAGCATGCAGACACAGAAGGCATAGAGAAAGACAGAAGTCACGGTCCTTGATAACCTAATCAGGAAAGTCATATCCCATCACTTCTGCCATATTCTTTTTTTTTTTTTTTTTTTTTTTTTTTTTTTGAGAGAGACAATCTGTTGCCCAGGCTGGAGTGTAGTGGCATGATCTCGGCTCCTCTGCCTCCCGGGTTCAAGTGATTCTCCTGCCTCAGCATCCCGAGTAACTGGGATTACAGGCATGCACCACCACACCTGGCTAATTTATGGTGAGTCATCTTAAAGGCAACCTCCCACAGTAATCTTCAACCCTATCTAGGGTAGAAGACCAGTCGCATATCTTCTCCATTCCCCTGAGTCTATTGCTTATACCTCATACCTCCATATGAATTGCTCTTCTATTTAGGATTCTTGGTTACAAAATTAAAAACTGATTCTGGTTAACTTAAGCAAAAATGGTCTCTATAAAATTAGGCTTAGAGGCTGGGCACAGTGGCTCACACCTGTAATCCCAGCAGTTTGGGAGGCCGAGGCAGGCAGATCATAAGGTCAGGAGTTCGAGACCAGCCTGGCCAATATGGTGAAACCCTGTCTCTACTAAAAATACAAAAATTAGCTGGGCGTGGTGGTGCATGCCTGTAGTCTCAGTTACTCAGGAGGCTGAGGCAGAAGAATTGCTTGAACCCCACAGGTGGAGGTTACAGTGAGCCGAGATCACGCCACTGCACTCCAGCCTGGGTGACAGAGCGAGAGTTCATCTCAAACAATAAATAAATAAATAAAAAATAATAAGGCTTAGAATTCTAAGAATCTTTTTATATTCTCAAAAATGACCACTAGGTATGTAGTGAATACATCATGGTTTTTGTTTGTTTGTTTGTTTTCTTTAGAGACAAGATCTCGCCATATTGCCCAGGATGGTCTCAAATTCCTGGGCTCAGGCTATCCTCCCACCTTGCCCTCCCAAAGTGCTAAGATTACAGGCGTGAGCCACTGCACCCAGCCCATCGTGGTTTTTTGAATGAGTGAGTGAAAGGATAAATATAAAAGTGAATAAATTAACAAAATCTCCAGTAGTAAGTGCATGTTATCTGGTGGCATATTTGGCTTGGGAAATCCCTTAAAAACTGGAGCTCTTTTATTTACTTATTTATTTTGTTTTTGTTTTTGAGACAGAATCTCACTCTGTTACCCAGGCTGGAGTGCAGTGGCACGATCTCGGCTCACTGCAACCTCCGCCTCCCAGGTTCAAGTGATTCTCCTGCCTCAGTCTCCAAAGTAGCTGGGATTACAGGCTCATGCCACCAGGCCCAGCTAAGTTTTGTATTTTTAGTAGAGACAGGGTTTCACCATGTTGGGCAGACTGGTCTTGAATTCCTGACTTCAAGTCATCCACCCACCTTGGCTTCCCAAATGCTGGGATTACAGGTGTGAGCCACCGCACCCAGTGGGAGCTGTTTTAATAACAGGATATCTATATGTATTCACTTGGAAAGTTGTCAACAATATATTATGAGGTGACAAAAGTGTGTTCTAGAGCTTTTTTTAAAATTCAGATACATTTAATTCCAAGAAGTTATCAACTTTTCAAGTGTCGAATAACAAAATCCAGGGCAAGGTCGTAGTGGGGCTATCGATTGGTGATTTGGAGATTTTCAAGAGGATTAAAGAAGAGCAGTCTCACAGGAGGCATTGGACACCCCAAAGAGAATCAATATTGGTGGCTCCACTAGTCCTCTGAAAAAGAGAGTTTATCAATTTTTTATTGCTCCGCATACATTATCCCAACTGGGCTCAGCGAGGCAGTTCTTGCTGGGATCTTTCAGGCAGTTGTAGTCAAGCCATGCTGGGGCCTGCAGGCTTCCTCACAGCTGGGATTTCAGCTAGATCACCTATATATGCCTCTCTCTGTGTGGCCTAGGTTTCCTCGCATCACAGCACCTGGATCTGTGTGTGAGTGTCCCAAGGAGAGAAAGCCTGGGTGGCAGCTGATCTACTCTTATAACCTGGCCTCAGAAGTGATGTTGCATCAGTTCCTCTATATCCCATTTGTTAAAAGCTAATTACTAGAAGCAGCCCATATTCAAGGGAAGGGAAAGTGGACTCCATTCTTTTTTTCTTTTTTTTTTTTTTGAGATGGAGTTTCACTCTTGTCACCCAGGCTGGAATGCAGTGGCATGATCTGAGCTCACTGCAACCTCTGCCTCCCAGGTTCAAGCGATTCTCCTGCCTTGGCCACCCGAGTAGCTGGGATTACAGGCACCCATCACCACACCTGGCTAATTTTTGTATTTTTAGTAGAGACAGGGTTTTACCATGTTGGCCAGGTTGGTCTCGAACTCCCAACCTCAGGTGATCCGCCCACCTCAGCCTCCCAAAGTGCTGGGATTTCAGACGTAAGCCACAGCGTCTGGCCTTCGACTCCACTAATTGATGTAAAGAATCTCCAAGGACATGTGGACATGTTTTAAAAATCACCACAGGAGCTATTAAGCTGGCTGCTCTGGGCTCTGCAAGTGAAGTCTTTCCAGGCAAATGCAATGACAGCTGAATAATGAGGAGGGTGCACACCAACTTTAGGAAACACAGACATGGGGACGGACCCTGGCCATGCCGTGGTCTAGGGCATGGAGCACAAGCAGAGTTCATTTTCTATGCCCAGTGCTGGATCTCATCTCAGGTGCCCAACTTGCTTGCTGTTCAAGCCGGCTCCTTCTTGGGCAATGTAATCTGATCTGGCAAAAGAAGCATGAGCTTTGAATGCAGACAGACCTGTTTCCAAGCCTGGTTATGCCACCTACTAACACTCAAACTTGGATGAGTTACTCCCTATCTCTTTAAGGATTCTATCAGTCAGGGTTCTGAAGAAAACAGATGACACCCTCGATTGGGTAATTTGAGGAGAGTTTAATAAAAGCACTATTTACAAAGGTGAGGGTAAGGTGTAGAGTAACCATGAGGGATAGTGCAGTACTCCAGTACTCCGGGACTAGGAACAATAGGGCCATTGCCTCCCCTGGGCATAAAGGGGCCAGCGAGGGGAGTGGTTTTCAGAACCCGGAGACAGAGAGACTGTGTGCAGGGCACACCTGTATGGAAATGGGACCTTCAGTGCTGCCCACAGCCAGTCAGTGGAGGCTCTGGAGAGGGAACCAGGGAGCATGCACTCACCTGCGGCCTGTCACCTCCTGCTGGTGCCAGGGGAAGCCAGAGGAGGAAGGAGCTTGCTGATGCTGTCTCAAAGGCTCAGCTTCTGGGGGTTGAGTGCAGAGACAATCTGGAGGGGCAAACAGGAGATATCCAACACAGAGATTACATGAAAAAATGTATAAAACCAGCCTGGCCCAGAGAAGACACTCCATTGAGCTTAGTTCCAACTCCCTGCTCAAATGTTTACTTAATAGAGAGAGCAAGTAACTGTGTAGAAAAGGTGCTGGGCTTTACTTTGCATAATAATGCACACAAGTCAGCCGGGCACGGTGGCTCACGCCTGTAATCTTAGCACTTTGGGAGGCTAAGGCAGGCAGATTACCTGAGGTCATGAGTCCGAGACCAGTGTGGCCAACATGGGGAAAACCCGTCTCTACTAAAAATACAAAAATTAGCTGGGCGTGGTGGCGTGTGCCTGTAATGTCAGCTACTTGGAAGGCTGAGGCAAGAGAATTGTTTGAACCCGGGAAGCAGAGGTTTCAATGAGCAGAGATCATGCCATTGTACTCCAGCCTAGGCGACAGAGCAAGACTCTGTCTCAAACAAACAAACAAAAATGCACATAAGTGTGTCTTAACACAAAACCCTTTGGTGAACATTTATAATTTGCCCCCAGGAAGGAGGAAAGGCAAACGTAGCCTGTTTAGGAGGCACACCACAGCCTAGAGCAGCATCTAGTGGTAAATACATGGGAAAATACGGGAATTCTAGATATTCCCATGAAATCAACGGTTACAAACCCAAGTAATGGTTTCCAGGCAAATTGGACAGGTTTGTCTAGGCCTCCTGGAATTTGGATGCCATGTTTCTTTTCTTTTCTTTCTTTTTTTTTTTTTTTTTTTGAGACGGACTCTCCCCATGTCGCCCAGGCTGGAGTACAGTGGTGCAATCTCAGCTCACTGAAACTGGGTTCAAGAGATTCTCCTGCCTCAGCCTCCTGGTCTCAAACTCCCGACCTCAAGTGATCCACCAGCCTTGGCCTCCCAAAGTGCTGAGATTACAGGCATGAGCCACCGCACCTGGCCTGGATGCCACATTTCTAATCACCCCTTTCTTGGAACCCATCTGAGGATGTAAAAAGTGCCAGCAGAGGATTCAGAATAAATTTCAAAACCGCAGTGAGCCATGTTGCCTGACAAAAATGGGAACTGACATTTAGTTGTCACCCATCAGCCAACCTCAAGGAAGTGTCTGCTTCACTTCTGTCCTTCCCTTTTCTTATTGGAAATACAATATAAGGACATAAATGGTGTTTTTAAAAAAGAAAATCGCTTGTAATCCCACACCATCAACAGCCCCTTTTTTGCAAGTGTGCTTTCTGGCCTTTGCTCTAGTAACTTCATATTATTATATAGACTACTTACTCCACTTGTGTTTTCCAACAAAGACACCACAAAGACTTCATAATTATGAATCTTTAATCATTGCATAATATCCATTGAGAAGATATACTATAATTTATCAGTTATTCCTTTATTGTACATTTATTCTGCTCTCCCACCCCGCTGATTTCTTTTTTCTTTTATTAAAAAATGTTTTCGTCCAGGCATAGTGGCTGAAAAATAAAAGTTCTCATGGACTTTATAAAAAAATTATATAAGGCGGGGCACGGTGGCTCACACTTGTAATCCCAGCACTTTGGGAGGCCGAGGTGGGCGGATCACGAGGTCAGGAGATCAAGACCACGGTGAAACTCCATCTCTACTAAAAAATACAAAAAAATTAGCCGGGTGTGGTGGCAGGCGCCTGTAGTCCCAGCTACTCAGAGAGGCTGAGGCAGGAGAATGGCGTGAACCCGGGAGGCGGAGCTTGCAGTGCGCCGAGATCACGCCACTGCACTCCAGCCTGGGTGACAGGGCGAGACTCCATCTCAAAATAAAATAAAATAAAATAATTATATATATTTATTTTTTGAGTTTGGGTCTCCCTCTGTCACCCGGGCAGGAGAGCAGTTGCACAACCGTAGCTTGCTGCAGCCTGGAACTCCTGGCCCCAAGCCATCTGTATTAGTCAGTTTTCATGCTGCTGATAAAGACATGTCTGAGACTGGGAAGAAAAAGAGGTTTAAAGGATTTACAGTTCCACATGGCTGGGGAGGCCTCACAATCATGGTGGAAGGCAAGGAGGACCAAGGTACATCTTACACAGATGGCAGCAGGCAAAGAGAGAGCGCTTGTGCAGGGAAACTCCCATTTTTAAAACTATCAGATCTCATGAGACTTATTCACTATCAGAAGAACAGCATAGAAAAGACCTGCTCCCATGATTCAATTAATTACCTCCCACCAGGTCTCTCCCACAACATATGGGAATTCAAGATGAGATTTGGGTAGGGACACAGCCAAACCACATTATTCAGGCCCTGGCCCCTCTCAAATCTCATGTCCTCACATTTCAAAATCAATCATGCCTTCCCAACAGTCCCCCAAAGTCTTAACTCATTTCAGCATTAACTCAAAAGTCCACAGTCCAACGTCTTATCTGAGACAAGGCAAGTCCCTTCCACCTATGAGCCTGTGAAATCAAAAGCAGGTTAGTTGTTTCCTGGATACAATGGGGGTACAGGCATTAGGTAAATACAGCCGTTCCAAATGAGAGAAATTGACCAAAACAAAGGGGCTACAGGCCCCATGGAAGTCTGAAATCCAGCTCCAAAATGATCTCCTTTGACTCCATGTCTCACATCCAGGTTATACTGATGCAAGAGGGGGGTTCCCATGGTCTTGAGAAGCTCCACCTCTGTGGCTTTGGAGGTATAGCCTCCCTCCCAGCTGCTTTCATGGGCTGGCACTGAGTGTCTGCAGATTTTCCAGGCGCATGGTGCAAGCTGTCAGTTGCTGTACCATTCTGGAGTCTGGAGGACAGTGGCCCTCTTCTCACAGCTTCACTAGGTGGTGCCCCAGTAGGGACTCTGTGTGGAGGCTTGAACCCCATGTTTCCCTTCTGTGCTGTCCTAGCAGAGGTTGTCCATGAAAGCCCTGCCCCTGCAGCAAACTTCTGCCTGGGCATCCAGGAGTTTCTATACACCTTCTGAAATCTAGGCATAGGTTCCCAAACTCAATTCTTGACTTCTGTGCACTGGCAGGCTCAGTACCATGTGGAAGCTGCCAAGGCTTAGAGCTTGCACCCACTGAAGCCATGGCCCAAGCTCTACATTAGCCCGTTTCAGCCATGGCTGGAGTGGCTGGAGCAGCTGGAACGTAGGGCACCAAGTTCCTAGGCTACACACAGCATGGGGACCCCGGGCCCACCTCAGCCTCCCATAGTGCTGGGATTTTTTTTATTTATTTATTTTTTATTTTTTTGAGACAGAGTCTCGCTCTGTCGCCCAGGCTGGAGTGCAGTGGCGCAATCTCGGCTCACTGCAAGCTCCGCCTCCTGGGTTCACGCCATTCTCCTGCCTCAGCCTCTCCGAGTAGCTGGGACTACAGGCGCCCGCCACCACGCCCGGCTAATTTTTTGTATTTTTAGTAGAGACGGGGTTTCACCGTGGTCTCGATCTCCTGACCTGTGATCCACCCGCCTCGGCCTCCCAAAGTGCTGGGATTACAAGCGTGAGCCACCGCGCCCAGCCTAGTGCTGGGATTATAAACCTGAGCTACCGGGCCCTACTATGGACTTTTTTTTTTTTTTTTAGACAGACTGTCACTGTCGCTCAGGCTGGAGTGCAGTGGTGCAATCTCAGCTCACTGCAACCTCCAACTCCCAGGTTCAGGCAATTCTCCTGCCTCAGCCTCCCGAGTAGCTGGGATTACAGGCACCTACCACCATGCCCGGCTAATTTTTGTATTTTAGTAGAGATGGGGTTTCACCATCTTTTTCTTCCTAGGCCTTTGGGCCTGTGATGGGAGGGGCTGCAATGAAGACCTCTGACATGCCCTGAAGAAATTTTCCCCATTGTCTTGAAGATTAACGTTTGGCTCCCAGTTACTTATGCAAATTTCTGCAGCCAGCTTGGATTTCTCCTCAGAAAATGGGATTTTCTTTTCTATCACATCGTCAGGCTGCAAATTTTCTGAACTTTTATGTTCTGCTTCCCTTATAAAACTGAATGCCCTTCACAGTACCCAAGTTGCTTCTTGAATGCTTTGCTGCTTAGAAATTTCTTCCACCAGATACCCTAAATCATCCCTCTCAAGTTCAAAGTTCCACAAATCTCTAGGGCAGGGGCAAAATGCTGCCAGTCTCTTTGTTAAAACATAACAAGAGTTATCTTTGCTCCAGTTCCCAACAAGTTCCTCATCTCTATTTGAGACCACCTCAGCCTGATTTCATTGTTCATATCATCAGTATTTTGGTCAAAGCCATTCATCAAGTCTCTAGGGAGTTCCAAATTTTCCCACATTTTCCTGTCTGCTTCTGAGCCCTCCAAACTGTTCCAACCTCTGGCTGTTACCCAGTTCCAAAGTCAGTTCCACATTTTTGGGTATCTTTTCAGCAGCATCCAACTCTACTGGTACCAATTTACTGTATTAGTCCATTTTCACCCTTCTGATAAAGACATACCCAAGATTGGGAAGAATGGACTTACAGTTCCACATGGCTGGGGAGACCTCACAATCATGGTGGAAGGCAAGGAGGAGCAAGTTACATTTTACACAGATGGCAGCAGGCAAAAAGAGAGAGCTTGTACAGGGAAACTTGCGTTTTAAAAACTACTAGATCTTGGCTGGGCGCCGTGGCTCATGCCTGTAATCCCGGCACTTTGGGAGGCTAAGGTGGGCAGATCACGAGGTCAGGAGATCGAGACCATCCTGGCTAACACAGTGAAACCCTGTCTCTACTAAAAATACAAAAAAAAATTTAGCCGAGTGTGGTGGTGGGCGCCTATAGTCCCAGCTACTCGGGAGGCTGAGGCAGGAGAATGGTGTGAACCTGGGAGGCGGAGCTTGCAGTGAGCTGAGATAGCGCCACTGCACTCCAGCTTTGGCGACAAAGAGAGACTCTGTCTGAAAAAAAAAAAAAAAAAAAAGCTACTAGATCTTGTGAGACTTATTCACTATCACAAGAATAGCACGGGAAAGACCTGCCCCCATGATTCAATTACCTCCCACTGGGTCCCTCCCACAACACGTGGGAATTCAAGATGAGATTTGGGTGGGAATACAGCCAAACTATATCACCATCCTCCCACCTCAGCCTCCCATAGTGCTGGGATTATAAACCTGAGCTACTGTGCCCCACCATGGACATTTTTTTTTTTTTTTTTTTGAGACAGACTGTCACTCTGTCGCTCAGGCTGGAGTGCAGTGGCGCAATCTCAGCTCACTGCAACCTCCAACTCCTAGGTTCAAGCAATTCTCCTGCCTCAGCCTCCCGAGTAGCTGGGATTACAGGCACCTACCACCATGCCCGGCTAATTTTTGTATTTTTAGTAGAGATGGGGTTTCACCATGTTGGACCAGGCTGGTCTCAAACTCCTGGCCTCAGGTGATCCGCCTGCCTCGGCCTCCCAAAGTGCTGAGATTACAGGCATGAGCCACAGTGCCCGGGAGGACATTTTTATACATCAAAGTTAGTCCCTCTTGAAGCTTATTTTCCCAGAATGGCTGCAGTGGGATTCAGGGTGTGAGATGGTCAGGGATCTGGCCTCTGCTGTAAGGGTTGGCCTCTCCCACCCCCACCCTCCCCAGCTCCCCACTGCAGCGTGATTCCTCCTTTCAGCACAGCCACTGCCGCACTCCAGCAGTGGCTCAGACGACACTGAATGGAAAAGCCCAAATTAGAGCAAAGGGGACCCCAAACAAAAATATTATTTGACTTTACAGAACCCGGAGCCCAAACACCTAAAAGTTTTTTAATCACAACACCCTACCCTGAAATCCCAGGACTAACTGAAAAGCAAAATTGGCTATGTGCAGTGGCTCATGCCTGTAATCCCAGCACTTTGACAGGCCGAGGTCGGAGGATCACTTGAGCCCAGGACATGCAGACCAGCCTAGGCAACATGGCAAAACCCCACTTCTACAAAAAATGCATGGCCGGGCACAGTGGTGCACCTGTAGTCCCTGCTGCTTGGGAAGCTGAGGTGAGAGGATCTCGAGCCTGGGAGGCGGAGGTTGCAGTGCACTGTGATCACACCACACACCATTGCACTCCAGCCTGGGCGGCAGAGCAAGACCCTGTCTCAAAAAACAAAAAACAACAAAAAAAAAGAAAAGCAAAATTGGAGTTTCGGTCGCCTTTGCCCAGCAACCCAGCCCTGAACTATAGTGTCATGCGCGTCCGTGTGAAGAGACCACCAAACAGGCTTTGTGTGAGCAACAAGGCTGTTTATTTCATCTGGGTGCAGGCGTGCTGACTCCAAAAAGAGAGTCAGCAAAGGGTGGTGGGATTGTCATTAGTTCTTATAGGTTCTGGATAGGCGTACAAAGTATCTTCTTAAGGGCGGGGGTGGGGGGTGGGGGTGGGGAGAATATTACAAAGTACCTTCTTAAGGGCAGGGAGAATATATATCAGTTAGGATGGGGCAGGAACAAATCACAATGGTGGGATGTCATCAGTTAAGGCTATTTTCACTTCTTTTGTGGATCTTCAGTTGCTTCAGGCCATCTGGATGTATACATGCAGGTCACAGGGGATATGATGGCTTAGCTTGGGCTCAGAGGCCTGACATTCCTGTCTTCATATGTTAATAAGAAAAACAAAACAAAATAGTGGTGAAGTGTTGGGGCGGCGAAAATTTTTGGGGGTGGTATGGAGAGATAATGGGCAATGTTTCTCAGGGCTGCTTCGAGTGGGATTAGGGGTGGCGTGGGAACCTAGAGTGGGAGAGATTAAACTGAAGAAAGATTTTGGGGTAAGAAGTGTATTGTGAGGTTGTTAGAAGGATCATTTGTCGTATAGAATGATTGGTGATGGCCTGGATGCTGTTTTGTATGAATTGAGAAACTAAAAGGAAGACACGAGGTCTGAATAATAGAAGGAGAAAAACAGGTATTAAAGGACTAAGAATTGGGAGGACCCAGGACATCTAAGGGGGCTCAGCATAATTATTTGCTTGGTTGGCGAGTTTTTGGGCTCTATCCTTGAGTTTTTTTTTTTTTTTTTTTTTTGAGACGGAGTCTCGCTCTGTCACCCAGGCTGGAGTGCAGTGGCGCAATCTCGGCTCACTGCAAGCTCCGCCTCCCGGGTTCACGCCATTCTCCTGCCTCAGCCTCTCCGAGTAGCTGGGACTACAGGCGCCCGCCACCACGCCCGGCTAATTTTTTGTATTTTTAGTAGAGACGGGGTTTCACCGTGGTCTCGATCTCCTGACCTCGTGATCCGCCCGCCTCAGCCTCCCAAAGTGCTGGGATTACAAGCATGAGCCACCACGCCCGGCCTCCCTGGAGTTTTTTTTATGTTGTCATATACCAGGCCAGATTGATTTAGGTGAAAACAACACTCTTCATTTAAAAATATACACAGTCCTCCTTTTTCAGCAATGAGTAAATTGAGGCCTCAGCGATTTTGGAGGAAAGAGAAATACAAAGCCAGCATTTGTTTCTTAAAGAAGGATTAAAAATGGCTAGGAGAGAGTGAGTGAGATTGACAGTGTGGTGGAGATAGCTGGGGAGAGGTAGAGGGTGGCATAAGAATGGGAACGAGAATAAGTGTGAGTATAAAAGTAAAGAATAGGACTTCATCAGGGTGAAAGTGTTGGAGTGTGTCCTGTCAGCAAAGATCATCTATCCACTCCAAGAGGGAGTCAAGAGTGGAGGATTGGGGATAGATATTCACGATGGAAAGGAAATGAGAGGTTTTAAGAGGCGGGCTAACAGCTTGTAACCTACATGGAAGAGGTTACGAAATGATGACAGAATAGAATGGGCCTGTGAGGCTGGAAGGAGATATTTTCCTTGGTCCAAGAACCATTTGCCTTGTGTGGGAAGAGATTGATAGGTGGAAACTTCAGTAGGAGAGTAAATAGGAGTGACCAATGAGAAGGAGAAAAACTGGCCATGAGGGACAGAAGTTGAAACGCTAGCTGCTTCTTTAGCTACCTTATCAGCATAAGTGCTGCCCTGAGCGATAGGATCTGATGCCTTTTGAGGGCCCTTGCAGTGAATGACTCCAGCTTCCTTTTGAAGTAAAGCAGCTTTGAGAAGAGTTTTTATTAAAGAGGCATTAATGATGGAGGACCCTTGCATAGTGAGGAAATTTCTTTCTGTCCATATAACAGCATGGTGGTGCAGGATATGAGAGGCATATTTAGAGTCAGTATAAATATTGAGAGATACAAGGAGATGGCCCAAGTTAAGGCAATGAGTTCGACTTGTGGAGAGGTAGTGGAGCAGGGCAGAGCGGTAGCCTCGATGATAGATGTGGAAGATACTATACCACAGGCTGCCTTTGCTGGTGAGTGGCGATTAGGCCTGGTGGAACTGCCATCAATAAACCAAGTGTGATCAGGGTAAGGAACAGGAAAGAAAGAAATATGGGGAAATGGAGCGAATGTCAGAATGTCAGGTGGATCAGAGAGACACAGTTATGGGGGTCTGGTGTGGTATCTGGAATAATGTGAGAGGCTGGATTAAAGTCTGGGCCAGGAACAATGGTAATTGTGGGAGACTCAACAAAGACTGAGTATAGCTGAAGGAGCTGGGGGGCAGAAAGTATATGTGTCAAGTGTGAGGAGGAAAATCGATTTTGGAAGTTATAGGAACTGTAGAGAGTAAGTGGAGCATAGCTTGTGATTTTGAGGGCCTCTAAAAGAATTAAAGCAGCAGCAGCTGCCACCAGCAGACATGAGGGCTATGCTAAAACAGTAAGGTCAAGTTGTTTGGACAGAAAGGCTACAGGGCGTGGTCCCCGCTCTTGTGTAAGAATTCTGACTGCAGAGCCCTGTACTTTGGCTATGTGTAATGAAAAGGGTTGGGATGAGTTAGGGAGAGCTAGTGTGGGAGCAGCTTTTAGGGCTGTTTTTTAAGGAATGGAAAGGGGAGTGGGGAAAGGATTTAGGATTTATGGGGTCAGCTAGGTTTGTCTAGAACAAAATGGGTTGTGGAGGGAGGTATTGAGGATAGGAGAGTATATGGGTTTGGCACCACAGGGTGGATAGGCAAGATAATTTGGCTGATAAGGCACAGATCCTGAACTAACCTGTGAGACTTGTCTGGTTTTTGGACAGGTAAAATGGGGGAATTTCAAGGAGAGTTTGTAGGCTTTACAAGGCCATGCTGTAATAGGCAAGTAATAACAGGCTTTAATCCTTTTAGAGCGTGCTGTGGGATGGGATATTGGCATTGAGCGGAGTAAGGGTGACTAGGTTTTAATGGGATGGTAAGGGGTGCATCATCTGTCGCCAAGGAAGCAGTAGAGGTGTCCTATACTTGTGGATTAAGGGGGGGAGATACAAGGAGAGGATGTGAAGGAGGCTTTGAACTGGGGGAAAAGGTGACAATGGGGTGTGGCTGTAGCCCAGGAATAGTCAGAGAGGCAGATAATTTAGTTAAAATATCTCCACATAATAAGGGAGCTGGGCAGGTGGGGATAAATAAAAAGGAGGGCATAAAAGAATGTTGTCCAAATTGGCACCAGAGTTGGGGAGTTTTAAGAGGTTTAGAAGCCTGGCCGTCAATAACCACAACAGTTATGGAGGCAAGGGAAACAGGCCCTTGAAAAGAAGGTAATGTGGAGTGGGTAGCTTCCCTATTGATTAAGAAGGGGATGGACTTACCCTCCACGGTAAGAGTTACCTAAAGCATCCGTGATGGTCCAGGAGGCTTCTGAGGTGATTGGGCAGCGTCAGTCTTCAGCCACTAAGCCGAGAAGATCTGGCAAGGAGTCAGTCAGAGTGCCTTGGGCCAGAGTTCCAGGGGCTCTGGGAGTGGCTGCCAGGTGAGTTCGACAGTCCGATTTCCAGTGGGGTTCTGCACAGATGGGACATGGCTTAGCTGGAATCCCAGGCTGCAGGCATTCCTTGGCCCAGTGGCCAGATTTCCGGCACTTGAAGCAAGATCCTGGGATAGGCAGTCCTGGAGGAATGCCTGGCCACTGCAGTTCCGACGTTTTGAAGTTCTTGTGTGCTGGAGATGTGGCTGGGGTTTCTTTCACAGTGGAGGCAAGGAATTGCAACTCTGAAATACGTTGCTACTTGGCTGCCTCTACTCTATTATTGTACACCTTGAAAGCGAGGTTAATTAGGTCCTGTTGTGGAGTTTGAGGGCCAGAATCTAATTTTTGGAGCTTTTTCTAATGTCGGGAGCAGATTGGGTGATAAAATGCATATTGAGAATAATAAGACAGCCTTCCTCTAGGGTCTAGGACAGTAAAGCATCTAAGGGTTGTTGCCAAACGGGCCATGAACTGGGCTGGGTTTTTATATTTGATGGAAAAGAGCCTAAATGCTAACTGATTTGGGAGCGGTCAGATAAAGAAAAAAGGAGCATTAACCTTGATTATGCCTTTAGCTCCAGCCACCTCTTTAAGAGGAAATTGTTGGGTAGGTGGGGGAGGGCTAGTATCGGAACGAAACTGTAAGCCAGACCGGGTGTGAGGAGGGGAGGTGATAGAAAGATTCTAGGGTTGGGGAGCAGAGGCTGAGGAAGAATTGGGACCTGGCTCGGCCTGCTGAGGAGCAGCCTGGGGAGAAGGGGAGAGGTCAGATGAGTCTGTAGAAAAGAAGGATTCAAAGGACTCAGAGCTTGGGGTGGAGACTGAAGGAAAAGACAGGAGAGAAAGAAGAAAGATTTGGGACGAGTCTCACTGGCAGCAGAGACTAGGGAGGGACCAATGTGTGAAAGAATGCCTGGACGTCAGGCACCTCAGACCATTTGCCCATTTTTCGACAAAAATTATCTAGATCTTGTAGGATAGACAAAGCCAAAGTGCCATTCTCTGGCCACCTGGAACTACTGTCGAGTTTGTATTGGGGCCAAGCGGTATTGCAGAAGAAAATAAGGCATTTAAGTTTTAGGTCAGGTGCGAGTTGAAGAGGGTTTAAGTTCTTGAGAACACAGGCTAAGGGAGAAGATGGGGGAATGGAGGGCAGAAGGTTGCCCATAGTGAAGGAGGTAAGTTTAAAGAGAAAGGTAGAGACATGGAGAAGGGGGTGGGTGAGTAGCCCTGGGCTGCAATGCGGGTGAGCAGCCAACCCAGGCGTCTCTGCAATTGACTTGCCACCAAGGGAATGTGGGTGAATGACCAAGACAGGCGTCCCTGCAGTCATCAGACACCAATGAAATGCGGGTGAATAATCAGGCATCCCCGCAGTTATTAAATACCAAGGGAAGACTTTTCCCAAGTCCGTGACTGGCACCGGAGTTTTAGGTCCACGGATAAAATGTGTCTCCTTTGTCTCTACTAGAGAGGAAAAAGAACTGGAATTGGAATGACAGAGAGATTGAAGCGTAGCGAGAGAGGAAGATTGAAGGGTAGCGAGAGGCTAGAGAAGAGTGAAAAGACAGCTTACCCGATTTGAAATTGGTGAGACGTTCCTTGGGCTGGTTGGTCTGAGGACCCAAGGTAATAGGTGGATCTTCTCACAGAGTGAGGGTGAGGACAGGGGACCAGTCTCCCGAAGGAGTCCTCTTGTCCTGGGTCTTCAGCACCAAATGTCACACGCGTCCGTGTGAAGAGGCCACCAAACAGGCTTTGTGTGAACAACAAGTCTGTTTATTTCACCTGGGTGCAGGCGGGTTGAGTCCAAAAAGAGAGTCAGCAAACAGTGGTGGGACTATCATTAGTTCTTACAGGTTTGGGATAGGCGTACAAAGTACCTTCTTAAGGGCGGGGGGGAGGGGTAGAATATATATCAGTTAGGGTTGGGCAGGAACAAATCACAATGGTGGAATGTCATCAGTTAAGGCTATTTTCACTTCTTTTGTGGATATTCAGTTGCTTCAGGCCATCTGGATGTATACATGCAGGTCACAGGGGATATGATGGCTTAGCTTGGGCTCAGAGGCCTGACATACAGTTTCCTTGGGTTCAGGTTTCTGAACTTTAGACTTGTTGCACAGAGGTGATATTTTCCTGTGAGAGAGTCCAGGCCTGGGGATTTCTGAGTATTTTGTTTTCAACCTCGTGGAAGAAAGATGAACGCATTTCTCTCTGTCATGGGTTTTCTGGCCCCTGCTTCTAGTTAGTGACCTGATGAGGCTGGGATCCAGGCACCTGGGTGTGAGCCTTGAGCACCTCTGAACCTCAAACAAGAGCAGGACTCATTCCTGGGTCCTGACCAAAGTGGAAGTCTGCAGGATCTCTGGGGGAGGTCCTTGGACAGGAAAAAGCATCAGAAGTAAGCCATGCATCTCCTCAGGGCCTGGCCCCACGAACCCCTGAGAAGGGCTTGTCGACAAAAAGCATCAAACTGTAAAATATTTGAAGAGATTTATTCCGAGCCAAATATGAGTAACCATGGCCCATGACACAGTCTTCAGGAGGTCCTAGGAACATGTGCCCCAGGTGATCAAGGCACAGCTTGCTTTTACACATTTTAGAGAGGCGTGAGCCATCAATCAAATACACTTAAGAAATACATTGGTTTGGTCCAGAAAGGTGGGACAACTCAAAGCGGGGGTTTCCAAACTACAGGTGAATTTAAACATTTTCTTTCTTTCCTTTTTTTGAGATGGAGTCTTACTCTGTTGCCAAGGCTGGAATGCAGTGGTGTGATCTGGGCTCACTGCAACCTCCGCTTTCCAGGTTCAAGCGATTCTCCCACCTCAGCTTCCCGAGTAGCTGGGATTACCATGCCCAGCTAATTTTTGTATTTTTAGGTTTCGCCATGTTGGCTAGGCTGGTCATGAACTCCTGATCTCCAGTGATCCACCCACCTTGGCCTCCCAAAGTGCTGAAATTACAGGCATGAGCCACCACGCCCGGCCGAATTTAAACAGTTTCTGGTTGACAATTGGTTGAGTTTGTCTAAAGACCTGGGATTGATAGAAAGGGAATGTTCAGGTTAAGGTAAAAGGTTGTGGAGACCAAAGTTCTTTTTAAGTCTTATAGTGACTGCCCTTAGAGACAATAGATGACAAATGTTTCCTATTCAGATCTCAGTTAATGTCTTTAGGATTAGGAGGGTCTGGAAGAAAAACGTCTAGCTATGTTAATAGAGATTCTTTACAGAGGCAATTTTCCCCCACAAAGAACAGCTTTGCAGGGCCATTTCAAAATATGGCAAGTAAACATGTTTTGGGGTAAAATATTTTGATTTTCTTCTTTTTCTTGTAATATTATGCCAGAGTCAGGTTGGAAAGTAAATCATGGCCGGGTGTGGTGGCTCACGCCTGTAATCCCAGCACTTTGGGAGGCCAAGGTGGGTGGGTCACCTGAGGTCAGGAGTTCGTGACTAGCCTGGCCAACATGGTGAAACCCTGTCTCTACAAAAAAATACAAAAATTAGCCAGGAGTGGTGGTGGGCGCCTGTAATCCCAGCTGCTTGGGAGGCTGAGGCAGGAGAATCGCTTGAACCTGGGAGGTTGAGGCTGCAGTGAGCCAAGATCGTGCTACTGCACTCCAGCCTGGGTGACAGAGCAAGGCTCTGTCTCAAAAAAAAAGAAAGAAAAAGAAAATAAATCATGATAGATAGGGTTAAATAAAACTCATCTGATGAGAATTTATGATTTGTAGGGCATGACTCCCCAGGCCCCTTAGATAGGAATCTGGGCAAGATTAAAAACATCAGTTTAGTCCTCAGGCTGCAGTGCTTGTCTGGCCATGCATGTGCCTGTTGGTGTCAGAGTGAGCAGGAGCTCTCAGGGAGCTGCATTTAGGGATTGCCCCGTCCTTCAACTTCTGCTTGGCCTTGGCCTCAACTGTCCTGTGC
Organism: Hylobates moloch; assembly: GCF_009828535.3. NCBI lineage: Eukaryota > Metazoa > Chordata > Mammalia > Primates > Hylobatidae > Hylobates > Hylobates moloch. Next base: position 80,521,694 of record NW_026652278.1, read on the forward strand.
TCAGAGCTGGCTCCTGAGAAGACCCGGCACCCAGTGTAGTGCTTGAGTAGAGCTGACCTGGGAGAGGCCCTTAAGTCCTTGAAAAGAAATCCCTCCAGAGGCCTCTAAGAATATGGATGTGTGGGCCAGGATTGGAGCAAAGACAACTACCTTCTCTTTCCCTTTGGGGAATCCTGGCACTGACCAGCCTGCTCTGTTCTGGGATTTGTCTTGTCAGCTGTGCATGTCTCATTTAAGGAGCGTGGGTCACTTCAGACAGATAGAGGATACTCTTGTAACCACCCAGTGGGTTCACTTTGCCCACTGCCTAGACACAGCCAATTTATCAAGACGGGAATCGCAATAGAGAAAGAGTAATTCACGCAAAGCCCGCTGTGCAGGAAACTGGAGTTTTATTATTACTCAAATCAGTCTCCCTGAGCATTGGAGGATCAGAGTTTTTGAGGACAATTTGGTGGGTGAGGGGAGGGCAGCCAGTGAGTCAGGAGTGCTGATTGGTTGTGTTGGAGATGAAACAATAGGGAGTTGAAGCTGTTCCTGGGTGGGGACCTTAGATGAGCCACTTTATAGATCTGGGTGGTGCCAGCCGATCCATCAAGTGCAGGGTCTGCAAAATATCTCAAGCACTGATCTTAGGCTTCACAATAGTGATGTTATTCCCAGGAGCAATTTGGAGAGTCAAGTAGCCTCCAGCTGCATGACAATGGCAGGGCAAGTCCCCAGGCAAGAAGGGAGTTTGTTTTGGGAAAAGGCTGTTAATCCTCTTTGTTCTAAACTATAAACTAAGTTCCTCCCCAGAATTAGTTCAGCATACCCCTAGGAAAGAAGAAGGACAGATTGGAGGTTAGAAGCAAGATGGAGTTGGTTAGGTCAGATCTCTTCCACTGTCTCAGTTATAATTTTGCAGTGGTGGTTTCACTCTCCCCCTACCACTTCCATGGCTGAAGGGCCTCTGATGCCAAGTGTAGGGGAAATGCTGCTGGACCAGGTCACACAGGCTCCTTCTAGCCAAGGATTTCTTCCACACCATGGTCTGAGCTGAAAGATGATTCAGGAGTACTTTGCATTTCTGGAAGGAGAGGATGCAATTAGGCAAATCCTGAAAATTAGATACATGTCATCAATACTAAAGACTGTGTATCTAAGCTAAGTCCTGCAATGCCGGGGAAACATTCTGCTTTGTTTAAAAAAAAAAAAAAAAGTGCTTGGGCCTCGGAAGGGCCAGGATGTGGAGTGGAAAGCTCAGGGTCAGATGGGCTTAGGTGTGCATCTCATGCTTTGTGAGGTTCATGCATTAAAAAGTAATGATACGACAATAAGATACCTCTTCTTTATTTATTTATTTTTTTTTGAGACAGAGTCTCACTCTTGTTGCCCAGGCTGGAGTGCAATGGCGTGACCTTGGCTCACTGCAACCTCCACCTCCCAGGTTCAAGCAATTCTCCTGCCTCAGTCTCCCAAGTAGCTGGGATTACAGGCACCTGCCACCACACCCATCTAATTTTTTGTATTTTTAGTAGAGACAAGATTTCACCATGTTGGCTAGGCTGGTCTCAAAACTCCTGACCTCAGGTGATCCACCCACCTCTGCCTCCCAAAATGCTGAGATTCCAGGCATTAACCACTGCACCGCTTCATCCCCATTAGGACAGCTATTATTTTTATAAAGTGTTGGTGAAGATAATAAATTAGAACTCTCATACATTGCAGTGTGAAAGGAAAATAAATCCTGGGGCCCCTAAATCTCTAAGTTAAAGGGAAAAGTCAAACTGGAAACTGCTTAGGACCTACCTGCCTCCCATTCTATTCAAAGTCATCCCTCTGCTCACTGAGATAAATGCATATCTGACTGTCTACTTGAGACTAATCGGAAACTCAAAAGAATGCAACCATTTGTCTCTTATTTTTTTTTGGCGGGGGACAGAGTTTTGCTCTTGTTGCCCAGGCTGGAGTGCAATGGCGTGATCTTGGCTTACTGCAACCTCCATCTCCTGGGTTCAAGTGATTCTCCTGCCTTAGCTTCCCAAGTAACTGGAATTATAGGTGCCTGCCACCATGCCTGGCTAATTTTTTGTATTTTGAGTAGAGACGGGGTTTCACCATGTTGGCCAGGCTGGTCGCGAGCTCCTGACCTCAGGTGATCCACCTGCCTAGGCCTCCCAAAGTACTGGGATTACAGGCATGAGCCACCACGCCCTGCCCATTTGTCTCTTATCTACCTATAACCTGGAACCACCCTTCCTGGCTTTGGCTTCGGTTTTCCCACCTTTGATTCCAGTTGTCCCGCCTTTCCAGACCGAACCAATGTTCATCTTGCCTATATTGATTGATGTCTCATGACTCCCTAGAATGTATAAAACCAAACTGTGCTCTGACCACCTTGGGAACATATCGTCAGGACCTCCTGAAGGTGTGTCAGGGGCACGAGTCCTCAACCTTGGCAAAATAAACTTTCTAAATTAACTGAGACCTGTCTCAGATTTTCGGGGTTCACAGCAGGTGGGGATATAAAAAGATGAGCTGCTATGGAAAATAGTATGACAGTTTCTTTTTTTTTTTAGATGAAGTTCCACTCTTGTTGCCCAGGCTGGAGTGCAATGGCGCGATCTCGGCTCACCGCAACCTCCACCTCCCGGGTTCAAGCAATTGTCCTGCCTCAGCCTCCCAAGTAGCAGGGATTATAGGCATGTGCCACCACGCCTGGCTAATTTTAGATTTTTAGTAGAGACAGGGTTTCTCCATGTTGGTCAGGCTGGTCTCAAACACACGAACTAAAGTGATCCGCCCGCCTCAGCCTCCCAAAGTGCTGGGATTATAGGCATGAGCCACTGCATCCAGCTGAGAGTTTCTTAAAAAGTTAAATATAGCATTACCATATTATCCAGCAAGTCACTTCTAGGTAGAAACTCAAAATAATTGAAAGCAGGCCGGGCGCAGTGATTCACACCTGTAATCCCAGCACTTTGGGAGGCCGAGGAGGGTGGATCACCTGAGGTCAGAAGTTCAAGACCAGCATGGTCAACACGGTGAAACCCTGTCTCTACTAAATATACAAAAATTAGCCGGGTGTGGTGGTGGGTGCCTGTAATCCCAGCTACTCAGGAGGCTGAGGCAGGAGAATCCCTTGAACCCGGGAGCCGGAGGTTGCAGTGAGCCGAGATCGCGCCATTGAGCTCCAGCCTGGGCAACAAGGGCGAAACTCCATCTCAAAGAAAAACCAAAATAAAACAAAAGCAAGTGTACAGAGGTTGCCAGGGGTTAGAAGGAAGGAATGTGGGGTTACTGTTTAATGGGTGAGGGGTTTTTGTTTGGAATGAGGAAAAAATTCTGAAAATGGATAGTGGTGATGGTTGAACAACATCGTGAATGTACTTAATGCCACTTAACTGTACACTTAAAAATGGTCAAAATGAAGGCCAGACATGGTGGCTCACACCTGTAATCCCAGCACTGTGGGAGGCTGAGGCAAGTGGATCACCTGAGGTCACGAGTTCGAAACCAGCCTGGCCAACATGGAGAAACCCCATCTCCACTAAAAATCTCCAATTAAATTAGCCAGGTGCATTAGGAGATATACCCAATGCTAAATGACGAGTTAATGGGTACAGCACACCAACATGGCACATGTATACATATGTAACAAACCTGCACGTTGTGCACATGTACCCTAAAACTTAAAGTATAATAAATAAATAAATAAATTAGCCGGGTGCGATGGCATGGGCCTGTAGTCCCAGCTACTCGGGAGGCTGAGGCGGAAGAATCGCTTGAACCCAGGAGGCAGAGGTTGCAGTGATCTGAGATCTTACTACTGCACTCCAGCCTGGGTGACAGAGCAAGACTCTATCTCAAAAAAAAAAAAAAAAAAATGGTTAAATGATATTAATAAAATTCATATTATGTATATTTAATCACAATAAAAAAGATATATCAATCCTTTCATTGTAGTTTTGTTGGGGATTTGGGAAAAGTGAAATTAGCTACACATATTTAATTCACTTTTTTTTTGTTGCTTTTTTTGAGATGGAGTCTTGCTCTGTTGCCCAGGCTGGAGTGCAATGGCACAATCTCCGCTCACTGCAGCCTCTGTCTTCTGGGTTCAAGTGATTCTCCTGCCTCGGCCTCCCAAGTAGCTGAGATTACAGGCACACATCACCATGCCTGGCTAATTTTTGTATTTTTGGTGGAGATGGGGTTTCTCCGTGTTGGCCAGGCTGGTCTGGTGATCCGCCTACCTTGGTCTCCCAAAGTGCTGGGATTACAGTTGTAAGCCACTGCGCTTAGACAGCAGAAGTCTTTTGTCACACACACGAGAAGAGCAATCACACACACCTTCATCCCTGAAGTCCTTTTTCCTGTCTTTTGAATTTCTTTCAAATTTCAAAAGCAATATAGGAATTCATGGTGGTTACCAAAAAAAAATCTCAAATTGTAACTGTGTGAAAGAAAGATCACTTTCACACATTCTCCATCCTTTTTCCACCTTTACATTTCAACCTCCATTCACCAACTGGCTGAAACCATCACTGGCTTGTACCTGTCAAAGCTTCCCAGCAAGCTTCAGGTAGCAGCCTGAGCCAGGACCCAGGTCTAGCAGCCTCTTCTTAGGAAAGCCTCTGGTGTTCTCATGTCTGACTCCCACCCCTACTGCTGCCTTGTCTCTCTCTCTCTCTCTCACACACACACACACACACACACACACACAAACACACCAGCAGCAGCAGCAGCAGCAGTCTATTGTAAGATTGAAGTATCCTCTTTTCTCTCTCTCTCTCTTTTTTTTTTTTTGAGACGGAATCTCTGTCGCCCAGGCTGGAGTGCATTGGCATGATCTTGGCTCACTGCAACCTCCACCTCCCAGGTTCAAGTGATTCTCCTGCCTCAGCCTCCCTAGGAGCTGGGATTACAGGTGCGCACTACCACGCCCAGCTAATTTTTGTAGTTTTAGTAGACACGGGGTTTCACCATGTTGGCCAGCCTGGTCTTGAACTTCTGACCTCAAGTGATCTGACCACCTTGATCTCCCAAAATGCTGGGATTACAGGTGTGAGCCACCATGCCTGGCCTGTATCCTCTTCTCTCTTTCTTTTCCACCAGAGGTATCTAGAGGTCTAGAGATTCCATATAGGTTGTGGGTTCCTTTATTTGCTTGAATTTCCAGATGGAGAATCCCTGACACAATCCAGATGCATGAACCAGGGTTACTAGTTGCAAGCAAAGCATCCAGAACCAACTCCAACAGGTTTAAGAAATGGAATGTATAGAATCAATATGAAAAGAACTGGAAACTCAGGCCTGGGAAATAGGTCCAAGGGAAGCTATGCAGCCAGAGTACAGCAAAAATTATGCCATAAAATGAGACCAGTGATAGGAAATAAGGCCAGTGCTGCAACTACTTGGTGTCAACAGAGGACCCGGGACATCACTGCTGGACCCACTGTCAGCCCTGGACTCCCTAACATTTGTTTCACTGCCCCACAACCTGGATGGTGCCCTTGCTGTGGTTGATGATCCTAGAAAGGATTCTTTGCAACACAAGATCCCAGTTCAGATCTGGGCAGGATGCAGTTGATTGGTCAAGCCTGTGTTATAGATGCCCATGTTCTACGTGCAAAGAAGCTGGAAAAGCAAGTGTCTGGTCTTACGCTTCTATAGTTGAAGATTAAGTTCTTGTCTCCCAACAAAAGACAGCCTTAAAAGTCAATACTCCATTTCACCCATCTTCACTGAGATTTTCTCCAGCCTCCAGAGTTACTGTACTAATCATTGCCCAGACATCATGTTTCCTTGTAGTGCACAGCAGAGTTCCTGAAGATTTAAAGAAAAAAATCAACTGAAGAATGATTTCTGATGCTGACAATGAGAGACACTTGCTTGGATGGAGGCAGGGTGTGCTCGTGTGTGTGTATTTGTGTGTGTGTAACAATTTTATGGCATCCTTACTATATTTGATATCATTATTGATTTTTTCGGGTTTTTATTTTTATTTTTAGAGACAAGTTCTTGCTCTGTTGCCCAGGCTGGAATGCAGTGGCATGATTTTGGTTCACTGCAATCACTGCCTCCCAGGCTTGCATGATCCTCCCACCTCAGCCTCTCAAGTAGCTGGAACTACAGGGAGTGCACCACCATGCCCAGCTAATTTTTGTAGTTTTTGTAGAGGCAGGGTCTCACTATGTTGCCCAGGCTGGCCTTGAACTCCTAGGCTCAAGTGATCTGCCTGCCTTGGCCTCCCAAAGTGCTGGGATTACAGGCATGAACCACTCTGCTCAGCCAATAAATTTTTATATCAATATATAAAAAACTTTTATTACTTTTTTACTTTAAAAGTACTTTCATCTGGGCCGGACGTGGTGGCTCACGCTTGTAATCCCAGCACTTTGGGAGGCTGAGGTAGGCAGATCACCTGAGGTCAGGAGTTTGAGACCAGCCTGACCAACATAGTGAAACCCCATCTCTACGAAAAATACAAAAATCAGCTTGGCATGGTGGCGTGCGCCTGTAATCCCAGCTACTCAGGAGGCTGAGGCAGGAGAATCACTTGAACCTGGGAGGCAGAGGTTGCAGTGAGCCCAGATCACGCCACTGCACTCCAGCCTAGGCGATAGAGTGAGACTCCGTCTCAAAACAAAAACAAAAACAAAAAACTTTCATCTACTATATAGATAAACTATGGCTTATTCAACCAAACGCAACAGATGGACGTTTAGGAAGTTTCCAGTATTTTGCTATTAAAAACAATTTAGCAATAAGTAAACTTTATCTTATAGTAAACTGTAGTAAATATAGTAATATAGTAAATAATCTTATAATAAGTAAATAAATTTTTTAAACCCCAGTCTTACAGTAAGTACACATTATTTTGTCCATATGCAGGAATATCTGTCAGATGCGGCCGGGCGCGGTGGCTCACGCCTGTAATCCCAGCACTTTGGGAGGCCAAGTTGGGTGGATCACCTGAGGTCAGGAGTTCAAGACCAGCCTGACCAACATGGAGAAACCCCGTCTCTACTAAAAATACAAAATTAGCCAGGGTGGTGGCGCATGCCTATAATCCCAGCTACTCAGGAGGCTGAGGCAGAAGAATCGCTTGAACCCGGGAGACAGAGGTTGCGGTGAGCCAAGATCGCGCCATTGCACTCCAGCCTGGGCAACAAGAGTGAAACTCCGTCTCAAAAAAAAAAAAAAAAAAGGAATATCTGTCAGATGCATTTTTAGAAGTGGGATTGCAAGGTTAAAGTGTGTGTACGTTGTAATTTTGGTGGATAGTGCCAAATTTCCTTCTATGGGGGAGGTGCCAGTTTGCACCCAGACCAGCTATGTATGAGGTCTGTTTTCCCACAATCTCAAAGTGTGCTGTCAGCCTTTTGAATTTTTGCCAATCTGATAGGTGAGAATCTTAATTTCAGTGTGGGTTAGACTTGCATTTATCGGCTGATGCCTGTAATCCCAGCACTTTGGGAGGCCAAGGCGGGCAGATCACTTCAGGTCAGGAGTTCGAGACCAGGCTGGCCAACATGATGAAACTGGTCTCTACTAAAAATACAAAAATTGGCCTGGCACGGTGCCACGTGCCTGTAGCCCCAGCTACTCAGGAAGCTGAGGCATGAAAATCGCTTGAACCCAGGCAGCAGAGGTTGCAGTAAGCCAAGATCACCCCACTGCATTCCAGCCTGGGCGATGGAGTGAGACTCCATCTCAAAAAAAAAAAAAAAAAGAAGAAGAAGAAAAGAAAAAGCATGCACATAGTTTTTAGAAAAAGCAATGCAAATTACCCTTAAACATGTGAAAAAAATGTTTAGCTTCACTCATAACAAGAGAAATGCAAACTTTTTTTTTTTTTTTTGAGATGGTGTCTCCCTCCTTTGCTCACTGGAATGCAGTGGAATGATCTTGGCTCATTGCAGCCTCTGCTTCCTGGGTCCAAGCGATTCTCCTGCCTCAGCCTCCTGAGTAGCTGGGACTACAGGTCACCACACCCAGCTAATTTTTGTATTTTTGGTAGAGATGGGGTTTTGCCATGTTGGCTAGGCTGGTCTCGAATTCCTGACCTCAAGTGATCCACCTGCCTCAGCCTCCCAAAGTGCTGGGATGACAGGTGTGAGCTACTGTGCCTGCCTTGCATTTTTCTATAAAACTAGTGGTCTTTGACTTCTTGATTTCTAGAGGTTCTTTTGTTGTTGTTGGTGGTGTTTTGTTGGTTTTTTTTTTGTGTTGTTTTTTGGTTTTGGTTTTTTTTTTTTTGAGAGAGAGAGAGAGGTAGGGTCACACTACGTTGCCCATGCTGGTCTTGAACTCCTTGAGTCAAGAGATCCTCCTGCCTTGGCCTCCCAAAGTGCTGGGATTACAGGAGTGAACCACTGTGCCCAACCGTTTTTTTTTTTATTGTTAGGTTGTAAGAATTCTTTATATATTCTGGAAATAGTCTTTATCAGACATATATAATTTGCAACTTTTTTTTTTTTTTTTTTTTGTGAGACGGAGTCTCGCTCTGTCACCCAGGCTGGAGTGCAGTGGCGCAATCTCGGCTCACTGCAAGCTCCGCCTCCCGGGTTCACGCCATTCTCCTGCCTCAGCCTCTCCGAGTAGCTGGGACTACAGGCGCCCGCCACCACGCCTGGCTAATTTTTTGTATTTTTAGTAGAGACGGGGTTTCACCGTGGTCTCGATCTCCTGACCTTGTGATCCGCCCGCCTCGGCCTCCCAAAGTGCTGGGATTACAAACGTGAGCCACCGCACCCGGCCTATAATTTGCAACTATTTTCTCCCATTTTATGGATTGATTTTTCACCTTTGTTTGTTTGTTTTTTTTGTTTGTTTGTTTGTTTGAGTCAGAGTCTTGTTCTGTCGCCCAGGTTGAAGTGCAGTGGCACAATCTTGGCTCACTGCAATCTCCGCCTTCCCGGTTCAAGTGATTCTTGTGCCTCAGCTTCTGGAGTAGCTCGGATTATAGGCGTGTGCCACCATGCCCAGCTAATTTTTGTATTTTTGGTACAGATGGAGTTTCACCTTGTTGGCCAGGCTGGTTTCAAACTCCTGACCTCAAGTGATCCACCTGCCTCGGCCTCCCAAAGTGCTGGAATTATAGGCATGAGCCACCACGCTCCCTTCACTTTTCACATTTTTGATGGTGTTTTTTAAGTTCCAAAAGTTTTAAATTTTGATGATGGCCAATTTCTCCTTTTCTCTTTGCTTGCTTATGCTTTCGTTGTCATATCTAAGTAAGCATTTCTTTTCTTTTCTTTCTTTTTTTTTTTTTTTGTGATGGTGTTTCACTCTTGTTGCCCAGGCTGGAGTGCAATGGTGCAATCTCGGCTTACTGCAACCTCAGCCTCCTGAGTTCAAGCGATTCTTGTGCTTCAGCCTCCTGAGTAGCTGGGATTACAGGTGCCCGCCCTGATGCCTGGCTAATTTTGTATTTTTAGTAGAGACAAGGTTTCGCCATGTTGGCCAGGCTGGTCTCAAACTCCTGACCTCAGGTGATCCACCCGCCTCAGCCTCCCAAAGTGCTGGCATTACAGGCATAACATTACATACGCCCGGCCTGTAATTTTTTTCTTAATAGCCAGACATAATGCACTAGGTGAAAGGAGCTTCTGTAAATGGGCCTTTAGTCCTGTGGTGGTAAGGTTTATAAGGAGGGGAAGTATTCTATAGTCCTATGTTTCCATCTCAGTCTTTTAGTGAGCCTGTGCCTCTGGACTGGGAACTTCAGATGTTTCTCTCTCTCTCTCTTTTTTTTTTTAGACTAGTACTTGCTGTCACCCAAGCTGGAGTGCAGTGGCACAAACACAGCTCACTGCAGCCTCGACTTCCTGGGCTGAAGCAGTCCTCCTGCCTCAGCCTCTGAGTAGCAGGGACTACAGGTGTGTGCCACCATGCCTGGCTAATTTTTTAATTTTTATTTATTTATTTTTGAGACAGAGTCTCACTCTGTCACCAGGCTGGAGTGCAGTGGCATGATCTCGGCTCACTGCAACCTCTGCTCCGGGTTCAAGCAATTTCCCTGCCTCAGCTTCCCGAGGGACTTCAGGCTAATTTTTTGCATTTTAGTAGAGACAGGGGGTTCACCATGTTGGCCAGGATGGTCTCGATCTCCTGACCTCGTGATCAGCCCATCTCAGCCTCCCAAAGTGCTGGGATTACAGGCGTGAGCCACCGCGCCCAGCCAATTTTTAAATTTTTTGTAGAGACAGGGTCTCACTATGTTGCTCAGGCTGGTCTTGAACTCCTGGGCTCAAGCAATCCTCCCACCTTGGCCTCCCAAAGTGCTAGGATCACAGGGGTGAGCCAGTGTGCATGACCTTCTCAGTTTTTTTCTCCCCACTTCGGTGGGAGAGGATGGCTAGAGTGGGCTTGGATTGGGTATTTGCTACAGTTTTGTTGGATTAGTTTTAAGTTTTCCTCAACGTAATTAGCCCATTTATGCCTGAGGTTGCAATTTTTTGAATTTTTGCAATGAGACCGTGGCGATGACCTTAAGAAGTAAGATATAAACAACTCCCACATGCTTAGTGTTCCAATAATGGAACACTAGGCATAAATAATCAGGTAAGGAGACCTATGTCATTTATTTATTTATTTTTAAAGAGAGGAGGCCGGGCGCGGTGGCTCACGCTTGTAATCCCAGCACTTTGGGAGGCCGAGGTGGGCGGATCACAAGGTCAGGAGATCGAGACCACGGTGAAACCCCGTCTCTACTAAAAATACAAAAAATTAGCCGGGCGTGGTGGCGGGCGCCTGTAGTCCCAGCTACTCGGAGAGGCTGAGGCAGGAGAATGGCGTGAACCCGGGAGGCGGAGCTTGCAGTGAGCCGAGATTGAGCCACCGCACTCCAGCCTGGGTGACAGAGCGAGACTCCGTCTCAAAAAAAAAAAAAAAAAAAAAAAAAAGAGGATCTCCCTCTGTTGCCCAAGCTGGTCTCAAACTCCTGGCCTTAAGCAATCCTCCCTCCTCAGCCTCATGAGTAGCTTGAATTACAGGCATGAGCCACCATGCCCAGCTCCTGCCTAATTTAGAACAGTTGTCTTACTGAAGTCTTCATCCATCTCTGGGTCTATTCCCTCTTGGTGAACTTGGTCCTATACTTCAATAGCTTTCTCACAGTCATCTATCAATATTATGCCTTTGGTTTCCACCAGAAGACTTCATTTTTTGCTCCATAAGTTATTGGTAATCAAGTTTTATATCCCTCATCTTATTTGAAATATCAGTTGAATTCACCATTTTATATGTCTTTCAAAATATTAACTTACTTTTTCTTTTTGGGGGCTTAATTATTTTTTTCTGGTGGATCTGTATCTACCCATTAGAAAAACATGACCTATTAGCATAAAAGTGGAGTAGAAAGCTTGTTTTAAGCTTAAAAGCTGAGCTATTCATTGAGTGCTCCACTGTCAACTGAGATGTAGGAGTATTTCCTGAATTGGTTGCACAGCCACGGGACCCTTAGGCAGAGAGCCCTGCTCCTGAACCCACAGAGTCTAAGGCAGCAACTGGCATTGCCTCCCCGCCAGCACCGATGCTGGGCAGATTTTTGCCCACTCTCTTTTTGTTGTCCTGGAGCAGGGGTCGGTAAACAACAGCCTGTGGGCCAAATCTGGCCTGCTGCCTTTTTGCAAATAAAGTATTATTGGAACACAGTCACATCCATTCTTTTACATATAATTTATGACTGCTTTCATGCCACAGTGGCAGAGCCGGGCAATTGTAATAGAGATCAAAAGGCCTGCGAAGCCTAAAATATTTACTATCTGGCCCTTTACAAAACAAGTTTGCCAAGTCCTGTTGTGGAGAACTGGAACTGTGAAGGAAACTTGGTAGTTTCCTCTTTCTAGGCTGTTCCAAAGCCCTAACCTGGCATGAAGGGGCCAGCTGGGGTGTGGTCATGGCCCTTCTGGCTCTTCCATCATGGCTGATTCCCATTTCCTACTTGCTAACAAAGAACAATGTCTTAGTTTGAGTAGCCCCAGGAGACAAGGATTTAAGTGAAACGAAGTGATTTTAGAAGGGATCCCTTGATACCTCAGTAAGGGAAAGGGGAAATGAGAGAGGGAAGGAAGTCAACGAAGAGTTTGTCATGAAGCAAGTTACCACTGTGGGCAGCTGGAGCTCCGTTCCACTATGGAGCCCTGGAAGCCAGTGTGAAACACTGCTTCAGTGCTATCGCACCTGAAGAGGGAGGAAGCTGGGGTATTTATAAACCAGCTCCTGCCAGTGATTAAGTAAAGGGATGCTGCCAGGAGACATTAATTGTCTGTCACTCTTGGCCTATGTTTTTTGTTTTGTTTTTTTTTAGTTGTTGTTGTTGTTGTTTTGCTTTTTTGAGGCAGTCTTGCTGTCACCCAGGCTCGAGTGCAATGGTGCGATCTTGGCTCACTGCAACCTCCAACTCCCAGGTTCAAGCGATTCTCCTGCCTCAGCCTCCCGAGTAGCTGGGATTACAGGTGTGTACCACCACGCCTGGCTAATTTTTTGTATTTTTAGTGGAGACAGGGTTTCACCATGTTGACCAGGCTGGGCTTGAACTCCTGACCTCAGGTGATCTGCCCACCTCAGCCTCCCAAAGTGCTGGGATTATAAGCATGAGCCACCACGCCTAGCCACTTCTGGCCTGTTTTGAAGAAGAGAGAATGCCCTCAGGCAATTAGATGCAAGTTCTGGCATTTAGAAGTCAAGCCAGCAAGCAATGAAATGGTAAAGGTTAAGAGGGTGCAGGCAGGATACCAACAGCGTCTGCTACAAGAAAATATAGATACCAACGTGGCCGTGCCCAGAGATCCTCAGGGTAGAGGGTAGGATTTCCAGAAAAAGCAAAACAAAACAAAACAAAAAATCCTCTGGAAACATCTAGTTGAAGTGGTCTGAGTGTGCATTTCTGTCTGTGTGATCCTGGCCAACCTCCCTCTACTCACAGGGGTTCAGGGTGCCTATCTGTGAGGCTGAGATGATATGACTGGCCTCCTCCCTGACCTGGGGAGGGGCACATGACTCATAAGACATTCAAAGATATATGCACTAAAGTGTTGAAATGTTTATTTTCTCCCCAAATGGGAATTCTATTATTTTTACTGGTAACAAGAAGTTATATTGTAAATGGGGTTTTGTTTGTTTGTTTTTAGACAGAGTCTTGCTCTGTTGCCCAGGCTGGAGTGCAGTGGCACGATCTCGGCTCACTGCAACCTCCACCTCCCAGGTTCAAGCAATTCTCCTGCCTCACCTGCCTACCCCCAGTAGCTGGGACTACAGGTGTGCACCACCATGCCCAGCTAATTCTTATATTTTTAGAAGAGATGGGGTTTCACCATGTTAGCCAGGCTGGTCTTGAACTCCTGACCTCAAGTGATCCGCCCACCTCGGCCTCCCAAAGTGTTGGGATTACAGGCATGAGGCACCACACCTGGCTGTAAATGGTATTTTTTAAATCCAGAGCTGCAGAAAGTAGAAAATTCTAAATGCACCCCAAAGCTAGCCACACCTAAATGTTTAATGTAACTTTCCGGATGTTCAGTGTATACACAAATTTATATTTTTACATATAAACATAATAGTTTTGTTTTTTGGGGGGTGGGGGATGGAGTTTCACTCTTGTTGCCCAGGCTGGCGTGCAATGGCACGATCTCAGATCACTGCAACCTCCGCCTCCCAAATTCAAGCAATTCTCCTGCCTCAGCCTCCCAAGTAGCTGGGATTACAGGCATGTGCCACCACGCCTGGCTAATTTTTTGTATTTTTAGTAGAGATAGAGTTTCACCATGTTGGCCAGCCTGGTCTCAAACTCCTGACCTCAGGCGATCCACCTGCCCCAGCCTTCTAAAGTGCTGGGATTAGAGGTGTGAGCCACCTGGGCCATAGGGAACATAATAATTTTTTTTGTTTGTTTTTTGAGATGGAGTTTCACTTTTGTTGCCCAGGCTGGAGTGCAATAGCACGAACTCGGCTCACTGCAACCTCTGCCTCCCGGGTTCAAACGAGTCTCCTGCCTCAGCCTCCCAAGCAGCTGGGACTACAGGTGTGTGCCACCACACCCGGCTGATTTTTGTTGTTGTTATTGTTTTAATAGAGACAGGGTTTCTTCATGTTGGTCAGGCTGGTCTCGAACTCCCAACCTCAGATGATCCACCTGCCTCAGCCTCCCAAAGTGCTGGGATTACAGGAGTGAGCCACCTCGCCATGCCACATAACAATTTTTAATCTGCTTTTTGTTTGTTATTTCACAATATACTGAGGGCATATTGGCATACATTGAAGGATATGCATGTACCTTATACTTTTAATAACTGCGTATGGCTGGGCCTGGTGGCTCACGCCTGTAATCCCAACACTTTGGGAGGCCAAGGTGGATGGATCACCTGAGGTCAGGAGTTCGAAACCAGCCTGGCCAACATAGTGAAACCTCGTCTCTACAAAAAAAAAAAAAAAAAAAAAAAATCAGCCGGGTGTGGTGGCACACACCTGTAGTCCCAGCTACTTGGGAGGCTGAGGCAGGAGAATTGCTTGAACCCGGGAGGTGGAGGTTGCAGTGAGCCACGATCATGCCGCTGCACTCCAGGCTAGTCGACAGAGTGAGACTCTGACTCAAAAAAAAAAAAAAAAAAAAAGTATGATTTCATGTATGATTGGTTACACCATAGTTTAACCAGTCTACTGTTGATGAACTTTTATGATTTTTCAATTAGCCTATATAATAAATAATGCTACAAGGAACATTCTGGTATATTTATTTTTGGTTAGTTGTGCAGATGTTTCTGCAGGGTAAGTTTCAAGATGTAGAATTGTTTGATTAAAGAGTATGCACATTCAAGAATTTTGAAACTACCGTCAGTTGAAAGATTGTATAAAAGTACTTGTCCAGTCACAGAAGGTGAGGGCCAGTTTCACCTCACTAACAGTGGGCATTCTTAGTCTTTGTGAATTGTATTTTTCGCATTTTTTGCTCATTTTTCCATTGGAGTGCTAATTTTTTTTTTTTTTTTTTTTTTGAGACGGAGTCTCGCTCTGTCGCCCAGGCTGGAGTGCAGTGGCGCGATCTCAGCTCGCTGCAAGCTCCGCCTCCCAGGTTCACGCCATTCTCCTGCCTCAGCCTCTCCGAGTAGCTGGGACTACAGGCGCCCGCCACCACGCCCGGCTAATTTTTTTGTATTTTTAGTAGAGACGGGGTTTCACCGTGGTCTCGATCTCCTGACCTCGTGATTCGCCCGCCTCGGCCTCCCAAAGTGCTGGGATTACAAGCGTGAGCCAAAAGAAAAATTATATAGAAAAGAAAAGAAAAGAAAAAAGAAGTAGTTGGGGCAAAAGCAGGGAACAGAAAGCGCTTTATCTTTATCTCCCTTAATCCCCATCAGCTCCCCTCTGGCCATCCTCCTTCCCTCCTCTCATCAGTATTCAAATACATAATTACATAAAATGTCTGTTGTTTAGCAGTAAAATGTGTAAATAAAAGTGTCTTTGGAAAGCTGCAGTTTGTGCACGATTTAAATGGAAAGGTTGTGCATGCTATGTAAATATAGCTGGAAGGAAAGCCCCTGAGGCCTCCTCTGGAGTGGTGGTCGGCTGGAGGGGAGCAATCCCTCTAAAAGGTGACCTGGATCCCCAGCCATGGTGGGCAAGCCTAGCTCTGGGGTGGGACACTGGTGGAGGGAATGTGAGGAGTTTCCCTGTCTCTAGCAAACCCTCATATCCATGAGACCCTGTGTGCCTCCCAAGCACCCAATCACCTGTCACCAGCGTCACTTGTAAATGACAAAAGGAGGTGCAGAGTATGTGCTTGAAATGCCACACCCAGCCCTGGCTTGCAGCCTTACCAGTGAGGACTTGGGAGGAGAAAAGAGGTGCACCCTGCTGGTGATAGGCGTGTGAGCGAGGGTCCGGCCAACCCTTTGCTGACCTCCTGGGCAAGCTTGAAGCCCCTACTTGCAAACCTCAGTCGATCCATCTCCTATTGTGCTTTGTTTTGAGAAGAAGATTTTAGTTTTACAGTGAGGATGTGGGTTTCAACACCATAATGGGTTAACTTATGCACAGAAAATTTAAAAACTAGAGGCTTTGTTCCATCTTCAAAAATTTAATGAAAATGTATCTACTAGGTATTAAATCACTTCCCTGCTGCAAAGCGCAGCCCATCAGATTTTACAGAAGCTGTGGAGGATGAATTGTGTTCCAAGGACAGATATGTATTCTGGCTTTCCATTGGGCCCAGCTGCAACCTGAAGCCCGCAGAGGAGAGTCCTTGTCTCCCAGGTGTCCCCCACACCTGCAGGACACAAGTGTGCCTTCAGGTCAGTCAAAAGAGGTCCTTTAAACTTTTTCATTTCTCAATATATTTGTTTAGACGGAAGACCCTTTTTACAGATACACTCATTGAGCTCTGAGGGCTGCCCTACCCAGGCCAAGGTCATGTGGACTTGAGGCCAGAAGGCACAGCAAGAGGACAGGAGGCCAATTGTCTTTCTTTGGCACTGGAAGACTTCCCAGTGTTCTGGTTGTCCTAACACCAGAGTCTCTCCTCCATGTCCCTTAGCTAAGTGCTTTAATGGAGACAGAGCAACCCAGGATAGCCACACCGAAGGCCCTGGCCTCAGAGGCTCAGCCTGCTGCTGGCTGGGGAAGGTGGCTGACAGAGGCTTCCAGCCCCCAGCTCCCTACGGGTCGCTGTCCTATGGACTGGGCCAAACCTCCCTGGGCACACCCCACCCCCACCTCCCACCCAAACCAAGCGCGCAGTGCCCTGAGAGCCTGCACTGTGAAAGACAGCCTGAACTAGAATGGCCTGCTGAGGACTCTAGCAGCGAGACTCAATTGCCGCGTCCTCCCCTGGGCCCTCAGCGGGAACCGGTTGTTCTTGTGCTTCTATTGGAGCAACTAATTACATCTATTATTGGAGCAATTAATTTGTTGTCCATGTGACTGTTCCACTATGGGCTCCTGGAAAGCAGGACCTATTTCGTGTACCTCTTTGTAACCCTAGATGGAAAGCAACTTGCCCAGCACAGGAGGACCCAAGTGACGCTTTCCCATGTCACCCCTTCTCTGGGCAGTTTCCTTTAGGCGTGGTCCCCCTCCTGAGGCACCACAGTGCCACCCAGTGGCAGAATGGCAGTACTGAGCTGTCCGGAGAGGGCTCTTCTGCCCCACACCCTGCTGGGGGCCACTTACAGCAGGGGTTGAAGGTGAGTAAGGGGTCACCCTCCTGGCAGGGCCCTCCTGCATGCCACAGCTAAGGTCCAAATGGGGTTGAAATGGCAGAGAAACACACCCAGTGCCTTTGTGGGCTCCATGTATTGCGGTATCTGCCTGAGGCTCATGCGGTTTCTCTCCCTGTCCTTTTTTTTGTGGAGACAGAGGTATCCCTATGTTGCCCAGGCTGGTCTTGAACTCCTGGGCTCAAGCAATCCTCTTACCTCGGACTTCCAAAGTTCTTGGATTACAGGCATGAGCCACCCCGCCCAGTCCTAGTTTGTATTATTATTCCTTAGAGAACAACACTGCTGGAGGCAAGGGGCATGTCTGATCCATTTTATCCTCACAGGCTGGTCTGTGGTAAAAACTTAAAAGATACTGCATCTATGCAATGCATAGGAACAGCCAGCCTTTGATTGGGTCTTAGTGAGCAGAGGGAGTCAGGGTGAAGCACATAGGGTCTGGCATGAGAAGACCTCCATCCCAGTCCTGCCTGACACTTCCTCACTGTGTGGCCGTGGGCATGTTTCACCCTTTTCTGGGCCTCAGTTTCCCCATTAGGAAGTCAAAGGAGTTGCACTAGACTGTTACAAGGCTGCTCTGATCCTCCTGGGACCTCAGGACTCCTGATCTCAGAGGATGGTCTAGTTTTTCTTCTCTGAACCATCCCTACCCTCAAGCCTTTTCCTCAGATTGGCAAGACTTAGTTACAGGATAAAACTTCCTTGTTCCGGGAGATAGATAAGAGCTGTGTTCCAGAGAGGAGTGCAGTTGGCCTGGGAGCAGAGGAGCAGCCCTGGGGCACGGGGAAGGGAGGAGAGGATCCTGTGTTCCTAGGAAGGATGTGTCTATTACAGGGTGATGCCAGGGAGCAGAGATGCCTCAGGCCTGGATTCAGATGGAGAACAGAAAAGGGGCCCCAGCTGTGCCAAAAGGGGATAGGGCCACCCCTACACACTAGAGGAGACGGACAGTGGGTGGGGAGAGCGGCAGGGACACACAAAGTGAGCTTTCAGCGTTTGCATCCTGTGTCCAGCCAACAAATGTGTGGCATTGCTCCCAATAGCGAGGGAAGTGACTTCAAAGATGAGTAAATGGGCGCGGTGGCTCACGCTTGTAATCCCAGCACTTTGGGAGGCCGAGGCGGGCGGATCACGAGGTCAGGAGATCGAGACCAGGGTGAAACCCCGTCTCTACTAAAAATACAAAAAATTAGCCGGGCGTGGTGGCGGGCGCCTGTAGTCCCAGCTACTCGGAGAGGCTGAGGCAGGAGAATGGCGTGAACCCGGGAGGCGGAGCTTGCAGTGAGCCGAGATCGCGCCACTGCACTCCAGCCTGGGCGACAGAGCCAGACTCCGTCTCAAAAAAAAAAAAAACAAAAAAGATGAGTAAATGGAGTGATTCTTCACCTGGGGAGGAGGACGGCCCAGCTCTCCGGGAGGAATGCCAGAATATCAAATGCGGCTGGGAGGCTTTTAAAGATAAAAAGAAACATTCAATAAATCTAGGATTTTAATAAAAATAACAACCAAATACAAAGCTCAGCCAGTTCTCTCAGAGATGCACAAAAGCTGGAGTGAGAGGGTGTTGCAGTAGGA
This sequence comes from Hylobates moloch, assembly GCF_009828535.3. NCBI lineage: Eukaryota > Metazoa > Chordata > Mammalia > Primates > Hylobatidae > Hylobates > Hylobates moloch. The sequence continues at coordinate 80,540,470 of NW_026652278.1, forward strand.
GACTTGGTTTAAATCTCGAGAAGAGGCTGGGCACGGTGGCTCACATCTGTAATCCCAGCACTTTGGGAGGCCAAGGCGGGAGGATCACCTGAGGTCAGGAGTTTGAGACCAGCTTGCCCAACATGGCGAAACCCCGTCTCTACTAAAAATACAAAAAATTAGCCGGGCGTGGTGGTGGGCGACTGTAATCCCAGCTACTTTGGAGGCTGAGGCAGGAGAATCGCCTGAACCCGGGAAGCAGAGGTTGTAGTGAGCCGAGATGGCACCACTGCACTCCAGCCTGGGTGACAAGAGGGAAACTCCGTCCCAAAAATAAATAAATAAATAAAAATAGGCCGGGTGCTGTGGCTCTTGCCTGTAATCCCAGCACTCTGGGAAGCCGAGGCAGGCATATCACCTGAGGTCAGGCGTTCGAGACCAGCCTGACCAACGTGGTGAAACCCTGTCTCTACTAAAAATACAAAAATTAACCGGGCGTGATGGAGCATGCCTGTAATCCCAGCTACTCAGGAAACTGAGGCAGAATAATCGCTTGAACCTGGGAGGCAGAGGTTGCAGTGAGCCAAGATCGTGCCATTGCACTCCAGCCTGGGCAACAAAGCAAGACTGTCGCAAAAAAACAAAACAAAACAAAACAAAAAACCAAAAAAAACAATAAGAGTTGTCACCGGGGCCCTGGACCTCCTTGCCAGCTGTTGTGGGCCCTGTTTCTGGAGAGTGTGGTGGGGGCAGGCCATGTGTGCAGATGGGCAGGCTGTGATTACACCTTAGGGTCCAAACTCCCATCACTCTCTGAAGTGGCCCTCTATAATGATGCTTGGGCTTTGTCTTAGACATTTTACTTCTGGCTGGGTGTAGTGTCTCACACTTGTAAATCTTAAATGCTTTGGGAGGCTGAGGTGGGAGAATTGCTTGAGGCCAGGAGTTGGCGACCAGCCTGGACAATAAAGCGAAACCTGGTCTTTAAATGCATAAATAATAGAGGCCGAGTGCAGTGGCTCATGCCTATAATCCCAGCACTTTGGGAGGCTGAGGCAGATGGATCACTTGAGGTCAGGAATTCGAGACCAGCCTGGCCAACATGGTGAAACCCTGTCTCTAATAAAAATACAAAAATTAGCCAGTTGTGGTGGTACACATCTGTAATCCCAGCTACTCGGGAGGCTGAGGCAGGAGAATCACTTGAACCTGGGAGGCAGAGGCTGCAATGAGCCAAGATCGCACCACTACACGCCAGCCTGGGCGACAGAGCAAGACCCTGTCTCAAATTAATAATAATAATAACAATTCTAAGAATCCTAAAGAAATAACACTGAATGTGCACCACAATTTATTTATAAGGCTATTTATCACAGCATTCTTGGCAACAGTGAGCAATTGGAAGTAACCTAAGCCATCAGCAATAGGACAGGACACTAGATTCATGGAACCATATCCTGGGCAGCCACTAAAATGGCAGCAATGGAGAATTGTGTGGGGAGTTTGAATGTGGTTGTGTAGAGTGACTAGTAACCTTTATTTGATTACTTGTACCCTTTCCAAATTTTCTACAATAAAAATAAATAATTGTTGTAAACAGGCAAATAAGTGTTTTAAATAATTTACCTTTGCCTAAGATCAACCAATCTAGAATCAAATGAAGCTGCATTAAAAAACTTATTAGTAAGTCATCTGTGATTCAGATATAATGAATGCCTGGTGAACATCCTAGGGGGTCAGCTTGTTTTCTACTGTCTCCTTTCATCCTCACCATACTCCTGAGTTTGGTATTATTGTCCCCAATGTACCAATGAGGTCTCGCGCTCAGTGGGTGGTGACTTGGCCAAGGTTACATGGCAAGCTTAAGTGAAAGAGACACTAACTCTGACCAAGGTGTTGAAGAAAACTTTGACCTCGGCCGAGCGTGGTGGCTCACGCCTGTAATCCCAGCACTTTGGGAGGCTGAGGCAGGTGGATCACAAGGTCAGGAGATGGAGACCATCCTGGCTAACACGGTGAAACCCTGTCTCTACTAAAAATACAAAAAAGTTAGCAGGGCATGGTGGCGGGCGCCTGTAGTCCCAGCTACTTGGGAGGTTGAGGCAGGAGAATGGCGTGACGTGGGAGACAGAGCTTGCAGTGAGCTGAGATCGCACCACTGCACTCCAGCCTGGGTGACAGAGCAAGACTGTCTCAAAAAAAAAAAAAAAAAAAGACTTTGACCTGAAATTTGGAGCAGTGGAGATGTTTGTTAGAAGAGCTTGGGTGCATCACGGACTATTCTAGGAAAACAAGAAGAACCTAGAGCATGATGCAAGCATATTCAATAGGGCCTTTCCCACAATGTCCTGGGCAGTTTTGCTGTGGCATCCTAGGTGTGGCACCAAGAGTTGCCCATCAGGATGTGTTATTCTTGCAAATTTTTCTTTTCTTTTTTTTTTTTTTGAGACAGGGTCTCACTGTGTCGCCCAGGCTAGAGTGCAGTGGAACGATCTTGACTTACTGCAACCTCTGCCTCCCAGGTTCAAGCGATTCTCCCGCCTCAGCCTCCCGAGTAACTGGGATTATAGGCGCCCACCACCATGCTTGGCTAATTTTGTATTTGAGTAGAGACAGGGTTTGACCGTGTAGGCCAGGTTGGCCTCAAACTCCTGACCTTAAGTGATCTGCCCTCTTCAGCCTCCCAAAGTGCTGGGATTACAGGTATGAGCCACTGCGCCTGGCCATTCTTGCACATTTGAATATCATGAAGCATTTTCCTAGCTTGAAAGCAAGATAATCCATCACTACCTATCCTCTTTTTGGTCTACTCTTGCCCCATCACAGGCTACATTTATATATCTGTCTTAGTCCATTTGTGTTGCTATAAAGGAACACTGGGGCTGGGTAATTTATAAAGAAAAGAGGTTTCTTTGACTCACAGTTCTCAGGCTATATAAGAAGCATGGTGCTGGCATTTGCATCTGGTGAAGGCCTCGGACTGCTTCCATTCATGGGGGAATGTGTCACGAGAAAGGAACAAGAGAGGAGGAGGGGCCAGGCCCTCTTTAACAATCAGCTCTCACAGGGACTCATAGGGAAGACACTCACTCCCAAAAGAGTGGCACCATGCCATTCATGAAAGATCTACCCCCATGACCCAAACACCTCCCATTAGGCCAGACCTCCAACACTAGGGATCAAATTTCAACATGAGATTTTAAGAGGGGGACAAATATCCAAACTATATCAATATCTTAATCAGAAGTCAGCTTGATATCAAATAATGTAAATGTTAAAAACGTCTCTTTATGGCCAGGTGCGGTGGCTCACACCTGTAATCCCAGCATTTTGTGAGGCCGAGTTTGGTGGATCACCTGAGGTCAGGAGTTTGAGACCAGCCTGGCCAACATGGTGAAACCCCATCTCTACTAAAAAAAAAAAAAATTAGCTGGGCGTGGTGGTGGGCTGTAATCTCAGCTTCTTGGGAGGCTGAGGCAGGAAAATTGCTTGAACCCAGGAGGCAGAGGTTGCAGTGAGATCGAGATCATGCACTGCACTCCAGCCTGGACAACAAGAGCAAAACTGTCTCAAAAAAAAAATGTCTATTTAAGTTGCAAGAGGAGAGGCTTGACTTGGACAAAGTGGAAGGAGACAGGTGGCTCTATAACTAAAAACAGTCAGAGTGACTACCCTGGGGACCCATCTCAATTTTTTTTCCCTAGACAGTCTTCAGACTTCAGTAAAATCAAGTGTGTGAGAGAAGACACTGGGAATATTGGCTTAGTTGAGAGAAGTGAACACCCTGCAAAATGAAAACTGGTGGGATTCCTTCCCAGCAAAAGCCCAGTCACTGCAGAGGGCCAGCAAGGGAAAAGCCAAGTGTTGTCTGGAAACCAGATGATATGATTTGGCTGTGTCCCCACTGACATCTCATCTTGAATTGTAGCTCCCATAATCCCCACATGTCATGGGAGGGCCTGGGTGGGAAGTAATTGAATCATGGGGCCAGATTTTTCCTGTGCTGTTCTCATGAAAGTGAATACGTTTCATGAGATCTGATGGTTTTATAAAGAGCCATTCCCCTGCACACGCTCTCTTGCCTGCTGCCATGTAAGATGTGCCTTTGCTCCTCCTTTGCATTCCACCATGATTGTGAGGCCTCTCCAGCCATGTGGAACTGTGAGTCCATTAAACAATTTCCTTTACAAATTACCCAGTCTCAGGTATGTCTTTATTAGCAATGTGAGAACCGACTAATACACTGGAGTTCACAGGAATAATGCAAAGTAGCATTTCTGACGCCTTCGTTTAAATTTTTAAAAATATTTATAAATTATCCAAATGACATAATCACATTGTCAAAAAGCTGAAAAATAGAGAAAAGCAAAATCCCACACACAATCCAATGTCTAAAGCAACCACTGTTGACACTGTTGTGTCTCATCACTCATATACACCCACTCATGCTTCCTCATCATGGTAGTCACCTTTGAATCCAAGCACTGCCACTTGTGGGCTGTGTGACCTTGGACAGGTCACTTCTTGTCTCACTTCTGGTCACTGTCTATGAGACTGTGTACCCTTTCCTCCATGGGAAGCTGTGGGCTGGGAAACTGCTCAGGGAATGTCCCAGGAGGCGGTGAGGGGCTGGGGGCTGGAGGGAGACCTGCATGCAGATCATGCAGTTGCTGCATCCTAACAGTTGGTCTTGTTTAGGATTTCTCTGCCCTGGCACTCCTCCCAGGTGGGGCTGGATAATGCTTTGTTGCAGGGGCTGTCCTGTGCTTTGTAGGGTGCTCAGCAGTCTCTCCACTCTCTACTGCATAGCACGTCCCTTCCCCAGTTTTTTGTTTGTTTGTTTGCTTTTTAAGACAAAAGTCTTGCTCTGTCGCCTAGGCTGGAGTGCAGTGGGGCGAGCTCAGCTCACTGCAACTTTTGCCTCCTGGTTTCAAGCGATTCTTCTGTTTCAGCCTCCCAAGTAGCTGGGATTACAGGCACATGCCACCACACCTAGCTAATTTTTATATTTTTTGTAGAGACAGGGTTTCACAATGTTGGCCAGGCTAACCTCGAACTCCTGACCTCCTGATCTGCCTGCCTCGGCCTCCCAAAGTGCTGGGATTACAGGCATGAGCCACCGCACCCAGCCGACGCTGACCGTTTTCAGGAGGAGAGGCATGCTCTCACTCAAGACATTCATGACAGAGCTGGAGACCTTCCTGAGAGGGCTCTTCTGGGGACGCAGAGACTGTGGGTTCTGGCAGGAGGAATTTAAGCACATGCCCCTTCACAGAGAGTGGGAGCAGGGAAGGGACCCTGTGAGATGCTCATGGACCTCTGAAGGGGACTCTAAGTCTGAGTGGCACCACCCTGTTCCTCAGATCCCCTTTTCTGTACACTCTCCCATCCCTGAGAACCTCCCCTGACCTCAAGCTGAGCAGGAAGGTGGGAGCATGCCCTGCAGTCAGTCAATGCCCACTCAGAGCTGGGTTGGGAGACTGCTCCCTGTGCTCCTACCCAGCACCTCCAGGTGTCCACAGCGTCCAGCACTAGGCCCCTGGGTTGAAGCACAAGTCCCTCGATAACCTTTGCTTCTGCACAGGTAAATGCCCTTCTTCCTGATGTCAGCCTTATGGCACTGGGGATTTTCCAAATGAATCTTTCTCGAGACGAGGAGCAGGGAGTGGCCCTTCCCTGAGTCACTTCTCTGGTGAACTCTGGGTTGGGCAGGCTTACTGAGCCCACTGCTGCTCTGGTGAGCCCAGCACACCTGCTGCCCTCACCTGCCCCACCCCTGCCAGCTAGCCCACCCTCTCTGCTGGCCTTTCCCTTAGTACCTGAGCCCAGGCTCGACACCACCACCAGACCATATGCAGCAGATGTCATCTTCCCAGTGGTATCTCTACCTCCAATCTCTTTCCAAAAGTGCCATGACCCGAGGGAATGTGTGAATTTTAGTCATGGACAGAAACCAAAGGTCAAAATCAGACAGTATATCTCTGGCAGGAAGCAGGGAAGTGGTGAGAATTCCAGAAGCTCAATGGTGAACTTGGATCTAAACGGACAGGAGAGGGCGTTGGATACTGAAGGCTCATAAAGTGGGTTGAGGGGGGCGGGTTGCCGTGCAGGACAGAGGCTCTGCTCAGGTGAAGGTGGTAGGGCCTGTTTATGGGGTGTGATGTCAGGCCCTTGGGACAGGCCTGCTGGGCCCTGAGAGGCAGCCCAGGGCCCTGCTCCTGTGCACACTGATATCTCAGCATCTACACCCTGGATAGAGGCCTCCCGCTAGGACAATGTCAGGACTTGGTGGCCCAGCAGGCTTCTGGAGCAATGCTGGCCAAGTCCTTCCCTAAAGAGCATTTTTCCATGAGTGACCCTGGGCTCCCCTGCCTATCACGTCTCCTTCAGAGAACCACAGTGCACGTGCACAGACTAAAGGCTCTTTGAAATCCTGCTGTGTGGCTGGGCGTGGTGGCACACTTCTGCAATGCCAATACTTTGGGAGGCTGAGGCAGGAAGATTGTTTGAGCCCAGGAGTTGTAGACCAGCCTGGGCATATAGCAAGATCCTATCTCTACAAAACACTTTTTTAAAATGTAGCTGCTCATGGTGGTACACACCTGTAATCCCTGCTATTTGGGAGACTGAGGTGGGAGGACTGCCAGAACCCAGGAGTTCGAGCCTGCAGTGAGCTATGATTGTACCACTGCACTGCAGCCTGGGTGACAGAGTGAGATGAAGGGAAGGGAAGGGGAGGGGAGGGGAGGGGCAGGGTGCAGTGACTCAAGCCTGTAATCCCAGCACTTTGGGAGGCCGAGGCCAAGGATGGCGGATCACCTGAGGTTAGGAGTTCGAGACTAGCCTGACCAATATGGTGAAACCCCATCTCTACTAAAAATACAAAAGTTAGCCAGGCATGGTGGAAGGCACCTATAGTCTCAACTACTTGGGAGGCTGAGACAGAAGAACTGCTTGAACCCGGTAGGCAGAGGTTGCAGTGAGCCGAGATCATGCCACTGCACTCCAGCCTGGGCAACAGAGTGAGATTCTGTCTCAAAAAAAAAAAAAAAGATAAAGAAAAGAGAGGAAAGAAAGAAAGGGAAGAAAGAAAGAAAAGGAAGGAAGGAAGGAAGGAAAAGGATGGAGGGTAAAGAGAGAAAGGAAAAGAAAGAGAAAGAAAGAAGAAAAAGAAAGAAAAAGAAAGGAAAGAAAGAAAGAGAAAAAGAAAGAAAAGGAAGAAGAAAAGAGGGAGGGAGAGAAGGAAGGAAGGAAGGGAGGAAGGAGAAGAAAGAAACAAGAAAAGAAAAAGAGAAGAAAGAAAGAAGAAAGACAACAAAAGAGGGAGGGAAGGGAAGGGAAGGGAAAGGAAAAGCAAGCTTCCTAGGCAGGACAACTCAGCAGAGCCATGGCATTAGGAGAGGACATGATGCAACAGTCCGTGGAGGTTGTGGTTGCCAGGGAAAGGGGGCAGAGGGAGGGTGAAATATACAAAGTTTATTGGAGGATGACATAAATGTCCTGGAATTAGATAGCAGTGATGGTTCTATGACAAGTTTGTCCAACCTGAGGCCCGCAGGCCACATGTGGCCCAGGACAGCTTTGAATGTGGTCCGGCACAAATTTGTAAACTTTCTTAAAACATTAGGAGATTTTTTGTGATTCTTTTTAGCTCATCAACTATCGTTAGTGTTAGTGTATTTTATGTGTGGCCCAAGACAATTATTCTTCCCATGTGGCCCAGGGAAGCTAAGAGATTGGACACCCCTGTAGTGTACAACATTGTGAATATGCTAAAAATCTCTAAACTGTACACTTTAAAATGTTTAAAATGGTAAATTTTATGACTTGCGATTTTTTTTTTTTTTTTTTTTTTTTTTTTTTGTGATAGAGTCTCACCCTGTTGCCCAGGCAACAGGCGCGATCTTGGCTCTCTGCAGCCTCTGCCTCCCGGGTTCAAGCGCTCCTCCTGCCTTAGCCTCCCAAGTAGCTGGGATTACAAGCATATGCCACCAGGCCCAGCTAAGTTTTGTATTTTTAGTAGAGATGGGATTTCACTGTGTAGGCCACTGACCTCCTGACCTCAAGTGATCTGCCTACCTCAGCCTCCCAAAGTACTGGGATTACTGGCATAAGCCACTGCACCCAGCCAACTTGTGAATTTTATCTCATTTTTTGTCATTGCCTGTTTTTGTTTTGTTTTGTTTGTTTTTGAGACCTTTTTACCCAGGGTGGTCCTGAACCCCTGGCCTCAGGCGACCCTCCTGCCTTAGCTTCCCGAGTAGCCAGGACTACAGACCAGTGCTAAATTTGCCCAGCTTAAATTGTATCTCAACATTTTGAAAAAAGTTAAACACACCACAATCCATGGTGACCTGACAAGAAGGAGCCAAGGAAATAAGCACCTGACAGCCCCACTCCCACTCCACTTTCCAGATTCCTGCTGGTGCCTCCTGCTGACAGAACCCACCTGGGTCAGGGTGCTGACACGCAGTGCGTTTGGATTTGCCTCCTAAGGGACACAGCAGGGTGGAGAAGTGCACGGGTACACCTGGGGAAGTAAATAGAAGGATATTCAGTAAAGCTCCCTTGGGTAGCATTTTAGAAGTTTCTAGTAACATTGACACATTGACACTGTACATGTAAAGTAATTCAGCAGTTGTTGATACAAGTCAGGGCCTCCCTGGGAAAGGAAGGAATGAGGGGGCCAGTGAAACCAAACCAAGTTGGAGACCTCATAAAGTTCAGGTGCTGGGAGGCACTAATTCTCCCTATTGACTCAGTCATTGAGTCTCTTGACTTGTGATTTGAAGAGCTGAAAAGAAGGAGTTCTTCCATTGGACAGCCAAGCCCTGGCTGGTGAAGAGCAGATACCCTTACCTACAGGCCCATGGCAGACACAATACCATGTGCTCACCAAACCGATTTATTTTTCTCCTGGGCACACAGGAGAGCTATGTTTCCCAGCCCCCTAGCATCATGTCGATTTCCGGCCAATGGAATGCGGGGAGAAGTGATGTGTGCCTTTTTCAGGGGTGGCTCTTCAAACTTTGCATGCAACCTTCCATGTTCTCCCCTTGCCTACCAGCTGGCTGGATGCAGGAGAAGAGTCCAAGATTCCTGGGGACAGTGGAATTACTGGATAGAGAGCTTGAATTCTTCACTCATTGCTTGCAGGAGAGCTGCTCACCTGGGCACATCTGGGTTGGACTTAGCATGAACCAGTGGTGAGAAATGAGGTCTCAGTTCAACAGCCAATAGGGAATTAAGGTTGGCCAACAACACCCTGAGTGACCTTGAAATGGGAGCCTCCTCCGGTTGAGCCTTCAAATGACTGCAGCCCGTTGGTGGCACATGCCTGTAGTCCCAGTTACTCAGGAGGCTGAGGCAGGAGGATAGTTTGAGCCCAGGAGTTTGAGGCTGTAGTTATGACATTATGATTGTGCCTGTTAATAGCCACTGCACTCCAGCCTGGGCAACAGAGTGAGATCCCGTCTCTTAAAACAACAACAACAAAAAAAAACTGCAGCCTGAGCCAATATCTTGTCTGCAACCTGATGAGAGATACTGAGGCAGAACCCAGTTATGCTGCTCCTGGATTCCTGACCCTCATAACCATAGATAATAAACGTTTGTTGTTTAAAGCTGTCAAATCTGGGGTGAATTTGTTATGTGGAGATAGATAACTAATATAGTAATACAGTTCATTTGTCATTTTTTTTGTTTGTTACAATGGGTAAATCTTGGGCCCATTTTGGAACCTGTTTTCATTCACGGTGTGAGGTGTAGACCAAACTTTCTTTTTTCAAAAGGATAGCCAATGGTCTCAATAATATTTATGGAATATCCATCCTTTCTACAGACTTAAAATGCTACATTTCATTTACTACCTGTGGTATTATAGTGAAGCTGTTGGTGTCTTGGTATCTAGACTCTCTTTATCAGGATGGTACATGACCCCCAACCCCTTGTAGCTGACAGCTCATATTTGCATTATTATTATTATTTTTTTGAGATGTTCACCTTCTCTGCCAACGCCTGCAAGGCCCTAGTCTTGAGGCTGGAAGACGAAGGTGCGGTCTGAGGTCTCCCGTGGCATAGCCCATGTGAATTTGGGGGAGCAAGCCTGGCTGAATGTTCCTCCTGACCTGGCCGGGACACTACCATGCACCCAATCCACCTTGAGCCCTGCTCGCCTTCCACGTGCAGCTGCTGAGGACTGAAGGAAAGTAAGCACTCCAGCCCGGCTCTGCCTTCTCCCACCACGCAGACTCTGCCTCGGCACCCGCAGGAGGAGGTCACCAGGAACTGACACCCCTGGCACCTTCACCAATACCCCATTACCCGCTGTGTGCACCCGGACCCGAACAGATGCGCTCCCGCCTGGCTTAGCTCTCTGTGGCTGTTCTCCCTCCTTTCAGTCATGCTCCTTAATTGGACTCCCTCCAAGGCACTGCTGGTTCCTCTTTTGTTTTGCCTTTTTTGTTTTGTTTGTTTGTTTGAGATGGAGTCTCCCTCTGTCGCCCAGGCTGGAGTGCAATGATGGCAAGATCTCTGCTCACTGTAACCTCCACCTCCTGGGCTCAAGCGACTCTCCCGCCTCAGCCTCCTAAGTAGCTGGGATTATAGACAGGCACCATCATGCCCAGCTAATATTTTTTGTATTTTTGTAGAGACAGGGTTTCACCATGTTGGCCAGGCTGTTCCTGAACTCCTGACCTCAGATGATTCCCGCCTCGGCCTCCCAAAGTGCTGGGATTATAGGCGTGAGCCACTGTGCTTGGCCGTTTTGTCTTGTTCTTGAGGAAGATTCAGCCTCACAGCACAAGCATCGGCTCGTAGAGTAGAAATTCCCCAGACAGAGAGCCTTTTAAAATAAAAATGTATCTCTTTGAATTACCATTTTGTTGCTACAGCAATGCTATAGCAATATGAGGAGCTGGTAGGGGGTGGGTGGGTATTTTTCCAAAAAGAAAGACGTCTTGGGGTGTATTAACTGCCCTGCCCAAATGATCTTATTGCAGTGTGACCACATCACCAGCAGTTGTCCGTCTCACTTACAGAAATTCAGAAATGATGAGATTTCTGGGTGATGTAAATCCACAAACTTTTAGGCTTTGCTTTAGTCAGGGCCCTGGCAGGAAAAAGATGATGGACTCAAGCTGAGTAATTGGAGGAAACTTTGATAAGAGACTGTTTAGAAACTTGTGCACAGGGCCTAAGGACTCCAGCAAGGGCTACTGCAGTGCCTCAAGGTTGGGAACAGCTTGGCCAGGAGGGGCAGGAGATGGAAGAGATTATGGAAGAGGAGAGTGTAGTATATGGAGAGGGACACTACACAAGGGGTATGGCATTTGGTGAAGGGACACAACCAACTCATGGCAGAGGGCACAACCCAGCAGGAAGAAAGCTGGAAATACTCACCTGTCCTCACTTATTCCCTTCCAGCCATCTCCTGTGGTCCTTCCCGCTGGCCAAGCCCAACTGCAAGTGTTACAGGGAAGGGGTCTCGATCTACACCCCAAGAGAGGGTTCTTGGATCTCGTGCAAGAAAGAATTTAGGGAGGGTCCATAGAGTACAGTGAAAGCAAGTTCATTAGGAAAGTAAAGGAATAAAAGAATGGCAACTTCATAGGCAGAGCAACCCCAAGGGCTGCTGGTTGCTCATTTTTATGGTTATTCCTTGACGATATGCTAAACAAGGGGTGGATTATTTATGCCTTTTGTTTTTAGACCACATAGGGTAACTTCCTGACGTTGCCATGGCATCTGTAACTGTCATGGCGCTGGTGGGAGCATAGCGGTGAGGATGACCAGAGGTCACTCTCATGGCCATCTTGGTTTTGGTAGGATTTAGCTGGCTTCTTTACTGCAACCTGTTTTATCAGCAAGTTCTTTATGACCTGCATCTTGTGCCAACCTCCTATCTCATCCTATAACTTAGAATGCCTTAACCGTCTGGGAATGCAGCCCAGTAGGTTTCAGCCTTATTTTACCCACTCCCTATTCAAGATGGAGTTGCTCTGGTTTAAATGCTTCTGACAGAGCACATGGATGCAATCTGTAGAGTGGGTCTGGAGGGCAAATGAAAGTCATCTAGCACAGACAGGTGGCTGAAATAAGCAAGCTACTGATATACTATTTAATGTATTATTTAGTTACTCTTCAGGAATTACAATCACATTTGTTGGATATACAGATTTTCCACAAAATGATTTTATTTGCTCATGGACCATTGGAAGAAATTTCAAGGATGTTGAACCTTAAAAGGAACTCATAGGTAGATCTCTCCATGGAGGATCCATTGTACAGATGCAACACCAAGTAAAGTGTCTTGGACAAGGTTTCACACAAGTTTATGTTTGTCCCGGGAGTGGAGGCCAGGCCGCTGGTTCCCTTTGCCATATTCTGACACCCAGGACAGGCCACCACAGGCCCTCCATGGCTCTCTTCTACAGAGGTGCCAGACCCTGCCTGCTCATTTCCCAGTTTCCCAGAGAAATTCAAGCAGAGGTCTTTCTCCCACTTCCCTCTGTGAAGGCCTGTGAAAGGTGGCAGTGAGACAGCCAGGCGGGAAGGGCTCCCTGGCAGAGCCTCTCACCAACCCGCACATTGGGAGGAGTATACACTGGGGTGGAGCCACAGAAATTTGTGCCATTTGCAGCGGGGAGGAGCCTGGTCCCTCCTCTTTCTGTGTGGAATTGAGATTCAAACTGCGAGGCAGGAAGTGCACCAGCAGGGACTCTGGCCTTGCGGAGAGTCCCTGTTCCCCTTTTTTACCTTTTTGCCTAATAAATCCCATTATTCTCACCCTTCAAATCATCTGCAAGCCTAACTTTTCATGGGCATGGGACAAGGACCCTGTTTTTAGCTGAACTAAGGAAAAGTCCTGCAAAAGCAGGGCCAGGGTCCTCGACTAAGGGCAGACACCAGACTTTGAAGTCTGGCTGCTCTGAGGCCCTGGGTTCCTTCTGCAAACTTCTGGGCACTCTATTTCATCCGGCAAACCATTGTTGGGCCAGAGGATGCTCCTCCTGTTGTCCTTGCCTGAATATTGGACATCGGGAGCCAAAAACATAGCCCTGGTTGCATTGTTTTACAGGACTTGTAAACTTATCCGAGCTCAAGGCTCAGCTCAAATGCATCTTCCTTGCCCTGGTAGAAACGTGTCACTTCTTGTGACTGAATTGAAGCCATGAATCCATTGTTCTGAGTCATTAATTGTCTGTCTTCCGCCATGAGCATGGGAGCACAGGCATCATGTCACGTCCATCTTGGCATTCCCAGTAGTTGGCCTCCTTTCTTAGACCTGGGAGATCTTTTGATTACCATGTGAATCTCCTGGGATAAGAGCTGTATTCCAGAGTGGAAAAGGCGTGATTGGCCTTGAGAGTAGAGAATGGGTGTATTAGCCCTGGGAAGAGGGAGAGTGTCAGCTCCTGTATTGCAGGAAAGGCACTTCTCCTGCTGGGTTAGGTCAGGTTGCATAGACATCTCAGACCTGGCTTCTGGTGGAGGGACAAAGGGGTAACCACCACAGTTATGCCTAGGAGACAGTGGAAGAGGGTGACTCTGGTGTCTGCAATTCCTGAGATGGGTGTGGCTTCCCTGAACTGCTAGGAACTGGTGGAAAACACTGCATCAAGTGTGGGAGATGCTGATTATCTTAGTCCGTTTTCTGTTGCTTAAACAGAATACCTGAAAATAGGTAATTTATGACGAAAATACAGGTATTTCTTATAGTTATGGAAGCTGAAAAGTCCGAGGGCTGCATGCATTTAGCAATATGCATTTCAGGTTCTTCTGTGTCTTCTTATGGTTTGATAGCTCATTTCTTTTTAGTGCTGAATAATATTCTAAGGCAGTGCAGGGTTTTACATGGCAAAGGGGCTGAACGTGCTAATGTGCTAGTTCAGGTCTCTCTTCCTTTTCTCTTTTCTTTTCTTTTTCCTTCCTTCCTTCCCTCCCTCCCTCCTTTCTTTCTTTCTTTCTTTCTTTCTTTCTTTCTTTCTTTCTTTCTTTCTTTCTTTCTTTCCTCCTCCTCATCCTCCTTCTTCTTCTTCCTCTTTTTTTTTTTTGAGATGGAGTTTTGCTCTTATCGCCCAGGCTGGAGTGCAATGGTGCGATCTTGGCTCACTGCAACCTCTGCCTCCCATGGTTCAAGTGATTCTCCTGCCTCAGCCTCCCAAGTAGCTGGGGCTACAGGCGTGCACCACCATGCCTGGGTAATTTTGTATTTTTAGTAGATACGGGATTTACCATGTTGGCCAAGCTGATCTCAAACTCCTGACCTCAGGTGATCCACCTGCCTTGGCCTCCCAAAGTGCTGGGATTACAGGCGTGAGCCACTGCGCCCGGCCTCTCTTCCTTTTCTAATAAAGCCACCGGTTCTACTCCCATGAAAACCCATTAATTCATTAGCCTATTAATCCATGAAGGGATTAATCTATGATCCAATCACTTCTTAAACGCCCCACCTCCCAATACTGCCACACTGGGGATTAAGTTTCCACATGAGTTTTGGAGGAGATATTCAAACCATAGTACTAACTTAGACAAGGAGGAAAGCCATCTCTGATGGAAGGTACCGTGATCTTGGAGGGGCCGCAAGTAACTGAAAAATCATGTTACCCAAACCTTTGACTTTGTAACATAACTTAGAAAGTAAAGCTCAAAAAATTTTTCTGAGCTGGTGGAGTTACGCAGAGGCCAGGGTGAGAAACCCTGGGAGGACAGGGGAGTGGGTCAGTCAGTGTGCAGCAGGAAACAGATGATACACTAAAACAGGGAAATTGAGGCGAGTTTACTAAATGGGATCATTTACAATTGTATGGGCAGCTTCAAGGGAAAACAGCAAAATGGTGCAGTCTTCTGGGGCTAGCAAGAGGAGAAAGCTGTTGGCACCCCTAGGCCTAAAAGAGCAGGGGCTGGAGGAACCTGGACAGGGAAGATATAGAAGAGGGCCTCCTCAGGAGGGGATGAAGCAACCATGGTTCCCTGGCCTGGACGGAGTTAGGAGGGTAAGTACTCCAGCCTCACTCTCCTCCTGCCCTCTGCTCTCTTGCCTGTGCCTCTAACAGGAAGCAAAGAAACTTTGCTATAGTCCACATGTCAGCAAAACTATAGCCAGGAATCCAAATTCAGCTTGCCACCTGTATTTATATGACCTTTGAGCTGAGAAATGCTTTTTACATTTTTCGATGGTTGACAAAAACATACTCTTACCATATAACTCAGCAGTCATGCTCCTAACCCAAAGGAGCTGAAGACTATGTCCACACAAAAACCTGCACATTCATGTTTATGGCAGCTTTCTTCATAATCAGCAAAACTTGGAAGGAAACAAGATGTCTTTCAGTGGATGAATGGATAAATAAACTGTAGTACATCCAAACAATGGAATATTATTCAGCACTAAAAAGAAACGAGCTTTCAAGCCATGAGAAGACACGGAGGAACTTTAAATGCATATTGCTAGGTGAAAGAAGCTGATCTGAAAGGCTATACATTGTGTGATCCCAACAATATGATATTAATGTAAAGGCAAAACTATGGAGACAGTAAAAGAATTAGTAATTTCCAGGGGATAGAGGGGAAGAAAAGATGAATAGGTGGAGCACAAAGGATTTTTAGGGCAGCAAAACTATTCTGCATGATACTAAAATGATGGATGCATGTCATTATACATTTGTCCAAACCTGTAGAATGAATAACACCAAGAGTGAACCCTGATATAAATTACAGACTCTGGATAATAACAATGTGTCACTGTAGATTCATTAATTGTAACAAATGTACCACTGTGGTGGGAGATGTTGATTTGAGGGAAGACTGTTGGGCGTGGGTATATGGGAACTCTGCACTTTCCACTAATTTTTGCTGTGAACCTAAAACTGCTCTAAAAAAATAAAGTCTTTTTTTTAATAATTCCACTAGATCACTGGAAAAATTAAGTCTTCTTAATCAAAAGAAGAATAAAATTTCATAACATAAAATTGCACGAAATTTAAATTTCTATGTTCATAACTAAAATTTTATTGGAATGCAGCCACGCCCAGCACATTTGTTAATATTTCTATAGCTGCTTTCAGGCTACAACAGCACGGTTGAGTAGTTGCAACAGAAACCATATTCCCACAAAGCCTCAAATATTTACTAGCTGGCATCTTACAGAACAACTGTGTTCTTGTCTATCCACTTTCCAAGGCACAGAGTGGATTGAATGTCAAAGGCAAACAGAACATTTTCAGCCAGAGTATTGGTCACAAAGGCCAAAGAACTGTATCAGGTAGTTGTGATGTTTTTACTTTTAGCACAACCCATGCAACTTTTAGTTCCATGAAAGTTACCAGAATCCCATTTAGGCACTGAGGTCTCTCTGCTTTTTTACCTCAGGGCTTACAGTCAGTGGATAATTCTCTAACCTCCCCATCCTGTGGTGGGCTCATTATAGAAGTACTTCAGGGGATCGGGTGCAGTGGCTCACGCCTGTAATCCCAGCACTTTGGAAGGCCAAGGTGGGCGGATCACTTGAGGTCAGGAGTTTGAGATCAGCCTGGCCAACAAGGTGAAACCCCGTTTCTACTAAAAATACAAAAATTAGCTGGATGTGGCAACGCCCACCTGTAGTCCCAGCTACTTGGGAGACTGAGGCAGGAGAATCACTTGAACCTGGGAGGTAGAGATGGCAGTGAGCCGAGATAGTGCCAGTGCCCTCCAGCCTGGGTGACAGTGTGAGACTCCACCAAAAAAAAAAAAAAAAGAGTGCTTCAGGGATCCCCAGTGGGAATGAGCTCAGTTGCCACACCAGCTCATCACCTTGCCCTTAATTAGCTTTCTTGCCTTTGTTTTCTCTCTTTCCCTCGCCTACATTTCTGCTTCCTGACATAATTTCCTAAGTAAACTGCATGCAACTTTTCTCAGGTCTTGCTCTTATGGGAACTCAAAGTAAGAGAATAATATTGTTCTATGTTGTTTAAAGCATTGTTTAATTATTTGGAATTCCAAACACCTGCAAATTTTCTACTTATATTTTTGTTATTGACCATTTAATTGTTTTGTGATCAGAGACCATACTCTGTGGTTACTTCAAGCCTTTGAAATCTGTTGAGACTTGTTTTATGGCCCAGCATATGGTCAATTTTTGTAAAAATTCTTTGTGTCCTTGAAAAGAATGTGAATTTTACAATTGTTAGGTGCAATCCTTTATATATACATTTTTTATCGAGTTAATTGTGTTATTCAAATCTTATATATGTTTACTGATTTTTTTTCTGATTATTCTATCCATTCGGAGGTGTGTGTTAAAATCTTCCACTATGCTTGTGGATTTGTGTATTTCTTATTATGGTTCTCTCAATTTGTGCTTTATACATTTCAAGGCTTTGTTTATTAGGTACATGTAAGTTTAGAATTGTTATATCCTTTTGGTGATTTAAATTCTCTATGTTTATCACTGAAACTTTTTTTTGCGTTAAAGTTTATTTTTTCTGATATTAACATACTATTTTGTTTATCTATTGTTATATAACAAATCACCCTAAAACTAGCAGCTTAAAACAATAATGACATAGTTTTGCTTATAAATCTATAATTTGGGCAAGACTCAGTGGGGCTAGTTTCGTCTCAGCTCCATTTAGTGTTAGCTGGGTTGGCTCAAAGACTGAGGACTGGAATCATCTGAAGATTTATTTACTCGCATGTCTGGTGGTTGTGTCTGGTTGTGGGCTGGAATCCTAGCTGAAGTTGTTGGTCAGAATACCTACATATGGCCCCTTCTTGGTTCCCAGGGTCTGCGTTCTTTTTTTTTTTTTTCCTGAGACAGAGTCTCACTCTGTCGCCCAGGCTGGAGTGCAGTGGTGTGGTCTCGGTTCACTGCAAGCTCCGCCTCCTGGGTTCACACCATTCTCCTGCCTCAGCCTCCTGAGTAGCTGGGACTACAGGTGCCCACCACCATGCCTGGCTACTTTTTGTATTTTTAGTAGAGATGGGGTTTCACTATGTTAGCCAGGATGGTCTCGATCTCCTGACCTTGTGATCTGCCTGCCTTGGCCTCCCAAAGTGCTGGGATTACAGGCTTGAGCCACCACGCCCAGCTGGGTCTGCACTCTTAGAGAAAGAATCAAGCAGAAGCTATATTTGTGTTTTATGACCTACCTTCTAAAGTCATGCAGTATCATTTTCACTATATTCTGTTCATCAAGGCAGTCACAAAGGCCTGTATAGATTCAGGAGAAGGTGAAATACACTCTTAATGAAGGAGTGTAAAAGTTCTGGAAGAACATGTAGAACCAGAAATATTGCTTTTGCATTTTTGGAAAAACACAATTTTCTACATATAACTATACCAGTTTTATTTTGATCAGTATTAGTGTGGTATACTTTTTTCTATTCTTTTACTTTCAAACTTCCTATATCCTTATGTTTTAGATGTGTTTCATGTAAACAGAATATATTTGGGTTTTGCTTTTTCATTCAGTCTGACAATCTTTGAATTTTAACTAAAACATGTAGTCCATTTACATTTAATGTAATTATTAGTGTATTTTGGTTCAACTCTACCATCAAACTATATGATTTCTATTTGTACTGTCTTCTTAGCACTCCTTTTAAAAAATATTTTCTTGTGTTCTTTTTGCATGAGTTAATTTTAAATTAAGACATTCATGTTTATCTTGATATTATGGCACGTATCTTTGACTTATTAAACACTAATATTAATTAGAATTTTACCTCTTCCCAGGAATGCAAGGACCTTAGACTATTTTAACCCCATTTACCACATATACACGTTTTGTGCTATGTGATAGATTTTAATTCTACATTTCTTTAAAACCCTACAAGATATTATAATTGTTGTCTTACACAGCCAATATTCATTAGACTTATCCAAATATCTACCATTTCATTGGTTTTCTTTTCTTCCTGAATCTCCAATCTTTCTTCTAGAATCATTTCCCTCTATCTGAAGAGATGAGACTTGTTTAGTTTTTCCTTCAGTGTGGTCTTCTGAAAGCAAATTATTTTGTTTTTGTTTCCCTAAAAATATGTTTATTTAAACTTCATTCTTGGCTGGGCATGGTGGTTCATGCCTGTAATCCTAGCACTTTGGGAGGCTGAGGTGAGTGGATCTCTTGAGCTCAGGAGTTTGTGACCAGCCTGGGAAACGTGATGAAACCCTGTTTCTACAAAAATACAAAAATTAGCCGGGCATGGTGGCAGGTGACTGTAGTCCCAGCTACTCAGGAGGCTGAGGTAGGAGGATCACCTGAGCCCAGGAAGTCAAGACTGTGGTGAGCCATGATCATGACACTGCAATGGGTGTCATGAGTCTGGGTGGGAGAGTGAAACCCTATCTCAAAAATAAAAATAATATTTTTTTTTGAGACAATCTCCCTCTGTTACCCAAGCTGGAGTGCAGTGGCACAATCTTGGCTCACTGCAACCTCTGCCTCCTGGGTTCAAGCAATTCTCCTGCCTCAGCCTCCCGAGTAGCTGGGATTACAGGTGCCCACCACCACACCCAGATAATTTTTGTATTTTTAGTAGAGATGGGGTTTCACCATGTTGACCAGGCTGGTCACACACTCCTGACCTAAAGTGATCTGCCCGCCTCGGCCTCTCAAAGTTCTGGGATTACAGGTGTGAGCCAGTGTGCCCAGCCAAAAAATTTCACTTTTGAAGGATATTTTACTAAATATAAAATTCTAAGTTGTTAATTATTTTCTTTTATCACATTAAACATAATTTCACTGTCTTCTGGATTTTGTAGTTGCTAATAAGAAATCAGCTGTCAGTCTGTCTGTTCCTCTGAAGATAATCTACTTTTTTCTGTTCTGCTTGTTTTTAAAATTTTCTCTTTATTTTTGGTTTTCTGCAGTTTTACAATGAAGCATCTGGGCGTGATTTATGTTAATGCTGTGTATGGCTGGATGTAGTGGCTCACGCCTGCAATCCCAACACTTTGGGAGACTGAATGGAAGGATTGCTTGAGGCCAGGAGTTCAAGACCAGCCTAGGCAACTTAGTGAGACGCTGTCTCTACAAAAAAAAAAAGAAAGAAAGAAAGAAAATTCGCAGAGCATGGTGGCTCATTTCTGTATCCCCAACTACTCAGGAAGCTGAGGTGACAGAATCACTTGAGCCTGGGTGTTCAAGGCTGTAGTGAGCTGTGATCACACCACTGCACTCCAGCTTGGGTGGCAGAGTGAGATTCTGCCTCTAAGTAAATAAATAAATTAAGTACTGTGTGTGATTTTGGGGACTTCTTGAATCTGTGGACTGATATCTTTCGTCACCATTTCTGCGTCATGTCCTTGAATCATCAGTTCTGGAAGTTTCATTCATTATTCAAGTATTGCTTTTGCCCTATTTCTTCTTTCTTCTGGAATTCCAATTAAATGTATATTGGTCTTTCTTACTGTGCCCTCTATGTCTCTAATCTTCTCTTCCATTTGTCATCCATTTATCTCTCTGTGCTCCATTCTGGATGAATTCTTCTAACTTGTCTTATTTATTTACTCTGTTTTTAGACTCATCCATTGAGTTTTTAATTTGTGTTACTATGGTTTTTAGTTCTTGAATCTTCAATGTCTGTTTTTATAGTTTCCAATATTTTGCTTAAATTTTTGAGTTCAGTTTTTAATCCCTATAACGACAGTAAGATAGTTTTTCCCCTTCATCTCTGTCTAGTAATTCCACTATCTGAAGTATCTGTGAGTCTCTTTCTGTTTTCTATTGTTCCTGCTTACTTTTGTTCTTATTTTATTTCTTGTTATGCCTGGTTATCTTTGATTGTGTGTTAGAAACTCTACTTGAAAAATTTATTGGAGCAATTTTAGTACTAGGATGATATCATCTTCCTTTAGAAATGATTTTCATTTACTTTTGCAGATGTGTGGGGACATTAGCAATCCAGGACCACTGTAATCCATTTTAGTGCTTGAGATTTTTCTGAATCACCCAGATTTCTTGAAACGGAGCTACAGTAAAGGGGAAGGCTAGCTTACTTTTTGTTTACTTTTACTTTCAGGGTTTAGTCAATCAAAATTCCACTTCTAAAGTATGGGGTGGTTTTCCAGAGTTACCCTTCCCTTGGAAAGGCCGATCCTCCTCAGTGTTTTAACCACCTTTTCTGATTGACAAAAGGGGCCCAAATGCTGAGCTCTTCTCTCTGGAGTTCTACCAAGGGATATTGACCCTTGACAATAATTGTCAAGACAATTTCTTGCTACTTGTTAGCTTTTTGATGTTTTAGAAAGAAGCTTTTTGTTTGTTTCTGGTTTGTTTTGAGACAGAGTCTTACTCTGTTGCCTGGGCTAGAGTGCAGTGGCACAATCTTGGCTCACTGCAGCTTCCACCTCCTGGGTTCAAGCAATTCTCATGCCTCAGCCTTCTGAGTAGCTGAGACTACAGGTATGTGCCACCATGACTGGCTAGTTTTTGTATTTTTAGTAGAGACAGGGTTTTGCCATGTTGGTCAGGCTGGTCTAGAACTCCTGGCCTCAAGTGATCCACCTGCCTCGGCCTCCCAATGTGCTGGGGTTATAGGCATGAGCCTCCACACCTGGCCAGAAGCTTTTTATATTCCATATGGATTATTTTAGTTGTGTTTGGTGGGAAGGTAGTTCCAAATTATCTAGTTAACTATTTCTGCATGTGAAAGTTTTCTACTTGCTTTAACATTGAAGAATACCTTGGTATCTCTTTAGGGGACTGATGAATGCAGGAAGACAAATACCACAGATGATCTGCAATCATATATAATATTACAAAGCAGACTGAGTTTGACTATTTTTCTTGTAATTCAATACTATGGCCCTTAAAACTGTACATAATAATTTGCTCCAGAATTTCTGATCCCAGAGAGCTGCCTATGGAAATAATTAATTATAGATGTTTGAAATTATTCATTTATAAGGGAACTTTTAACAAAATTGATAATTAATAGAAGACTAGTTAAAACAAAATAGGTTTCTCTCATAGGATAAGACATTGCACAGCCATTAATACTATAGGATAATATCTAATGGCATAGAGAAGTCATACCATAATGAGAATTGAAACTAGTCAATTATAATATGAACCTTTTTAATATATTTACATATGCTGGAAATATCACTGAAAATATATTGACTAAAATGCTAAAAGTGGTTATCTCAGGGTGGTAAGATAACTAGTGCTTTTATCTACTGCTTTTTGCTTTTTAATATTTTTATAATTTTGAAAATTATATATTTATAATTTTGAAAATTATATATTTATAATTTTCTAAAATGAACATTTATAACTTTTGTAATGGAAAGTGAACTACAAAATAAAATGTTACAAGTGAAACCAGATGTTTTTATTATGTTGTGTTGGAAAATTTATCAATGTAAATAGCCCATAATTTAGATTAGTCTTTTTGAATATCTAATATATGTCAGCCTCTTTCATACATATATTTTCACTAATGCTCATAAGTGCTCAACTTTCAGTCACAATGTAGTAATTAGTAATTGAAACAATCTGGACCCTGTTAAAAAAGAAGTCAAGTGGACAGATTGATTGGTACAAGGTGAATGGTATAATTTTCATAGTCAGCAAATTCCTCCAACAAAGGCCAGATAATGGGCAAGGTGAGCTCTTCCAGACATTATAATTTACCCTAATAGGATAGATGTCGAGTTATAAAAGTGGCATAAATACTGTAAAAATGAGAAATATGAGAATGGAAAAATAACAGCAATATTCATGCACTCTACTGCAGCAATAGTTAACATCTTGGAATATGCAGGTGACTGGATTATTAATTCCAACCATCTGCTTCCTTTCCTGTAAGACGATTATACATGTGATCTGCAGTGGATTTCCAAAGTCAGAATACAGTTCTTTGACCTGCTTTGGCCAATGGGATGTGAACAGGAGTAATATCCACCACAGATGAGCCAAACCTTTAAGAGCCATTAGATGTTTCAGCTCTGTCCCCTGTTTGTTTCCCTTTGCCACAAGAATGACATGTCCTAAAAAGAGGCTGCTCCTTCAGGCTAGTCTTGGAATGAGATGATACATGAAGCAGAGCCACCACCACTGATTTGCAGACACCAACATGCAATGTGAATGAGAAATAAATGTATATTATAGTAAGCCCTGAGATTGGGTGGTGGGGGGTGCTATTTGTTATCACAGCAAAGCTGACTAATACATTGTTTCCTCAAAAATACAATAGCAGCTCTCTTAACCAAGCTCCACTTAACTGACTCTCCAGATTGACACATGTTCTCCTTTCCTTCTTTTTTTTTTTTCTAACTTTTCTTTTGAGACAGAGTCTCACTCTGTTGCCCAGGCTGGAGTGGAGTGGTGAGATCATAACTCACTGCAGACTTGACCTCCTGGGCTCAAGAAATCCTCCCACCTCAGCCTTCCAAGTAGCTGGGGCTACAGGCATGTGCCACCACACCCAGCTATTTTTTTTTTTTTTTTTTGAGATGGAATCTTGCTCTGTCACCCTGGCTGGTGTGATCTCAGTTTACTGCAACCTCTGCCTCTTGGGTTCAAGCAATTCTCCTGCCTCAGCCTCCTGAGTAGCTGGGATTATAGGTGCAAGCCACCACACCTGGCTAATTTTTGTATTTTTTAGTAGAGACGGGGTTTTGCCATGTTGGGCTGGTCTCTATCCCCTGCCCTCAGGTGATCCACCCACCTCGACCTCCCAAAGTGTGGGATTACAGGTGTGAGCCACCATGCCTGGCCAGCTGATTTTTAAATTTTTTGTAGAGATGGGGTCTCACTATGTTGCCCAGGCTAGTCTTGAACTCCTGGGCTCACGTGATCCACCTGCTTCAGCCTTTCAAAGTGCTGGGATTACAGGCATGAGCCACTGTACCCAGCTCTCTTTTCTGTCTTTAAAACATATTGACAATGTCCATGGCACATTGCATACTCAAAGCTGGTAGGCCACTCTCTAGGATAGGTGCTCACTGCTGCCTGAATAACTGACCAAGTGCAAGTCCTAATCCAGATCAAGACAGGTGAGAGAGTTGTGCAATAAACCAGTCTGAGGTTCTGGAGTGGTTGGCTGTGACGCAGTATCACATAATTGTCAAGTGAGAGAGCTTGGGAATAAAGCTATGCAAGACCAGATCCCAACTCTACCTTTAGTGGGTGTGTGCCTTTGGTCAAATTACTCAGAGACAGGACAAGCTGGATTTTCTAGGCCGACTAACAATCCCTAAGCCTAGCTGGGAAGGTGACCGCATCCACCTTTAAACACGGGGCTTGCAACTTAGCTCACACCCGACCAATCAGGTGGTAAAGAGAGCTCACTAAAAAGCTAACTAGGCAAAAACAGGAGGTAAAGAAATAGCCAATCATCTACTGTCTGAGATCACAGTGGGAGGGACAATGATCGGGATATAAACCCAGGCATTGGAGCCAGCAACTGCTACCCTCTTTGGGTCCCCTCCCTTTGTATGGGAGCTCTGTTTTCACTCTATTAAATCTTGCAACTGCACTCTTTTCTGGTCTGTGTTTGTTACAGCTGGAGCTGAGCTTTTGCTTGCCATCCACCATTGCTGTTTGCCGCCATTGCAGACCCGACGCTGACTTCTATCCCTCTGGATCCCGCAGGGTGTCCGCTGTGCTCCTGATCCAGCAAGTTGCCCATTGCTGCTCCCGATCAGGCTAAAGGCTTGCCATTGTTCCTGCATGGCTAAGTGCCCAGGTTCATCCTAATCAAGCTGAACACTAGTCACTGGGTTCCACAGTTCTCTTCTGTGACCCACGGCTTCTAATAGAGCTGTAACGCTCACCACATGGCCCAAGATTCCATTCCTTGGAATCCGTGAGGCCAAGAACCCCAGGTCAGAGAACACGAGGCTTGCCACCATCTTGGAAGCGGCCTGCCACCATCTTGGGAGCTCTGGGAGCAAGGATACCCCAGTAACATTACTAACACAGACACCAATATTGAGACTTATTAGTTTTCAAAGAATCTTTCAGTGAAGAGGAAATTGTTATCTAGTTTTTATAATGCTTCTCATACTACAATTACCTAAGTTTAAAAACCAAACTTTTGCAAATATTTTATTTTGTTTTATTTTTCACTATGGAGGATGTCATACTTAAAATTAGAGAAAATGGCATAATCCTCCCCCAGATACTCATGACCTAGCTTGACTAATCATCAGCTGTGGCCAATCTTGTTTCGCCTTCACTTGCCTCCCTATCCCAACACACACACACACTTACTCCCTGTCTTCTCTTCAATTCTTGCACTGGACTGTTAAAAGAAAATTCTAGACATCGTACTTTTTTTTTTTTTTTTTTTTGAGACGGAGTCTCGCTCTGTAGCCCAGGCTGGAGTGCAGTGGCACGATCTCGGCTCACTGCAACCTCCACCTCCCAGGTTCAAGTGATTCTCTTGCCTCAGCCTCCCAAGTAGCTAGGACTACAGGCATGTGCCACCATGCCTGGCTAATTTTTTTGTATTTTTGTGGAGATGGGGTTTCATCATGTTGGCTAGGCTGATCTCAAACTCCTGACCTCAGGTCATCCGCCCGCCTCAGCCTCCCAAAGTGCTGGGATTACAAGTGTGAGCCACTGCGCCCAGCCTGTTGATACGACTCTTAAAACTTTTCTCAAAGTTTCCCTCTTTTTTTTTTTTTTTTTTTTTTTTAACATAAGCAACCCTTGTAAATCCTTTGTCCATGAGATAATCCGTTGTGACCATGTTGCAAATGTCAGGGTCCTTAGCTTTTCTCACCCTTTAGTAAACAGTGCTTTGGGTGTTCCCTTGGTGTTAGGCCAGCCTCACACCTCTGCTGAGTGGTCAAGCAGGCAACCATTTCCACCTACGATAAGTGCATCATCTGAAAACTCATTTCCTTGAGACCTTTATGATAGTAAGTAGGGAATTGAACTCCTCAAGGCTTTTTGGTCTTGTTGGTCTCAAGAAAGGAGGTTTTCAAGAAACCTGTTGGATGACTCAACATGAGGCTCCAGGGGTGATAAAGACCCTGAGGTCCCTGATCCATGTAGAAGTTTTAGAAATAAAATTGTTTCAGAAAATGTAGAATGGGCAAATGCAGCATGTATAAATGGAAATATTACTTTCTATGATATGTGGTTTAAAGTGTGAGTAACTAAATAAATTAGGTATACATAAACATAACTATTTTTTCTTTTCTTTTTTTTTTTTGTGACAGAGTCTTGCTCTGTCTCTCAGGCTGGATTGCAGTGGTGCAACCTCGGCTCACTGCAACCTTTGCCTCCCAGGTTCAAGCGATTCTCCTGCCTCAGCCCCCTGAGTAGCTGGAACTACAGGAGTGCACCACCACGCCCAGCCAAATTTTGCATTTTTATAGAGATGGGGTTGGCTCTTCTCTACACCATGTTGACCAGGCTGTTCTCGAACTCCTGACCTCAGGTGATCCACCCACCTGGGCCTCCCAAAGTGCTGGGATTACAGGCTGAGCCACTGTGCCCAGCCAACATAACTATTTTTTCTACAACTCAGAAGTTTTGTATACTTGTGATGAACTAAAGTTGGAAAAACTGAGCTTTGCATAAGGAGCAGTCTTGCCTGGGGCTACATAAGGTGCTGTTTCAGTTGTAGGACAGACTCGTGCCCTGAGAGGACCCCACCTCCCCTTGTCCTGCTACATTATGTCTTTGACTTTGTGAAGTCACTCCTCCTGTCACTGCCCTTGATCAGGTCTCTCACGTGCATCACATAAAGAACTCTGTGAAGATCCCCTGGATTTGGTCCCTGGTTATTGGCCATCCCCTGGTACCATCCGGTCTACCTGCTTTTATCTGAGTCTCTGCTGGCTTCTCACCGACTCACTTCCCCTAGCTGCACACACCCTTCATGCTACGTGGGATCAATTGCTGACATGAAAATTCAAAAAGATGAGACAAATACAACTCCGACAACCTCAAGCCTCAAGAGTCAGAGAGTTAACTTCCTTTTCATTTCCTCCCTTAGCCAGGAGGGGTGTTCCAGTGGCTTCTGCTTGTCTTTTCCTACTGCAATAGACTTATCCTCTAAGTCAGGGAGCAATTCCATGGCAGTGAGGCCATCTGCTCCATCTACACATCCAAAAACTGGGGAAATGACCCTGAATGATTGCTGCCACCCCATGCCGTGGGGCTTTTGTTGACTCTGATCAGTTTCATTTATCACCTGATACTGTAAGAACCCTGATTGGTGAACCAACCTGGTGGTCTGTGTATCAAGGAATTGGTTTTATCACAGAGCTATGGTCAATTGTAACTGAAAATTTTGGGGATTACTCTTCACTTGGCACCGTTACCTGCCAAAATAATCATAGATTCCTTTGTGGAAGACTAGCAGAAAGGTGCACACTATATACTTGTCCTATTAAAGCTCACCAGGGGCCTCTTAATTCTGGAAATGGAATGGGTGAGGGGCTGCAACTCTCGTTAAGCTGGGCCTCAAGTCACCAGACCTAGGTACATTTGATTATACGGTTCATATCCAATTGGAGTAATGCTGTTGACCAAATATTTCCCATGCTCCACCTTTGGGGCACGTGGTTAGTTGCACTTCCTGGTTCTGTTGTGGTTGGGTGGGACCATATGGCTGGCCCTGGCCAATCAGTTGTAAACAGATGATATGTGTCACTTCAGGGCCAGAGCATCTAATTACCGATTTATCACCCTCTGGAGCTCGCTGTCTTTTTGTTTTTGAGTTGGGCAATGTTCAAGATTATGATGCTCCATCAGCCTAGATCCTAGCATGAAAAGATGGAAAGTGAAGAGGCCCCAGCAACAAATAAACATCCAGCATGAATAAGAAATAAATCTTTGTTATTCTATGTCATTATGATTTTGGCATAGCCTAGCATATCTTGATTGATACAAAAATTGATGCCTACAGATGAAGGGTCTTTACAAAAACCAGGTTTTTGTGGCATTGGCTTAGGGATCAAGTGATGGGGCAAGGAAACTAATTTTGGAACCTGTTTTCCGTTGGTACATTTGACAAAACCATCACCCACAGTAATTTGAAAGGTAGATAATAAACCTTGTATGCTTGTAGCTCCAGGAGAAGAGACTAGAAAACAAAATATTAATGTTGGCTGCATATGACATGCTAATTTAAGGAAGGGATGTACCAAGAAAATAATGAATTAATTTGTAGGGCAGGAATGGAAGGGAATAGAGAGTATAGAATCTCAGGAATTTGCAGGATTGAGAGTGGCAAATACTTTTTTTTTTTTTTTTGAGACGGAGTCTCGCTCTGTCGCCCAGGCTGGAGTGCAGTGGCACGATCTCGGCTCACTGCAAACTCCACCTCCCAGGTTCACGCCATTCTCCTGCCTCCGCCTCCCGAGTAGCTGGGACTACAGGCGCCCACCACCACACCTGGCTAATTTTTTGTATTTTTAGTAGAGACAGGGTTTCACCGTGTTAGCCAATGTGTTTTATTTCCAATTAATAAACTATAGAATTTAGAGGAACTGTAAACAACTAAAAAGACTATTAGAACTCATATTTCAGGCAAGGATCCAACCAAGATTATTTCTGTCACATCCATCATTAAAATCTCTGAATAGATTTAGTTGTCACCCAGTAAATCCTCTCAATTGGATGTAATGGTTCAGGAAGAAAAGAACAAAAGTGCCACTCTCTGTATTAGTTTGCCAGGGTTGTCATAACAAAGTACCAGAAACTGGGTGATTTAAACAACATAAATTTGTTTTCTCACAGTTCTGGAGACTAGAAGTGCACAGGGTTGGTTTCATTATGAGGCCTCTCTCCCTTGCTTCTAGATGGCCGTCTTCTTCTTTTGTCTTTTTTTTTTTTTTTTTGAGACGGAGTCTCGCTCTGTCGCCCAGGCTGGAGTGCAGTGGCGTGATCTCGGCTCACTGCAAGCTCCGCTTCCCGGGTTCATGCCATTCTCCTGCCTCAGCCTCTCCGAGTAGCTGGGACTACAGGCGCCCGCCACCACGCCCGGCTAATTTTTTGTATTTTTAGTAGAGACGGGGTTTCACCGTGGTCTCGATCTCCTGACCTCGTGATCCTCCCGCCTCGGCCTCCCAAAGTGCTGGGATTACAAGCGTGAGCCACTGCGCCCGGCCCTTCTTTTGTCTTTGTATTGTCTCTCCTTCATGTATGTCTATGTCCTATTTTTTTTTTTTTTTTTTTGAGATGGAGTCTCACTTTGTCACCCAGGCTGGAGTGCAATGGCACCGTCTTGGCTCACTGCAACCTCTGCCTCCTGGATTCAAGCAATTCTTTTGCTTCACCTCCCAAGTAGTTGGAATTACAGGCACATGCCACCACACCCAGCCAATTTTTGTATTTTTAGTACAGACGGGGTCTCACCATATTGGCCAGGCTTGTCTTGAACTCCTGACTTCACCATGCCTCGGCCTCCCAAAGTGCTGGGATTACAGGCATGAGCCACCACTCCCGGCTTTGTTCTAATATTTTTTTATAAGGACACTGGTCATACTGGACTGGGGTCCACCCCATTTACCTGATTTAAATTTAATTATCTCTTTAAAGACCCCATCTCCAAATACAGTCACATTCAGAGGTATTGGGAGTTAGGACTTCAACATATAAAATTCAGGAAGATATAATCCAGCCAATAACACTCTCTCACTGTATTAGTCCATTCTCATACTGCTATAAAGAACTACCTGAGGCTGGGAAATTTATAAAGTAAAGAGGTTTAGTTGACTCACAGTTCTGCAGGCTTAATAGGAAGCATAACTGCGAGGCCTCAGGAAACTTACAATCATGGCAGAAGGTGAAAAGGAAGTAAGCACCTTCTTCCCATGGCAGAGCAGGGGAAAGAGAGATAGTGAAGGGGGAAGTGCCATATACTTTTAAACCTTCAGATCTCGTGAGAACTCATTCAGTATCATGGGAACAGCAAGGGAGAAATCTGCTTCCATTATCCAATCACCTCCCACCAGACCCCTCCTCCAATCTGACATGAGATTTGGGCAGGGACACAAATCCAAACCATATTACTCACCAAGCATTATGGGCTCCTTGTTCCTGGTACTAAATAGATAGATAGGTGGAGCTGTGTCAAGAAAAGAATGGTGGGCCAGGCTTGGTGGCTCATGCCTGTAATCTCAACACTTTGGGAGGCTAAGGCAGGCAGATTGCTTGAGCCCAGGAGTTAGAGACCAGCCTGGGCAACATGGTAAAACCCTGTCTCTACCAAAAAAAAATAATAACAATAAAAAAATTAGCCAGGCATGGTGGCATGTGCCTATATTCCCAGCTACTTAGGCTGAGGTGGGAGGATTTCTTGAGCCCAGGAGGCAGAGGTTGCAGTGAACTAAGTTGTGCCACTGCACTCCAGCCTAGGTGACAGAGTGAGACCCTATCTCAAAAAAAAAAAAAAAAAAAAATGGAAAAGAAAAGAACTATGTGCCAGGCTCAGTGGCTCATGCCTGTAGTCCCAGCACTTTGGGAGGCTGAGGCGGGAGGATCACTTGAGGTCAAGGAGTTCAAGACCAGCCAGGCCACAAATCCTGTCTGTACTAAAAATACAAAAAATTAGTTGGACATGGTGGCACACACCTGTAATCCCAGCTACTTGGGAGGCTGAGGCATGAGAATCACTTGAACCCAGGAGGCAGAGGTTGCAGTGAGCCAAGATCATGTCATTGTACTCCAGCCTGGTGACAGAGTGAGGCTCTGTCTAAAAAAAAAAAAAAAAAGAACTATGATATGCTGTTGCAAATGAAGCTGATTAGAATTAGACAGTGCCAAATAAATAAAGAGCCTGGACATGACATGAAATGTCCCTTAAAAACCTCCAGCATTTTTTTTTTTTTTTTTTGAGATAGAGTCTCACTCTGTCATCCAGGCTGGAGTGCAGTGGCATAATCTTGGCTCGCTGCAACCTCCGCCTCCCAGGTTCAAGTGATTCTCTTGCCTCAGCCTCCTGAGTAGCTAGGATTACAGGTGTGTGCCACCACACTTGGCTAATTTTTGTATTTTTAGTAGAGATGGAGTTTTGCCATGTTGGCCAGGCTGGTCTTGAACTCCTGACCTCAGGTGATCCACCCACCTCAGCTCTGAAAGTGCTGGGATTACAAACATGAGCCACTATGCCTGGCCAAAAAAAAACCCTCCAGCCTTCTATAGACAAGAAAAAAGCCCAGAACAGTGCTCAGCTTCCAAAGAGTGCATAGTCTCCAATGCCCACTTCAGAAAATGCCAAGCAGGATAATAGAAAGGGAGGGACCCTTTCCCAGAAGCTAGTCAAGAGGTATAGAGAATAATGAATTGGGAACCCCTCCTAAAGATCAGAATAAGTGTCTAATTGAAGGAATATTTTCTACACACAGGGTAGCAGGACCTCACAGTATCTTGCCATGGACCAATGTTCATTCTGTATCTTCATTCATTCCCTTTTGATGGAATGTCTTTGTGGTAACCTCTCTCTGTTCCACCATTGTGTATTGGATTTGTAAGGAGCAGATAATTTGTCTTTTTAGTTCATAGAGTCTTTCATGTTGAAATGAAAAGTCACTAGACAGTAATTTTCAGTCATACGAAAATATAAAGATCTCTAGTAAACGCATGGGCAAATATAAAAATCAGTATTATTGTAATTTTGATTTGTAAACCACTTTTTATCTTCCACAGGATTTAAAAGACAAATACAAAAATTACAAATCTATATTAATGCAACACAGTGTATGAAGATGTAATTTTGACATTAATACCATAAAGTAGGGGAGAGAAGAGCTTTATAGGAGTGTTTGTATGGCATTGAAGTTAAGTTTGCATCAATTTAAATTAGATTACTATAACTTTAGGATGTTATATGTAATCCCCAAGGTAATCAAAAATTGTTCTATCAAAAAATATTGATAGAACTAATGCAGGAACAGAAAGCCAAACACTACATGTCCTCACTTATAGGTGGGAGCTGAACAATGAGAACACATGGACACAGGGACCCCTGGGGCCTGTTAGGGGGTGGGGCATTGCAGGAGAGAGAGCATGAGGAAAAATAGCTAATGCTTTCTGGGCTTAACACCTAGGTGATGAGTTGATAGGAGTAGCAAACCATGATGGCACATGTTTACCCATGTAACAAACCTGCACATCCTGCACATGTAACCCAGAACTTAAAATAAAATAAAATAAATATTGATAGAATAAATACAAAAGGAAATGAGAAAGGAATCAAAATGCGGCACTGAAAAAATGTAACTAAACACAGCAGATGAGAGTAAAGGAGCAAGTAAGAGCCAGCAAAGCTATAAGACATACAAAAACAAGTAATAAAGCAACAAAAGCAAATCTTTCCTTATCAGTAATTACTTTAAATGTAAATGGGTTAAAATCCCCAGTCAAAAGGAATAGATTGGTGGAATGGACTAAAAAAAAAAACATGATTCAACTATATGCTGTCAGCAAGAGACTCATTTTAGCGCTAAGGACACAAACAGATAGAAAATGACAGGATAGAAAAAAATATTCCATGCAAATAGTAACTAAAAGATTGACTGGAGTGGCTATAACAAAATCAGACAAAATAGACTTCAAATTAAAAATGGTTACAAGAGACATAGGAAGACATTATATATTGATAAAATGGTTAAAACAGCAATAAGATATAACAATTATAAACATATGGACCAAACATCACATCTCCAAAATATGTGAAGCAAACATTGACAGAATTGAAGGGAAAACAGACAGTTCTACAATAATAATCAGACACTTGGGCAGGTGCAATGACTCATGCCTATAATCCCAGCACTTTGGGAGGCCGAGGCGGGCAGATCACCTGAGATCAGGAGTTTGAGACCAGCCTGACCAATATGGAGAAACCCCACCTATATTAAATACAAAAATAGCTAGGCGTGGTGGCACATGCCTTTAATCCCAGCTATTCGGGAGGCTGAGGCAGGAGAATCGCTTGAACCTAGGAGGCAGAGTTTGCAGTGAGCTGAGATCATGCCATTGCACTGAGCCTGGGCAACAAGAGCAAAACTCCATCTCAAAAAAATAAAAATAAAAATAACTGGACACTTAAATATTCCACTTTCAATGATGAATACTACAACCAGATCAAAGATCAATAAGGAAATAGAAGACTTGAGCAATACTGCAATGGACAGAATGTTTATGTTCCCCCAATATTCATATCTTGAAATCCAACCCCAAACATAATGGTATTAGGAGGTGGGGTCTTTGGAAGGTTAGGTTATGACAGCAGATTCCTCATGAATGAGAACAGTGCCCTTACAAAAGAGACCCCAGAGAGATCCCTCAGTCCTCCAACCTCATGAGGTAACAGTGAAAAGATGGTTGTCTACAAGGAAGCAGGCCCTCACCAGACACCAAATTTACTGATGGCTTCATCTTGGACTTCCCAGCCTCCAGAACTGTGAGAAATAAGTTTGCGTTGTTCATAAGCCAACCAGTTTATTATATTTTGTTGTAACAGTCTAAATAGACTAAAACAAACACTATAAACCAACTGAACCTAACAGACATGTATAAGAGAATATAACATTTTTCTCAAGAGCACACGGAGCATTCTCTAAGAGAGACCACATTATAGTCACAAAACGAGTCTTAATAAATTTTAATAGATTGAAATCATACAAAGTATCTTTTTTATCACAATAGAATTAAACTAGAAATCAATAACAGAAGAAAAGCTGGAAAAATCACAAATACATGGAAATTAAACAACACACGCTTACATAACCAACAGATCAAAAAAGAAATCACAAAGAAAAATAGAAAATATCTTGAGACAAATGAAAACAAAAATGCAGCATGCCAGGCTGGGTGTGGTGGCTCATGCCCATAATCCCTGCATTTTGGAAGGTCAAGGCAGGCAGATTGCTTGAGTTCAGGAGTTTGAAACTCGCCTGGGCAATATGGTGAAACCCCATCTTTACCAAAAACACAAAAAGTTATCCAGGCGTGGTGGTGCATGCCTGCGGTCCCAGCTACTTGCATGAATTGGTGGGAGGATGGCTTGAGCCCAGGAGACAGAGGTTGTAGTAAGCCAAGATCATGCCACTGCACTCCAGCCTGACAGGTAATAATCTGTTTCAAAAAGAAAAAAAAAAAAGCAGCATGCCAAAACTTACAGGAGCACTCCTAAGAGGGAAATTTATAGCTATAAATGATTACTTAAAAAAGGAGAAAGACCTCAAATCAACAACCTAACTTTACACCTTAAGGGACTAGAAAAAGCACAAATTAAACCCAAAGCTGTCAGAAGGAAGGAAATAATAGTCAAGCAGAGACAAATAATACAAGAAATAGAAAACCTATGGAAAAACACTGAAGACAAAAGGCCAATATTGTAGCATTTCACTTATATGAGGTACCTAGAATAGGCAAAGTTATCGATTCAGATTCAGAAA
The DNA here is from genome assembly GCF_009828535.3 of Hylobates moloch. Lineage (NCBI taxonomy): Eukaryota > Metazoa > Chordata > Mammalia > Primates > Hylobatidae > Hylobates > Hylobates moloch. The sequence goes on from NW_026652278.1 coordinate 80,574,806, forward strand.
GTAGAATAGTGGTTACCAGTGGCTGTTTGAAGGGAGAATGGAGAGTTATTGTTTAATGGGTGCAGAGTTTCAATTTTTAAAAATTGTAGAGATGGTTAGTGGTGATAGTTGCACAACAACGTTTTTTTTTTTTTGAGACAGAGTCTGGCCCTGTAGCCCAGGCTGGAGTGCAGTGGCGCAACCTTGGCTCACTGCAAGCTCCGCCTCCCGGGTTCACACCATTCTCCTGCCTCAGCCTCCCGAGTAGGTGGGACTACAGGCACCTGCGACCATGCCCAGCTGATTTTTTGTATTTTTAGTAGAGACGGGGTTTCACCGTGTTAGCCAGGATGGTCTTGATCTCCTGACCTCGGGATCCAACCACCTCGGCCTCCCAAACAATGTTAATATACTTAATGCCACTAAATTGTACACTTAAAAATGGTTAAAATGATACATTTTATGCCATGTATATTTTATCACAATTTAAAAGATCATTCATCAGGATCAAACAGTAGTCTTCAGTTTTGCTCCATGCTTTCAGATAAGAATTTAGGGAACTGATTTTGTCATTATGTTCTAAGTTATACATTTGGAAGAAGTGACCCTATGCTGGGTTGTTTGAATTCCTCATACCCCTCATAATAATCTATGGAAGATGATATGTGTTCTCCTAGAATCTTGGCCTCAATTGGACACTTAATTTTATTTGACTAGAAGCAAGAACTTAACTCTTTTTTATTTACTTTTAATTTTTTCACTGCTCTGAAGGTACATCAGGGAACTTAACTCTTTTGTAACTAGATACAAAAGGCTACTAGATTCCCACTCTGGAATATGAATAAGAATTTCACTGTCCTATTTTCATGGCGTCATGATTGCCAAACACCTTCTCTTCCCTTGGAGTTTTAGCCCTCAGCCCATTCTTTTGTACCACTTTCTATGTCATTTGAGATTCTGGGACACAAAATAAACAAACAAACAAACAGACAACCCAGCCGATTCTGGATAACTGAAGCAAAGTATATTTATGAATTGGAGGAATAATCTATTTTGAATATGCTTTCAAAATAGATGGGCTTGTAAATAGAAGTGACCAAAAGAGCTATAGAGGATAAAGAAGAAGGAAAGAGGAAATGTAGCAAATGGCCTCTGCTCATCAGCTGCCCTGGCTGTGCTGAAAGGCTTTTTTTTTTTTTTTTTTTTGAGACAGAGTCTCACTCTGTCCCCTAGGCTGGAGTGCAGTGGCACGATCTTGGCTCACTGCAACTTCCGCCTCTCGGGTTTAACCAGTTGAAATGATTCTTGTGCCTCAGTCTCCGGAGTAGCTGAGATTACAGGCACGCACCACCATGCCCGGCTAATTTTTGTATTTTCAGTAGAGACAGGGTTTCACTATGTTGGCTAGGCTGGTCTTGAACTCCTTACCTCAGGTGATTTACTCACCTCAGCTTCCCCAGGAGCTGGGATTATAGGCATGAGCCACTGCACCTGGCCATGTGCTGAAAGGCTTCTGACTTATCCTAGTGTTCTTGCAATATTAGCTCAGTTTTCAAAGATTCAGAAAAAAAAAATCTGATTGATCAAGCTGAGGTCACGTGTCCAGCATCCTGGTTCTACCATAATCTATGTGCTTGCTACTTCTGTAATTGTTGACAGAAAATCGACAAAAAATTATGTATGTTTATCAGGTGTAACATGATATTTGGAGTAAGTATACATCCTTTCTATAGGAGATTTAAAAAAATAAATATGTATATATTGTGGAATGGCTGAATTGCACTAATTAACATTTATATTACCTCATATACTCATAAACAGAAAAGAAAAAAAAAGCAGATATATTTCCAACAGGCATCCAATAGCCTTTACGCCACTGTGCATTGTAACTCTCTGAGGGATGGAAATGGTATCTGGCATTTCCCACACTTCTGAAGCAGGGTCCCACAGAGAATAGTTTGGAAAAACCAAAGTGAGGAGGTAATTGGACTTTTCCTTCCACACCTAGATTATCTCCCTACACGGAGTAAGCAGTTATGTCCAGCATGCACTTGTGGAACTACCAGGAACTACCCATTTCTATAGGCAAAGGATGCTCCTCAGGGACCTCTGGTTTTTGCAACTCTCCCACCTGGCATTCCATAAAGATGGCTCCCATGCCTTTGCTCAGGTCAGCGTTCATCCTGGGCCACCTGTCCTGTCTCACCTCATACCAAATTATTCACTGATTCTGATACTCTGGCCTCCAACCTTGCCACAGATCTTCTTTACTTAGCCTCATCTCACCCCTTATAACTGAAGCTGGAAATTGTCCTTCTCACTTCCACTGAGGTACATTGAATAACTAGTCCCAACTCTTCAACCCTCTCTGCTTCATATTCTTGAAAGAGCCTCATTGTTGGGAGTCAAAAATCTCCAACGCTGAGGATTTATTTATTTACTCTTTTATTTCTGTCCTTTTTTTCTCAGTTAATGTGTTTTGAAGCTTAAAATTTTTTTCATAGAACAACCAAATCCAATTTTTAATTTTAATTAAAAAAATTTTTTTCATAGAACATGAAGCTTTGTTATTATGTACATACACATTTAGGATTCTCATGTTATCTTGATTAATTAACCCTTTTGTCATTATGAAATGTCCCTCTTTATCTATGGTAATATCCTTACCTTAAGATCTCTTTGATAATATTAATAGTATAGGCATGCCAGTTTGTTTTTTTTTATGCTTAATGGAGCTTATCCATTTTGTTTTCAACTTGTATCTTCTGTAAATAACAGATAGTAATGTTTTGCTCTATTATACAGTTTCACAATTTATTCCTTTAATTTGTTTTTCACTTAATGTAACTTTTATGTGGTTGGGTTTAAGAATACAATCTTGCTATTTGTTTATTTGTGCTACTTGTTCTTTGTATCGTCTCTCTTGGTTTATTCTGGCTCAATAGGGCATTTTTTTTTAGTACCGCATTTCATCTCCTTTGTTGGTATTTTATCTACGGCTCTTTCTACTATATTTGTAGTAGTTTCTGTAAATATTACAATATGTAAACTTAATGTATCAAGTCTACTTTTTCTTTTCTTTCTTTCCTTTTTTGAGACAGAGCCTCACTCTGTTACCCAGGCTGGAGCGCAATGGTATGTGCGACCACTGCTCCCTGCAACCTCCGCCTCCTGGGTTCAAGTGATTCTCGTGCCTCAGCCTCCCAAGTAGCTGGGACTATAGTTGTACACCACCACACCCAGCTAATTTTTGTATTTTAAGTAGGGGTGGGGTTTCCCCATTTTGGCCAGGTTTGTCTTGAACTCCTGGCCTCAAGTGATCTGTCCGACTAGACCTCCCAAAGTGCTGGGATTATGGGTGTGAGACACTGTGACTAGCATATCAAGTCTACTTTGAATTAGTATTATACCATTTCAATTAAAATGTTAGAATCTTCAGACAGCATACTCCCACTTACCCTCTCTCATTCTTTTCCTTCAAATAATGAATAATTTCATGTTGAAATTATTCAAATAATGAATAATTTCATGTTGAAGTTATTCAAATAATTATTCAAATAATGAATAATTTCATGTTGAAATTATTCAAATAATTTTCTCCCCCCACGTCCTTGTCTAATCCTTTCCTTCTGGGGCTCCAATTATAGGTATATTAGGTGGCTTTACAGTGTCCCAAAGTCATTGAGATTCTGTTCAATTTTCTTTTCTTTTTTTTTTTTTTTTTTGAGACAGAGTCTCTGTCAGCCAGGCTGGAGTGCTTGGAGTGCAGTGGCTGTGATCTCAGCTCACTGCAACCTCCATCTCCCGGGCTCAAGCAATTCTCCTGCCTCAGCCTCCTGAGTAGCTGGGATTATAGGTGTGTGCCACCACACCCAGCTAATTATTGTATTTTTAGTAGAGATGGGGTTTCACCATGTTAGCCAGGCTGGTCTCGAACTCCTGACCTCAGGTGATCTGCCCGCCTCAGCCTCCCAAAGTGCTGGGATTACAGGTGTGAGCCACTGGCACCCGGCCTCTGTTCAATTTTCTTGATCTCTATTCTTTGTTCTTCAGTTCAGATAATTTGTATTGACTGCCTTCGAGTTCATTCTTTCTTCTGCAGGTCCAATCTACTTTTAAGCTCTTTCAATACATTTTTGATTTCAGATATTGTATATGTTTATTTTAGGATTTGGTTCCTTTTTTTAGTTTTCATGTCTCTCCTTAGTTTCCATATCTCTCCTGAAATTCCTGTCTTTTTCTTTTTCTTTTTTTTTTTTTTTTTTTTGAGATGGAGTCTCGCTCTGTCGCCCAGGCTGGAGTGCAGTGGCGCAATCTCGGCTCACTGCAAGCTCCGCCTCCCGGGTTCACGCCATTCTCCTGCCTCAGCCTCTCCGAGTAGCTGGGACTACAGGCGCCCGCCACCGCGCCCAGCTAATTTTTTGTATTTTTAGTAGAGACGGGGTTTCACCGTGGTCTCGATCTCCTGACCTCGCAATCCACCCGTCTCGGCCTCCCAAAGTGCTGGGATTACAGGCGTGAGCCACCGCGCCCAGCCTTTTTTGTATTTTTAGTAGAGATGGGGTTTCACCGTGGTCTCGGTCTCCTGACCTCGTGATCCGCCCGCCTCAGCCTCCCAAAGTGCTGGGATTACAAGCGTGAGCCACTGCGCCTGACCTTTTTCTTTTTTATATTTATCTTTTCCCATACATTCCTTAATATATTTACAATACTTTAAAATTCTTGTGGGCCAATTTCAACACTTGTGTCATTTGTTGGTCTGCTTCTAGTGACAATCTCCCTCTATATTGTAGGTCACATTTTTCTGCTTTTTATCATCGCTAGCAAGTTTTATTGCCTTCTAAATATTGTGGTTGATACACTTTAGAGACTTTGAATTCTGCTATCTTCCGCTTAAGAATTTTTTTTGTTCTTGGAGGAACTTCAATCACAAGCACATTATTCTGATCCTGTGGAAACTTGATTTTAGACTTTTCAGAGCAGGTCTCTTTCAATTTTGCCTGTAGTCCTCAGGCATAGTCCTTAGTCCTGGGAAGTAGCCGTTACTCTTAGGTGTGTCCTTTCTGGGGTTTTAATGGAAAGCCAGAGTGTTTACCAAGCTTTTCCTTTTTAAAAAGTAATTAAGTTTTTTGGCCAGGCACAGTGGCTCATGCCTGTAATCCCAGCCCTTTGGGAAGCTGAGGTGGGTGGATTGCTTGGAGCCAGGAGTTCGAGACCAGCCTGAGCAACATGATGAAACTTCATCTCTACAAAAAAAATATAAAAATTAGCTGGGCGTGGCCAAGTGTGGTGGCTCACGCCTGTAATCCCAGCACTTTGGGAGGCTGAGGCGTGTGGATCATGAGATCAGGAGTTCAAGACAAGCCTGGCCAATATAGTGAAACCCTGTCTCTACTAAAAATAGAAAAATTAGCTGGGCATGGTGGGGCACACCTGTAGTTCCAGCTGCTTGGGAGACTGAGGCAGAAGAATCACTTGAACCCAGGAGGCAAAGGTTGCAGAGAGCCGAGATCATGCCACTGCACTCCAGCCTGGGCAACAGAGCAAGACACTGTCTCAAAATAAATAAATAAATAAGTATTAAAAATTGAGAAAAATTATATATATTTATCATGTATAACATATTTGGAATATGTACAGATTCTTTCCTTAGATTAAAGAAAATAAAAGAAATATGTACACATTGTAAAATGGCTAAATTGAGCTAATAAACATTTATATTACCTCATGTTCTTATCATCTTTGTGGTGAGAACACCTAGAATCTATTCTCTTAGTGGTTTTCAACGATATAATACTGTACTTTGTGACTAACTATAGTCTCCATGTTGTAAATGGATCTCTTGAACTGCTTCCACCTGCCTAACTGAAACTTTGCATCCTTTGACAACTATGTTCCTTACCCCCACACCCACCTCCCAAGATCATCTCCTGTGAATTGATCATTCAATAAATGTTGTTAAACACTTAAAGAGCTGATTCTGATCTATTTTTACAAGAGGTATCACTTTCGCCAAAATGTCGGATATTAACTTAGAGCAAAGATTTAATAGTTTAAAAAAATCAACCACAACAAAACAACAAAAACAATAATATAAACAAAACCAAACCTACCAATCAAGAAATTATAGAGTATATTTTCATAATTTTATAGACTGCCCAAGCATTTCAGCAAAACAAAGCCACACAGAAAAATATTGACAAGTTTGTGTGCATAAAACTGTAAATCTTGTTTATGGGAAAAATGCAATAAGCAGAGTTAAAATTTAAATGACAAGCCAGGAAAAAATATTTGTGGTTGTGTATGACAAACAAGAAGTTAATATTACTTGATGGGATCTGAGCTCTGCACTGTTTCTCTAGCACCGGGCAGCTGTTGAAATCTCTGATCAGTGCCCGCTTTCCTCTGGATTCCTTGGAGTCTTGCCCTGTACTGGTGCAGCTTAGGAGTCAGCCAAGAATTTGAGAGGAGTTATATACAGATTTGGGGGTTCTCCCTCTGTAGGTCTCTTCTTTCTGGAATTCCTCCCCTCTCCTCAATTTTAGCTGCTCTGGAAGCCCTGATTCTGGCCTGATTCTTCATCCCAGCCTGTTGGCCTCTTTCTGCTGGAGTTGTATCCACACCTCACCCCACTCCCACCTACATCACTCCAGACCCCCAGCACCACAGAGTCTGGGGAATAACCTCAGTTACTGATCAGAATCAGTTCTTTAAATGTTTAACAACATTTATTGAATAATCAATACTTTATTCACAGTTTAAAAGTGTAGCTCTGTCATATTTAGGTGACTAGATGTGCTGATTTGTTTCTGATGTCTGTTCGTTCTGTTCCCTTAATCTGTTTATTTATCCTTCTACTAGTCTCACAATGTTTTATTATAGTAATTTTCTTGAAGGAAAATTTGTATTATTTTAATTATTTTTATGTACAGAAAACTCAACAATATACATTTAACCCAGTTGAGTGGCAAGTTCTTTAGCCTTTGCCTTTTTCAGCTTGGCGATGCGAACCACAGACTTGGGACCCACGACATTGCTGCCCCAGTGACGGCGGATGTCATCGTATCTGTCGTTGTAATTGGTCCTGACAGCTTTCACCAGCTTAGCCAAAGCGCCTTTGCCTTCCGAGTTAACCTGTATGAAGCTAACAGTGGTGCGGGTCTTCCTGTGGACTAGATGGCCCAGTCTTGCCTTCCCCTTGATAATGCAGTAAGGGACCCCCATTTTACGACACGGGGCAGGCAAGAAGACAACCAGCTCAATGGGATCCACGTCGTGTGCAATCACCATCGGCTGGGCTTTCTTGTTCTTCACCTAGGTGGTGACGGTATTAACTCCTGCTTGAAGGACAGATGGTTTCTTAGTGGGGATGTCCCCTTTGCCAGCAGCTTTCTTCTCGGCCAGGGCCAACAGCCTCTGCTTCTTCTCTTGCTTTGTCTCTGGTCTGTACTTGTGAGTAGCTGTTTGGTGGTCCAGGGCCTGGGTGAACTGGTTAATCGCAGAAGGCACTTTCAGCTGCTTATAGAGGATGGCTCTCTGCCTCTGCAACCTGATATAGCGGGGCCATTTCACAAAGCGGGTGAGGTCTCTTTTGGGCTGGATGTCCCGTCCAGTGACAAAATTCTTAGGCCTTTTCTCAAACGGAGGATTCACCACTTTCTTGGCCTCCTGCTTCTTCACGACAGCAGAGGCCGGAGCGATCTTCTTCCCTTTGGCCTTCTTTCCTTTCGGCATCTTGGGCGGCAGGAGGAGAGACCATTACAGTAATTTTACGGTACTTATTTTATTTGTGTCTGGCAAGACATGGGCCTCTGCTTGTTCTTCTTCTTTTTTTTTTTTTCTTAAATTTTCTCCAGGATTTTCATGTATTTAACCCTGAAGATGACATTTACAATTAACTTCTCAGGTTACAGACACTGTTTGTGCTTATGTTCATACTGCATTAGAGGAAAGGTTATTTTGAGAACCTGGATACCGTACGGTGCTTTGGAACTCGTGGGAGAGTACAGGGGACGGGATGAGCGCAGCGAGGTTGCAGGGGGCTTCCACTGCTGTGGTTCCGGCAGCAAAGCCTCTTTAATGGGATCCACCACTTCTCTAAGGCACCTGCCCTCCTCGTTAGCCCGCGGCCGCAGACTCCAAGGCCCCGGGATAGCTGCGGTCAGAGAAATGCAGGGCTCTGGCCAGAGGGGCCCTTGGCAGCGCCCTTCGGTTCCCGTGAGGTCGAGGCAGTGGTTCCGGGCCTCCCGCTAGGGCCGCTCTCAGCCTGGAGGGCGCGGAGGACACACGGAGCTGTTTGCCTGGGTCCGCACTCGGCTGTCCTAGCTCACGGGGCGACCTCGGGGACGTCTAGCGTCCGCCCTGTCCCCTTGCGCCGCGTCTGAGCAGCCAGCCCCAGGCCAAAGGGTCGCGTTGGTTGGGGCGTGGGACAGCCGGAGGGCTGCAGGTCCCCAGCGCCGCCTCCCGGGCGAGGGGCGGAGGCGCGGATCGCGGAAGTCAGCCCGACCCAGGTTCCGCGCCCTGGAGCCCGAGTGCGTCCCAGGGCCCGCCGCACTCGGCGCTGGCTGGCGGCCAGTCCCCCAGCCTGTGGCTCCAAGATACGCTTAACGCCGTCCCCCATACCCCAGAACCCTCCTTAGAAACAGGCGCACCCTGCCACCCTTTCCCCATCCCCCCACACACCCCTGCAGGGCCAGCCTCAGAGGTGCATGGATTTACTCCGCAGGCGCAGCAGAAACAGAGGTCAAAAAGCTGACATCCTGGAAGGATGCCTTCCTATGTCAGGAACACTCATGTTACCTAAGCCCAGCTTCCCAACAGTTTTATCATCATGGCACACAGAAAATATGATAAGTCTATATAAAACACACTACAGCTAAGCTGATGAGGCTTTGTAGAGGGCCAGGGAGCACAGGCCCAGGGTCTCCAGCTACCTCCAGCCACCTCCAGCCATGCCCAGTTCCAGGAGGGCTAAGGAACTCAATTTCTGAGCTCCTGAGCCCACTTGGTAAAGCTCTTGCCTGGACTCAGTGCCTCTTCACCCCACCTGATCACATGCCTCTCCGCAGTCAGTCACGTGATGCTCAGCCCCACTCCCACTCCTGGGAACATCTATCTTTGTGTCATCAACAGGTACTGGACTGAGGAGGGAACCCTGCCCGTTCATGGACTCAGAGGTGCCCAAGGCTCACACCCAGGCCCCTGATCCTAGCCTCTTGTGGCACTAACCAGAGGCAGGGGCAGGAAAATCCATGACAGAGAGAAATGCAGTTCAGTTTTCTTCCACGAGGTTGAGAACAAAATACTCAGAGATCCCCCGGCCTGGACTCTTTCTCACGGGAAAATATCACCTCTGTGCAACAAGTCTAAAGTTCAGAAACCTGAACCCAAGGAAACTGTAGTTCAGGGCTGAGCTCCTGGGCAGAGGGGTCGGAAGCTCCAATTTTGCTTTTTAATTAGTCCTGGGAGGGTGCTGTGCTTAAAAAACCTTTAGGTGTTTGGGGTCCGGGTTCTGTAAAGTCAAATAATATTTTTGTTTGGGGTCCCCTGTCCTCTAATTTGGGTTTTTCCACTCAGTGTAGTCTGAGCTGCTGCAGAGCGTGGCAGTGGCTGTGCCCAGTGGAGGAACCATGCTGCAGAGGGGAGCTGGGGAGGGTGGGAGACTCCAACTCTCAGAGCAGGGGCCAAATCCCTGACCAGCCCACACCACGACTCTCACTGCAGGCATCTTGGGAAAATAAACCTCAAGAAGGTCCAACTTTGATGCACAATTATATTTCTGGAGACACTTCCAGGTCATGGATTACCACAGTCAATGAAAACATTCTCGCACTTTCCCCAAGTAACTAACAAAGTGGGCTACAATATAAATAATAAAAACCCAGCCTGTTGATTAGTTAGCCATTTTTAGAAGACAGAGCAAAAAACAGAAATCCCTATCAAAGACTGGCGCTACGTTAGGCCAGCAATTCTGTTCGTCATAGCCAAATGCTGTCCCCGTCTCTGTTTTCACAGCCTATGGAAAAGGGGAAATTCCAAAAAATACACGGCCTCATATTGTGTCTGTATGGAAAAAAAAACTATTTTTCCTTTGTGCTCACATCACAAAAATCAGTACAGAAGACTTCTGTGACCAAAATGTGTAGGGGTTTCTCCCCATCAATAAGTAAGCAATCAGTTCCACAGCAGACACCAGCTGGAACCTCCAATTTAATTCCGACACTACCCAACTGGAGATGGCATCAGATCCCACAATTTGAGGGCTCAGTCCTCAAGACAGCCCCCACTTCTGATGCCAATGGCAAGCCACTGGCTATTTTACCTGTACTTCTGACCAACCCATGCTAAATCAGGTTCCCATACCCCCTCTTTGGATTCCATTAATTTGCTAGCACAGCTCACATAATTCAAGGAAACACTTTGCTTACATTTACTCATTTACTATGAGGGATATTACAAGGGATACCTATGAAGAGATGCACAAGCTGAGGCTTGTGGGAAAGGAAGGGGTGCAGAGCTTCCATGGTCTCCAACGCCACCCTCCAGGAACCGCCACATGTTCAGCTCTCCGGAAGCTATCTGAACCCTGTTCTTTTGGGTATTTTGGAAGCCATGATTGATTAAACCACTGAACATTGGTGATCAACTTAACCTTCAGCCCCTCTCTCCTCCCCAGAGGTTGGTGATGGGGCTGAAAATCTCAATCCTCTAATCCTGCCTTGGTCTTTCTGGTGACCAGCCCCATCCTGAAGCTACCTAGGGGCTGCCAGGCACCAGTCAACTCAGTTGCATACAAATGACATTTATTACTTAGGAGATTCCAAGGATTTTAGGAGTTGTATGCCAGGAAACAGGGACAAAGACCGAATATATGTTTCACAATATCACCAAATCTCACTAAGGGGGCCAAGGGCAAGTTTGGGCTCCTCTGAGGTGGCCTTGGAGGGCTGTTGAGCAACTCCACCATGTTCTTTCCAGAATATAGGGGCACCTAAGCCTCTTGGCTTCTACTTTGGGGCTTTAGCTGACAACAGGAAAAGTCCCTTTGTACATCTTCTTAATAAGATTCAACCGTGTGAGCCTTTTATTTATAATCATTGAGATAAATAGAGGAAGAAATACTAATGGGTTGAAAGTGGAACTAGTATCAACCTAAAATAATCAAAAGGGTCAGAATCTAGTGTTTTTGCTGAGCGCCATGGCACATGCCTGTAATCCTGGCACTTTGGGAGGTCGAGGCAGGTGGACCACCTGAGCTCAGGAGTTTGAGACCAGCCTGGGCAACATGGCAAAACCCCGTCTCTACCAAAAATACAAAAAATTAGCTGGGTGTGGTATGCCTGTATTCCCAGCTACTCAGGAGGCTCAGGTGGGAGAATCACTTGAACCCGGGAGGTGGAGGCTGCACTGAGCTGAGATTGCACCACTGCAGAGTGAGACCCCATCTCAAAAACAAAAACAAACAAAAAAAACTAATTTTTTTTCTTTTTTTTTTTTGATAGAGACGAGGTCTCACTATGCTGCCTAGGCTGATCCCAAACTCCTGGCTTTGAGTGATCCTCTCGCCTCAGCATTCCAAAGAACTGGGATTACAGGCATAAGCCACCATGCTTAGCCAGAATCTAATTTACAGAGAGTTTATTGAATCATAAAGTTTGAGGAAACACCCAGAAACACCAACTCCAAAGGAATGGAGATAGCATTCCAATGTAGGGAAGTTAAGTTTTCATTTACAGAGACAGAGGCGTTTTTAGCAGGATTACATTTTTCATACAAGGTTGACTCATGCTTACAGCATTTTGCTTGGTAGTAGGCAGTGTTTTTTGTGGGGGAAAGGTACATTTTGCATTTTTTACAGAGGATGCAATAGTCATGATTTCTCTCATCTCATCTAAGCAAAGCAGAACAATGAAGAAGAAATTATATAACAAGGGTCATTAATTAAGAAGGCAGGTTTTTGTCCCTTATGTCATTTAATTCTCTCTAGTCATCACACAGAACCAGAAAAATAAGAAATTGAGTAAATCTATCATCTGAGAAACTAATCTATTATATAATCTGAGAAGCTAATCTATAATCTGAGAAGTTGTAAACATACATGGCTCAGATCAAAGCCACATCTCTCTCAAGGTTTAAAGTGTTTTCGGGGTTCCAACAACATTTTTGTTTTGTTTTGTTTTGTTTTGTTTAGAGACAGAGTCTCACTCTGTCGCCCAGGCTGGAGTGCAGTGGTGCGATCTTGGCTCACTGCAACCTCCGTCTCTCAGGTCAAGCTATTCTCCTGCCTCAGCCTCCAGGGTAGCTGGGATTACAGGCACACGCCACTAGGTCTGGCTAATTTTTGTAATTTTGGTACAGATGGGGTTTCACCATGTTGGCCAGGCTGGTCTCGAACTCCTGGCCTCAAGTGATCAACCTACCTTGGCCTCCCAAAGTGCTGGGATCACAGGCGTGAGCCAGCACTCCTGCCCCAACAGCTTTTAAATTATATTTATTTTCACGTTTTCTCCCTCCTCTTTTCACTAAGAAGCTTGGAAGAGAGCATTGTAGATGAACTCAATAGTTTGGCTTCTTTTATGCTCAGGAATTTAGTCCCATGTCATTAGAAAGCCTAATTCCTAGGATGTCATAGCCCACTGGGAAGGGACAAATGGACAAACTATGAAGCTGATGGAGTATTAGCCAAATTTAAAGCAACATGAAGGAAGTGACTTTGTGACCTGAGTCAGGTTACATGGGTATTTCAGTTAATATCATCTTTCAAGTGGCCATTATTTTAGCCTTTCTAGTCACATTGACTCAATTGTAAAGAATTGTTATCACAGCAGTGTGGACAAAAACAGTACAAAACACAAATGATTATAATTCTCAGAATAAGGAACAGTTTTTGTCACCAAGTTTCCCAAGATCCAAACCAGCTATTTAGCCAGTTGCTTGGAGAAGATTTTGGATCTGAAAAGTTTGTTATTTGGGTTTTTATATTAGCCATTAATTTAGTGATATTGTTTGATTTATCAGGGATAGAGACACAGCATTTAGTTTTTATGATAGCTCACGTTCCCCTTGGGTTGCAATAAGTTTGTCTAAAGTTATACAGCTTTGTAATACAGGCTTTCTCATGAGAATAACTTTATTTAATCACGATATTCATGTGGCTATTATTTAGGGCATTTTGTGCATAATTGGCTAGGTTCTCTACATGTCAAGTGCCACCTTCAATACCCAGTTGGGCAGAAAGATGGCAGCTAAAGGATCATACCAATGGAATACGGAACAAATCCAATGAAACTATAAATGAGGACAGTTTGTGGGATTGAAAGGGTATGAACTATGTGAGCTCATGCCCAGGCATAACCCAAAGAACACTGTCCTAACCATCTCAGGAGGTATCACCTTCCAGTGAAACAGTTCATTTAGGAGGCTCAGCCTTCTTCACATGTGAATCCAAGAGTCTATATCTTCTAATTCTGCAGTGTAAGGGTTAGTAAGCAGTACCTGATAAGGTCCATACCACTTTGGTTTAAGTGAGTTCTTTTAAAAATGTCATTTCCAATGGATGAAATCTCCTGGTTGAAGTCTGTGGTGCTTGAAATTGTTGTCTCCCTGGAGCTCACTGTGAAAAGATTCATTTTCCAATTCATAATTTTTAGTTAATTACATAATAAGGCCATTGGAATGGCTAAATATGCCTCCCTTTATTGTTAAAGACAAACAATTTCCTAGAGATAATTCCTTAGGTAATTCCTTAGATAATAACTCGTGTTTACCAAAAGGTGTTGACCTTAGATTAAGCAGAACTAGAGGAAGAGCTTTTGGCCAAGGAATTTTGAAAGCTTCTGTTTATTTTGCCAGTTAGGTTTCGATCATTCTGTTAGTGCATTTCACAAACAGAAATGACTAGAAATTTTTTTCTTTCCTTCCTTCCTTCCTTCCTTTCTTTTTTTTTTTTTTTTCCTGAGACAAGTTCTCACCCTGTCACCCAGGCTGGAGTTCAATGGTGCAGTCTCAGCTCACTGCAGCCTTTGACTGCTGGGCTGAAGCGATCTTCCCATCTCAGCCTCCTGAGTAGCTGGGACTATAGGCACACACCACCAAGCCTGTCTAATTTTTGTATTTTTTGCAGAGATGAGGTCTCATTATATTGCCCAGGCTTGTCTCAAACTCTTGGGCTCAAACAATCCTCCCACCTCAGCCTCCCAAAGTGCTGGGATTATAGGCATGAGCCATCGCACCTGGCTGGAATAATTTTTTCTAAGATAATTTTATTCACTTCTAAGGCTGCATGGAAATTCTTCTACCCAGTGAGGAATTTCCATGCAAATTATCACCAGAATGTGTTTGTATCCTTGTGATGGTGGCAACCAAATGAAATCTAATTTCCCTACCTGGAAAGGGCCTTAGGGAAAGGAAAATTTCCTTGGGAACTGTGTAATGGCTTCCCTGGGTTACATTTTGGACAAATGTGACAACAATCATGTACTTATGAGCTATAGTCAAAGAAGGTTTCCAAATATACTGTTTGTCTGAAGCAACTGTTTTGATTAAGCAGGGCTCCAGTAAGTTAGGTCACGTCCATGGGTTACGAATGATGACTGTATCAGCAGGAAGCATAGGCCCGTAGCTCAGCCCGTACCTTACCTCATCTTTGGGAGAGCATGTTCCCCCTTTTCTCTTCCAATTTTCCTGCCCAGATTTTGGAGCTCTGGATTGAGTTAATTTTCTGTCAAATTCAGGTGCTTCTTTAAAAGTTAATATAGATTGCTTTTCCTGTTTAGATGCATTTAGAGCAGCTCTTTTTGCCACCTGATTAGCTAGCTGATTTCCTTGGCTTTCTGGTGTTTCTGATTTGGAATGGCCTGGATTTGTAATTATGGCCAGTGATTTTGGTAATAATGAGGCATCCAGTTTTTTTGACCAGAAGATGTTAAAAATTATCTCTGTTTCCGTAGCATTCCAAAATCACGAGCTGCTCCAAAGGCATATCTACTGTCTGTACGAATATTAGCAGTTATTCCTTTTGCCAATTAGCAAGCCCTGATCAATGCAATTAATTTTGCTTGTCAAGCCAAGGTGGTTTCTGGAATGTAAGTACTTTCTATTGCTTCAAAGATACTATAACATAACCTGCATAATAAGTCCTAGATTCATCCTTTAAGTAAGAATCACTTGTAAACCAAACATCAGTATTGGTAAGGGGAGCCTTTTGCAGGTCCATCCCAGGAGAGAAAAGTTGGTCGGTTAAGGCTATGCAATCATGGGGCATTTCATCTGAAGGTGAGGGAGGAGAGTTGTAGGATTCAGACTGTTGCTCCTAGAGATTGCAATATAAGGTGCAGAAAGAAGAACTTCATCGGCTGGGTGCGGTGGCTCACGCCTGTAATCCCAGCACTTTGGGAGGCAGAGATGGGTGGATCACAAGGTCAGGAGATTGAGACCATCCTGGCTAACACAGTGAAACCCCATCTCTACTAAAAATACAAAAAATTAGCTGGGTGTGGTGGCGGGTGCATGTAGTCCTAGCTACTCAGGAGGCTGAGGCAGGAGAATGGCATGAACCCAGGAGGCAGAGCTTGCAGTGAGCCGAGATCGCCCCACTGCACTCCAGCCTGGGTGACAGAGCGAGACTCCATCTCAAAAAAAAAAAAGAACTTCATAAGAAGCCAATCTATTGGTATTAATACTAACAGAACAATGATGAGTGTGGTGTGATTTTCTTTTTTCACAAACCCAATGTTTTAGGAGTGGTGTGAATTTAAGAGTGTTTCCACAGAGAATGGAACAGACAGTGAGCAGAGTTCCCATGACCGTTTCTTCCGTTGCTCTTTCTGAGTAGTGGTGTCATTGCCCTTATTCAAGGTGGCAATCCTTTAGCCACAGGGTCCAGTTGCTGACTGTAGCGTCCTATGGGTCTGTTTTGGTCTCCATGTTTTTGTGTCAGATGGCCTAAAGTGTTTTTTTGATTTTCATGAACAAATAATGAAAATGATATATTATAATTCAATTTCCTAGAGCTGGGGTATCTATAAGGCTGTTTTTTGTGATTTTTTTCTCGAGACAGGGTCTTGCTCTGTTGCTCAGGCTAGAGTGCAGTGGTGCAATCACAGCTCACTGCAGCCTCGACCTCCTGGGCTCAAGCAATCCTCCCACCTCAGCCTCCCAAGTAGGTGGGACTACAGGTGTGTGCACCACCTCTGGCTAATTTTTGTATGTTTTGGAAAGACAAGGTTTCACCATGTTTTCTAGGTTGAGAACTCTTGGCCTCAAGTGATCCACCCATCTCAGTTTCCCAAAGTGTTGGGATTATAGGCATGAGTCACCACACCTGATCGTTATAAGGCTCTTTTTGATCTCTTCCAATGTTAACTGATTTTTCCTCAGTCCATTCCAGGGTGCCTGACTTGTCTTGTTTTAAAGAGTATATAAAGGTTAAATTTTTAGGGAGAAGTTTGGAATTCAATTCCTACAGTATCCTTCTGACCCAGAAATCTCTTTGGTTGTTTTTTAAGTTATGGGGGTAGGGAAAACCAATATTTTTTTCTGCTGCCTGGATGGATGAAAAGACCTTCCTTTGATATTAAATGACCTAAGTATCTTATATGTTTTTCTCAAAACTGAAATATTTCTTTTGAGGTCTGTGTCCCTTTTGTTGTAAAAAGTGCAGCCCATCTTCTATAGAGGTTTTGCCTAGCCTCTGAGCAGAGGAGTAAATCATCTACATATTGTGAAAAGTATGTTGGGCTCTCAGTGTATCCCTGGAGCAGGATGTCCATGTCTATTGTCTCTTTTCCCAAGTGAAAATAAAAACAAATTGACTGTCTTTATCCACAGGAGTACTAAAGAACGCACTACATAAATCTATCACAGTAAAGAATGTGCCTTCAGTAAGAATGGCATCAACACGTATAGAGGTTTAGCACTCCTAGATAATGAGGAATGACTATGTTGTTAATTGTTCTCAGATCCTATACAAACTTCTATCCTCTACCATTTAGTTTCCTTACAGGAAGGATTGGAGTATTACATGTACCTCTTTTTATATAGCCTGGAACTACAGGTTTTATTCCTTTTATAGCTTCTACTTTTAAAGGGTACTGGCCAGATGTGGTGGCTCATGCCTGTAATCCTAATGCTTTGGGAGGCCAAGGCAGGTGGATTGCATGAGCTCAGGAGTTTGAGACCAGCCTGGGCAACATGGCGAAACCCCATCTCAACAAAAAATACAAAAATTTAACTAAGCGTGGTGTTGCGCACCTGTGGTCCCAGCTACTGAAGAAGCTGAAGTGGCAGGATTGCTTGAGCCCGAGAGACAGAGGTTGCAGTGAGCCCAGATCACATCACTGCACTCTAGCCTGGGTGACAGAGTGACACCCTGGCTCAAAAAAAGAACGGTTCACAGTTAAGTTACATAAACATCTGTTAAACTTAACAAAGTCACTCAATCCATATATGATGAATTTAAAATACTTTAAAAATAAATAAATAAAGGGTATTGCTTAAGGTTTGAAAGGGGTTTTGATGGATCTATTTGAACTTTGATTGGGGAAGCCGAGATGATTATTCCAATATCAGCAGAAGACTTTAACCACAATTGATCAGGTACTACAGCAGGTTTTGTAATTTTCATTACTCAATAATTCAGTGTCTTCTATGGCAATATAGATTGCAATTAAATTAGATTTTGAAAAACTTTGTATGTCTAGTAACTCAGTTTTATCATCTAATTCTAAATACATTTTCCCTTTTTGGGAGAAAGAAGTGTATTATATAATTCTAAGTCTTTTTCTATAAGGTGGATGGGAGCTGATTCAACCAAAAGGAAAACATAAGTCCCTGGTAAGTGACGTAGCTGAAAAGCTACAGGCTGAGATTTATAAACCAATACAGTAGTATTTGTGACGCCCACCATTTTAATTTTTTGTTTACTCCAAGGAATGAATCTTGTTATAAGGTGAGATTTATTACAGATAATGTGGCTCCAGTGTCAACAAAAGCTTGTGTTCATTCTCCATTTAAAATAATTATTTTTCCCAAAGTAGAGCCAGGGTCGTAAGCGCAAATATTTAATTTAAATTTCCTGAGAAAACCAATTTCCTGGTCCTGGTGAGAATCAGGAAATTCCTGAACTATGTCTTTAAGTTTTACCTTTGACCATGATTGAGAAACTAGGGTAGGTTCTCCCCTACCAGACACTGGCTGTTTGAGAAATGGAGCTGGAACAGTGGAAGCAGAAGGAGGAGGAGGTAGATCTGGGCGAGGTACTAAAAGATAAAGAGGAGGAGATAATAAAGAATAAAGAGACAGAGGAGCTGAGGGAGGAGGATAAATTTCAGCAGTCTTTAATTCAGAATTTTTTAAGACAACTTTTTGTTCTCTTGTAAAGAAATAACTTTATTATAACCTCTTTAGAAGCTTCCAAGTATCATTGAAAATAACTCTTCCAATTATTTTGTTTTATCTTATAGCTGGCTTTTTCTAATTGAGCACACAATTAAATTAGTTTAGACATTTCAAAGGTACTACATTTTGTCTATTGCAAATGTTAGGATTTTCTTGGGTCAAGTAAGACCATTTTTCCAAATATTGACAGGAGGTGGTGCCATAAGTATTGTACATAAATCCAGCTGGAGTTTCTAAAGATGGATTCTTTCTTAAAGAGGACTCAGTTTTAGATGGAAGATGAACCATAATTTGGATTTTCTTTTAAAGTGACCAAAGACTCAAAGAGAAAGTTGTCTTATTTTTTATTTTTTTATTTTTAAATTTTATTTATGTATTTATTTTGAGATGAAGTCTCTCTCTGTCACCCAGGCTGGAGTACAGTTGCGCTATCTCAGCTCACTGCAACCTCCACCTCCCAGGTTGAAATGATTCTCCTGCCTCAGCCTCCCAAGTAGCTGGGATTACAGGTGCCCACCACCATACCTTGCTAATTTTTGTATTTTTAGTAGAGACAGGGTTTTGCCATGATGGCCAGGCTGGTCTCGAACTCCTCATGTTGGGCTCCTTCCCCCTCAGCCTCCCAAAGTGCTGGGATTACAGGCGTGAGCCACCATGCCCAGCTAGCTGGGAAAGATGTTTTGGATCTGGTATTCTGCTTAACAGGGATTACTTCTCGAGGTGTCACCCATGAGTCACTTCTACCCTCTTATGTGTTTCAGTGAAACCCAGACATTTCTGGAGACTTAGGGCCCTGGAATACCAACCCTTCAACCCTTCATGTGTGCCCAACAGGTTAATCAGATTTCCCTGTATGTTCTTCCTTGGGGTTTCCCTGTAGGACCCTTACACAGCAGAAGCTATGACCTCTGACACTCCTGTGTGACCTCAGTTACCTAAGGTGCCTTTCAGCTGGGAGGAACAGTGGCTGTTATTTAGGACTTTCTCAGGTCAAGTAAATCACACCCTCAGACAAAGCCTTTTATGAATTTTTGGTCACTCAAAAAGAAAATCTGAATGTCAATTTTAACCAAGCTCCAAAACCTGTTCAGTTTAAAACTGCACATTCAGCTTAAGCCACAAGCATTCACTTTCTCTCTTTAAAAAGAAACTGCTTTCTATTTAACCAATTTTTTTTTGAGACAGAATCTCACTCTGTCACCCAGGCTGGACAGTGGAGTACAGTGTGTCAGCTCCCTGCAATCTCCAACTACTGGGTTCAAGCAATTCTCGTACCTCAGCCTCCCAAGTAGCAGGGACCACAGACATGCACCACCACATTCAGCTAATGCTTTGTATTTTTAGTAGAGATTGGGTTTCACCATGTTGGCCAAGCTGGTCTTGAACTCCTGGCCTCAAGTGATCCAACCGCCTCAGCCTCCCAAAGTGCTGGGATTACAGGTGTGAGCCACTGCACCTAGCCCCAAATTTTGAATGAGAGAAAAGTTGCAAACTTTAGCAAGCAAAACAGACAAAATCTTAACCTCAAAGGAAAGTAAAACTACAAACTTGCAAATAACAGAATCTCTAGAGAAATCAATAAAGTGGCTACCTCAAAGCCAAAAGTTGAGCTTCAATTCTAGCTCTGTTGAGTGTGGAATTGGGTTGCTTGAATAAAGTCTGAATCTCGGCCAGAACTAGGAAGATAGGAAGATATGAAACCTGAGAGAAGTCTTACCAGAGACCTCCGCCAGCTCTGATGAGGTCAGACGTGTAAAAGCCACTCATGCTGGTACTAAATCTCCGAATGCCAGCAAAATAACGAGGATCGCAGGAGGCTTGTTTCAGGTCCTATCTGCAGTTGCCAAAATGTCAACTTAAAATAATCAAAAGGGTCAGAGTCCAATTTAAAGAGAGTTTATTCAAATACAAAGTTTGAGGATGGCCCACTCAGGAACATCAACTGTGAAGAGATGGAGGCAGGGTTCTGAAGTAGAGAAATTAGGGTTTCATTTATAGATGCAGAGACAGAGATGTTTTTAGCAGGATTACAACATTTTTCATATAAAGTTGGCACATACTTCCAGCAATCTGATTGATGATAGGCAATGCATCCTTTTTGGAAATGGTACATTTAGCATTTTTAATATAATGGGTGTAATAGTCACGGGTTTTCTGTCATCTGGTTTAGGCAAAGCGGGACAACAAAGGGGAAGTTAATCTATAACAAGGGTCGTTAATTAAGAAGGCAAGAGGCTTCTGTCCCTGATATAATTTAATTCTCTCTAGTCATTGTACAGAACAAAAAAATAAGAAAACAAGTTAATCTGTAATCTGAGAAACAGAAATTGGAACCATATGTGACTAAGATCACATTCACATTTCTCTTAAGGTTTGAAGTGGGTTTTTTTGGGTTCCAACAGCTTTTAAATTATATTTATTTTCACATGAGAAAGCAGGAGGGATGGGACCAGAAACTGCCTTTCAGTGCTATTTCATTTTTAAAGAATGTGCTTGCATCAAGTAGATCACAAATGAAAACCACAACAAACCCAGAAACTCCCTTGTCCTGACAGGAGCTCTCACGCATCAATCTCATCATGTGGTGACTCGCCCCGTCCCCTGCTGGGGACACAGAGTCCTTGGCGGGGACACATGGGCAGGAGCAGCCGCTCTTCACACTGGTGGGAAATCGTAGGCTTCTGGTCCTTGGGGAGAAGCTGTGAAGTTTTTGCTACCAGAACTAGGATTCTAGGAGGCTTTTAGATGACCAGGAAGAGGCTGAGACTCCTGGTGGGGACTCGTGCTGGGGAGTTTCTGGACCATAGCCCTCTTGGTGTGAAGACAGCAGAGGACAGGGCCAGGTTAGAGCGTCTGCACTCTGGGGCTGGAATTGGGGCCCAGCTCTGGGCCTTCACTCTCAGTGTCAAATGTAGGGGCAGCCCCAAGCACTAGAAGTCACCCTGCACCCTGGCAGCTGCTTCTTGGTCTCCGTCTCCCGTGCCGTGCTCTCTGCCCCAACCTCCTAGGAAGGCCCAGCAGCTTCCAGCCAGGCCTGCAGCAAAGGCTGCTCCTGTCCCTCCAGTAAACGCTGCCCCAAATGTCACTCGCCCACTCAGGCTGTGCCGTGGGGGCAGCTGCCACACTCTGGGGTTCCCTGGTCTCCCAAGGAGTCCCCGCCCTCACAGAGTGTTGGTCAGCTCTTCTGGCTCTGGGGAATTGCAGTTTACCTAAGGAAATGGGAAGGCCAGAGTTGCAACCAGGTTTTGGGTCTTAGGGATCTGGATGGACAGGTGAGGCCTCAAGGACCAGGTAGTTCTTTCAGACTCAGGCTGGCTTGGGGGACCCAGACAGAGTGAACAACCAGGCCTGCAGGGGGCCAGGGACTTGGTGCAGGGCAGAGCCTAGGAAGGAGCAGCTCATAAGACCCCCAGGCAGTTCCTGGGGAGACCCAGAGGACTCCATCCCCACCGTCGCTGCCCTAATCATGGCTCTGAACACCCCTCATCTCATTCTTCATGGCTCTTAACTTTTTCTGTGCCAGGAACCCCTTTGGGGTCCTGTGCAGCCTATAGAGTCCTTTTCAGAGGTGCTCTTATTTTATTATATTTTTAAATCTTTTTATTGAGACAAGGTCTTGCTCTGTCACCCAGCTGGGGTGCATTGGCATTATCATGACTCACTGCAGCCTCAACCTCTCAGGCTTGAGCAATCCTCCCACCTCAGCCTCCCAAGTAGCTGGGACCACAGGCATGTGCCACTACACCCAAATAATTTTCTGTAGAGATGAGGTCTCACTATGTTGCCCAGGCTGGTCTTGAACTCCTGATCTCAAGTGATCTTCCCACCTCAGCCTCTCAAACTGCTGGAATTGCAGGCGCGTGCCACTGCACCCGACCCCAGAAGTGCTTTTTTTTTTTTTTTTTAACTAGAGTCTTGCTCTTTTGCCCAGGCTGGGGGGCAGTGGCACAATCTCGGCTCACTGCAACCTCTGCCTCCCAGGTTCCAGCGATTCTCCTGCCTCAGCCTCCCTGGCAGCTGGGATTAAGGCATGCACCACCATGCCTGGCTAATTTTTGTATTTTTAGTAGAGAGAGGGCTTCGCCATGTTGGCTAGGCTGGCCTTGAACTCCTGACCTCAGGTGATCTGCCCACCTTGGCCTCCCAAGGTGCTGGGATAACAAGAGTGAGCCACTGCGCTGGGCCTGGGAGTGCTTTTAATGCGTAAGATAAAATACATAGGATTGGAAAGTAAGCCAGTGACATTAAACTGTTGTTACCAAAATATTAAACAATAAATTTGTAATCAGGTAAACTATGTGCTTCTTCATTTAACGAACCAACCACAGAATCTGGCGGCAAGTCTACGCAGGACTGTGATTTTGAGGTAGTGATGAACAAAACCAATATTGCAAGTTATCTGCAACGACTCTGCTGTCATATAGAAGGAGTGATGATTCCCAATGGTCACAAAGTCCCAGGAAGACTACTGCGGGGGTTTTGCCCTTGTTCACAATGGAGGGAAAACCTACATTTCAGCTAGAGGTTACTGCCCTGAATTCTACCCATAGACCCCAGGCCTCCTCGCCCCTCCTATCTCATAGCTTCAGCTCCTATGCCTGTCTGCCCTCGGAACAAGGTGCCTGGATCCTTCATCACCACTGCTTCCCCACACTCTTCAGAGGCTTAGGTCCTGGCAGAGGCCTGAATCCAGCTTGGGCCCCCACGCTGCAGGTCATAGAAGAGGGGAGAGTTTGCTCCCTGGCCCAGCCACAAAATAACAGCAACATCCAGAGCAGAGATGGAGCTAGGAGCCGGGGGAGCTGGAGTGAATGAGGCGGGGGAATGGGAAACACATGTGGATCCATGCAGGTTTGTGGCTGAGGCTGGCTATGGCTTTGTGTTACACTGCATTTTTTTTTTAAATCCCAGTGTTTAGGCTATATCCCAGGCCAATTAAATCAGAGTCTCTGGGGGTGGGCTATTATTAATAATCCAGGTGGCATAACTTTTTAAATTCCCAGGTAATCATCTGGGGGGTGTGCTGTACAAACATGGAAGCCCCACAGGTACCAGGATATTGCCTCTCCTGCTTCAGCAGCCCCTGTAAGTTGGAGCCTGGATTCTGGGTGAGGCATAAGCTGAGTACTTTGCATGCCTTCTTATGAAGCCACTTGGAAGCCCTGAGAGGCAGGTGTTAGTATCTCCATTCTATGGGTGAGGAAACTGAATCTCGGAGCTGTGTGGTTCCTTGTCACTTCCCAGTTCTCTGTAGCAAATATTGGCAAGGCTGGGATGCCCACCGAGGTTGACCTGATTGTGTTGGGCCTGATGGGAGATGGAATTTACACGGTTTTTACAGCTTGGGGAGTTTGCTTGCAATGCTGACCTGTCTACTGTCACAAATTCAAATGCAGAGTTTTCTTTTTTCTTTTCTTTCTTTCTTTTTTTTGAGACAGAGTCTCACTCTGTCACCCAGGCTGGAGTGCAGTGACTTGATCTTGGCTCACTGCAACCTCTGCCTCCTGGGTTCAAGCGATTCTCTGGCCTCAGCCTCCCAAGTAGCTAGGACTAGAGGTGCCACCACCACACCTGGCTAATTTTTGTATTTTTAGTAAAGACAGGGTTTTGCCATGTTGGCCAGGCTGGTCTCAAATTCCTGACCTCAGGCAATCCACTCGCCTCAGCCTCCCAAAGTGTTGGGATTACAGGCGTGAGCCACTGCATCTGGCCCAAATGCAGGGTTTTCATTCAGACTCTTGCGGTGCCACTCACGCACTGCTGAGATCAGCGAGGGGTTGTGGGGCAGTCACAGAACAGACCCAGAGACACAACTCTGCCAGAATGGGTCTTCACTAAGAACATCTCTGATGTTTCCTGTAGATTTCCGTCCTGCTTCATTTGTCTTTTACACTTCTCCTCTCTGCGAGGTCAGAAATTGCCTTGAGCTGTCATAAATCAAAGTGGGTGACTCTCTCCCTCAGACAAATGCCCCACTTTGTAGGGAATGACTCAGACAGCTGATCATGTTCAGCTGTAATATTTTGAGAAAGAAAGTGCGGTTCCAACAAGTTACCAAAAGGACAGGAAAGTATATAATCCATGGGTCTCTGTGCCTCTGTGTACCCCAAATTAGAGTGCTCCGTGTGCAAACAAGGACATGTCAAAGGTGCTAAGAAAAGAATTTCTTTTTAAAAATCCAGTAGCAAGCTCTCGATTTCTGCTGGGTGCGCCCAAAGCATGTGAAATACAGGACCACCCACTGGCTGGGGTTTTTTTTACATCCACATGCCTCTCTCGGGAGTAGTAAATTTTCACATAAAAGTTTGTTCTTTTAGCCTTCCTCATGTTTTCCTCAGCCATTCTGTTTCCTAATTCCTCTCTCTCGCCTGATCCCCTCAAAAGAAGCCTCCAGCAAAGGGAGGAACAGGCCACTCTAGGGCATAGCTGTGTCACCCCTTTCCATTCTACATTAGGCTCACCTGGGGTGGCCATGGTGTCTTAGGCAAACCAGAGTGTGGCTCAGTGCTGTAGGAGTTTAATGAATGCATGGCACTCAGATGGGTATGACGTTGGAGCCCCCCAGACTGGACTCACTAAGATGGTACATGCAAACTTGGCAGGCCGGGCACTGGGGACAGCCCTGAGCCTCCAGGGTCAGCACCCCAGGCCAGGAGATATGGGTGCCATCAGCGAGAAATCAGGTGGTACCACAGGTGCTCCTGTCAGGACAGGAAACAGCCTCACCATGCTGTGCAGACTCTATCCACCATCAGCCCTCCTTGGAGCTGTAGCTCTGTCCCTGCTGGCTTCCTTTGGCCAGGATAGGCTGCACAGGGGGGAACGCAGTGGGAGCACTCCTGAGTGGGAGTGAGGGGAGAGAGAAGCCATGGAGAGCAGGGTGGGCCACGGGGACTGACAAGACCTCGGAACATTAGCAGGGCCACTGGGTCATTTGGCTGGCTCCCAGCAGGCAGGCCCACACTTACGAGGCGGGGGTGGTGTCCCCAGGCCTGGGGCAGGTAAAAGGGCAGAGCTGCACCTGGGGTTCTATGGTGTAAGGCGGCAGAAAGTAAGAGTTTTCCGAGTTTCTGTGTTTCTAACTCCTCCCCTCAAGCCTTAGGTAAGAGGGTCCCATCCCGAAAGCGTTTGCCAGCTTCCAGAGGAGGGAGGGAGGCCCCAAGTGAGCTGCTGGCCAGATGCCCACAGGACTGTTCTTGCTAAGACATTTAATATTCCCCTGGCAACAGCTCCTGGGCATTTCCTAGGAGTCTCTGAATAACCAGATAGCCTCTTCCAGCCCTGGGATGAGGAAACCAATCCCCAAAAGTGGACAGGATGGGCATGGCATGGGAGGGGCATAGCAGTGTTCCTTGCTGGGCTGGGCTGGGCTGGGCCAGAGGGCAGGGAGCCCTGTCTGCTCTCTGATAGTCGGTGCTGTGGCCAGAAATACAGAAATGCAGGGGCCAGGAGCCTCCAGGGCACCTAGCTTTTCTATCAGCTCTTCTTGCAAGGGCTTTCAGAAAAGATCTACAGGGGACAGGAATAACGGGGCCCACAGGCCCATAAGTAAAGTCAGCATCCATCAGGGATTGTGGGCAGTGGCCAGGACGGCTGGTTGATTCCAGTCCCCTAGAGCGCAGTTATGCGTCTGCCGAGGGCCCACTGCTGAGTGGTTTCTAAATGGCACACTTCCTGTCCCTGCTGCCCCGGCCTGGCCCTCCACCCTCTCTGCAGCCCCAGGGCAGCTCTCGGGCCTCCTGCTCTTGTGGCCCTGCTACTCCCCTGAGGATGAGGGGCTAGAAAGCTTTTCCCACCTCCAGCCATGCCAGCGAGGTGTGAAGAGCAGGCGGCAGTCAGTGCGGAGGTGTGGGCCGGGGCGATATGTACTACTGCGCACACTCAGCCCTCTGCGTCTCCCTGGAGCAACGAGGGGCAGAGCAGAGGTGATGGGCCATAGACTCCTAGGCCAGGCTGAGCAGAAGGGTGGCTCAGGCTGATCCAGAGGCTGGCCAAGCAGAGAGCCGCCAAATGCTGCCCAGCCAAGAGCCCCTGTGGGTTACACGGGAGGGCTGACCTGCAGGCCATGGGCCGGGAACACACCATCTACTGGCATATGGTGGCAGGTAGGGGGTGGGTGAAAGGAAGGACATCACATCTGTAGTGACAGCTGTCGTGTGCTCCATCACCCTTGCCCTGCTCTGTTCTCTGTTGCGGGAACCACGTCTCCCCAGTTTCCTTCCCAGGCTTGTGGGTAGGCCTGACCACGGCGGGGCTCCTGCGGAAGATGGGAGGCCAGAGCGGGCAGTGAGGGCCCCACGCCCCTGCTCTGCTCACCACACACCTCTCCAGCAGCCAGCCGTGCCTCCTCGTGAGTGCCCTGCCTTGGTGGCACCCAGCTGGAGAGGCCCAGCCCCTGGAATCACAGCAGCCCCTTCCTCCTGTGGTCCTTCCAGCCTCGGCCACGGCAGCGCACTCCACTGGCACTAATCTCTGGGGTGCCTCAGTGTCCCCTCAGATCAGCTCTTCCACCACCTGTTACCAACCCCCGAAGTCCTCCCAAGCATCTACACCATCACCTCTCCCATTTCACATGAAGATGGACACACCTCGTGCGTCCACACCTGAGTCACTGGTCTGGGAAGTCTGAGTTTCTATCAAGCTGCAGGAGGGGTGCACATCAGCAGCCAGTCCTCCAGCCACACTTTGAGAAGCAAGGACCAGGGAGATTTTGGATTTCCTGATACAATGTGTCAGGTGCTCTACTAGGCAGTGGGTCTCAAAGGTGAACAAAACTGACCTGTTTGCATTCGAAGGAGGGAGACAGACACTGTCAGACGACAATCACTGCAAATGACACCATCACTATCCGTGGATGCTCTGAGGGATGGACAGGAGGAGGTGAACAGCTGGCCCTTGGCAGTCTGGGGGAGGTGGTATTTGAGCTGAGAACCAGAGCAGGGGACAGGGGAAGGTTTCAGGAGCAGTGTGTGAGTAGACGCTGGGTGACCAGAGGAGCTGTGTGCCTTCGGTGGTCCGAGAGGAGGCCAGCCTGGTCTCCAGGCACAGAGCTAGGCAGGTTCAGTGGCTCCTCCTCTTTCAGCAAGAGAAGACTCACCTGAACTCAGCTCCCCAAGGGATCAGGCCTCCTTCTCCCGCAAGGCCTAGTCCAGCTTCCAGCAAGGTCTCCAGGTGCTGGCAGCTGGAGCTCTCAGACGCCTCCCCAGTCAGCTGGCAGCCACACCCAGACTGCCTGGCGCCTGAGCTTGGCTGCTTGTCCCGCAAACAAGGCTACTCTGGAGCATGCATGGAAAAGGGGCAGGAGCAAGGGCGGGTCCCTGGGGACACTGAGCCCCATGCAGTGACAGCAGCCTGGCTCATGCACACATAGAGGAAATGGCGTGCTGCTTCTTGCTGAGCCTCGGTGTATGCCCCTAAAGCCCACTTCTTATCCCCACATACCAGGTGATGTAGCACCTCCCTCCACCCACCTTGCCACGTTTGGGCGCTGTCTCTGTCTAAAGAGCTGTGGAAGCCACCAAAGGGTTAAGTGTGGGATTATCTGGAATTTGTGTTTCCACCTGCCTTTAGGGCTGCAGCAGGAAGAAAGGGCTGGAAGGGAGGAACCAGAGCAGAGTGGGGCCACAGAAGGGGAGATGTGGGTGGCTACCTCAGCCCCACTATCAGTGCAGGGGTCCCTGGCACCATCAGCAAACCCGGCACCTAGCGCTGAGTTCAGCCTGCCCCTGAGAATGGCACCGGGGGAGGAGGAGATGCCCAGGACAGTCTCTGAGGGAGTGGGCACCAGCCACAGCGGGGACTGGGAGGACTCTGAGGACCCCTTCCACACTTTTCCCTGCGTTGATATTCTTGGATGGCACAGGCCCATGAGACCATCAATGATCCCAGGTCTCAAGAGGCCAGGCCCCACCCTGAGCCAAGCTTGCAGAGGAGGAGAAGTGCTGAAGGAAGGTGAGCACAGCCAGGCACCCAGGAAGACAGGAGCCACCTGGTCGGAGGGGAGTGATGGAAGGCCAGGGTTCCCACATGTCAGACCACAGCTTCCAGCCAAGACAGCTTGGGCAGCAGTGGTTGCAGGAGACATCTGGAGGCTGAGGCTGCCTACGCGGCCCTCCTGGCTCCACTGGATGGCAGGCTCCGGGCAGATGAGCTGCCAGGTGGGTGTGGGGTCCAAAGGTTGGGAGCACGAGTGCCATGGGGAGCCTCCCCAGTGGGACAGAAGCACAGGAGTGAGGGGGTTGGGCCCTGAGGAGATCTCAGTGTCACCCGCAAGGGCTGCAGTGCACGGCCCATGGAGAAAGGACATTGTCAGGTGAGATGTGGGCTTCCAAAGGCCCCAGGCTGGGGCTCTGAGTCCTCCAATCTTTCCCTGAGGTGCTCCATTGAGGCCGGTGGCACCCTGGGTATGTGGATTCCCGCCTCGTGTGTCCACCTGACAAGCACTTCTCCCCTGGACTCCTGTGCCTGCTCCATCACCTGCACCCTCTCTTAATTAGCAGATTGGAGAGTGGGGTCCACATTGAATGGGACATTGTGTTGATACAGAATTGCTCCCAGCTGCAAGAAACTGTTAAACCCCTACATTAAAACGCAAGCAGCTGGCATTGAGCCTAGGGACAGAAAGCAAAGCTGGCCCCTCAGCCTCACCCTGCCCCCAGGGTGGCCTCTGTGAGCCAAAGCCCTGAAGTGGAAGAGCCTCAGGAGGAGGGCAGTGTGACCCATGGGCTGGCAGCTGCAAGAAGCGCGGCTCCCGCTCCCAGTGACGCTGCTCCCACTTCTCCTGCTCAAACCTGGGGCTCTGGGATAACTGTTTGTAAAGACTGGGGGAACTTCTGGAAGAGGAGTAATATCTCTATCCACTCCAGGGCTCCACCACTCCCAGCACTGTGCCAGGACATGGCCCTCACGTAGGATGACCGCTGCCCGGTCAGGCTCCCCTAAACGCAGACTCTGTGGCAGGCCTAGCCCGAGCAGTCCTCCCTGGAAGCCATGTGTTCAGCTTCCCTACTCTCCAGCTCCTGCTGCCTCCTCTAAGACAGGGCAAGGGGCAGGTCTGGGGTCCCCTCCACTTCTGACATCCAGTCAACTTGGATCAGGCCTGCAGGCCTGGGTGAGTTCCTGGGACTCTCCCAATGAGGTTTTAAAAAATCTTTATACTTTAAAAATTTCTGCTGGGCCCAGTGGCTCACGCCTGTAATCCCAGCACTTTGGGAAGCCCAGGTGGGTGGATCACCTGAGGTCAGGAGTTCGAGACCAGCCTGGCCAACATGGTGAAATCCTGCCTCTACTAAATATACAAAAATTAGCCGGGTGTGGTGTTGAGTGCCTGTAATCCCAGCTCCTCGGGAGGCTGAGGCAGGAGAATTGCTTGAACCTGGGAGGTGGAGGTTGCAGTGAGCTGAGATTGCACCATTGCACTCCAGGCTGGGCGACAGAGCAAGACTCTGCCTCAAAAAAAATAAAAATTAAAAAAAAACCTTTCTTATCAAAAAACAACAAAAGCCGCCTGGTGATCTGATCTCACCCTAATGCTACATCCTCTTAGTGTCTCCATCTGTGAAGGGATGACCAGCCTTGGTTCTATGCAGGGTGGCTGTGAAAATGCCATGGCTCATGGGGGCCAAACCTGGCAGTAGGGCCCACTGTGAAAAGGGTGAGGCTGGGCTGCACAGGCTCAGCTGCCCACAAACAGCTCTGGGGGCTCTTGGGATGGCTGAGGCTGTTCTTGATGAGCTCAGGGAAGAAACACAACAGAGACCGGTCAAAGGAGAGGACAGAGCCTTCTGCCCAATGTCCAGGAGCCCGAGCCCAGAAATCTCCCTTGAAACACACACTCTCACACACACTCTCTCTCACACACACACACACGCTCTCACTCACTCACACACACTTGCACACACACTCACATACACTCGCACACACACTCACATACACATTGACACCACTGTCAGCTCAGAAATCTCCCTTGAAACACATACACACTCACACACATACACATTCACGACATCATCCCAGAAGTCTCCGTTGAAACACACACTTTCACACACTCACACACACACACTCACACACACATTCACACACACATTCACGCCACCATCATCCAGAAATCTCCCTTGAAACACACACACTCACACACACATTCATGCCACCATCATCCCAGAAGTCTCCCTTGAAACACACACACACACACACACACTCACACATACACATTCACGCCACCATCATCAGACCTTTGTAGATAGACACCCAGGGACCTTGGTCCGAGTGAGCTGGAGGCATGGGGCGACTGAGCATGTGCAGCTCCCGCACCTCTATATAAAGATGGGGATGGACTCTGTGGCTGTGAGTCACCGTAATTGCGACACTCACTCCTTTGCGCTTCACCAGACACAGAGCAACCGCCAGCCCCAAGAGCAGCTCCAGGCTGGATCTGCGCCGGACACAGGAGAAAGCAGCAGGCAGGCTGAGCAGGGGTGCTGAGGATGGAGGAAAGTTGGGAGGCTGAGCACAGCTGAAGTCCTGAGCTCCCTGTGCCCTTGACTTCTCTGTGGGCTCAAGCAAGGACCATCCCAACTCAGGATGAACCCTCCTTCGGGGCCAAGAGTCCCGCCGAGCCCAACCCAGGAGCCCAGCTGCATGGCCACCCCAGCCCCACCCAGTCAGTGGGACAGCTCCCAGAGCAGCATCTCCGGCCTGGGCCAGCTTCCATCCACCAGTCCCACGGTAAGCCTGGGCGAGCATGTGCATGCACAGAGCCTTCCCTGACCCCTTCCTGGTCCCCTCCTGGCCACACGCAGGGCCTTTGACAGGGAGATAGAAAAGATCTGAACTCTGCTGTGGGGCCTTGAGCCATTACTGGACCTCTCTGAGCCCGCCTCCGATAAACAGGCCGATAGAGGAGGGTGCAGGCAATGGAAAACATTCAAGGAACAGAAAGGCCAGCCCTGAGGACAAGGGGCTGGAATGGCCAGACCTGTCTTTGGCTGCACTCATTCCTTTCAGAGGTTGCTTGGATGCCCCATGGAGCCCTCCAGGGAGGAGGGCACACCCTGGGCCTCTGGATCCGCCAAGCCCACAGTGAAGCCTTGGGTGCCTTCTGCCACCTCCATCATCCTAGCCCAGGCCCAGGGCCATATTCCATCAACACCACTGCTACCTGGGGAGGGCTGAGGGCACCCTCAGGACCTGGGGATGCTGGACCAGGTGCTGGACAGGATGGGAAGGCTCCGGTAGCTATAGGGGCCACTGGGGCAGGACAGAGACCAAGCCACCCTCTCTTCCCCAGAAAGGGGTTAGGGTGGGAGGAGTCTTTAAATCCCTTTGTCCTGACCTGATATGGTTATGACCTCCCTTCAGTGACCCTGGGAGGCCTAAGCTTTCTTTCTAAAGGGAATTCCCTTCATTTTCATGCCAGGCATCAAGGTCAGCTGTACCCAGTTATGCTATGGGGTAATGCAGCTTCTCCTCTAAGGCTCAGTAGGGGATGGGACTCTCGAGAGGGGCTCCACCCGACTCCCCACCCCAGCATCTAGAGGCCTCAAACACTGTCTTGGGCCCTCTGGCTGGAGTCCATACTGCAGGCAGGGATGCACCCAGGATTTGGCTCTGTCTTCTGCCTAAGGAAAGATAGAGTGACCCAGGCCATGTCCCTGCTTGCCAGGCACATGTCTGTCTGTCCTACCAGCCTCCAGCAGATTATCTGAGCCCACTCCTAGAAGGCCCCTGTGCCATGTTCTAGGAGCTTGGGCTAGACTTTAGAAAGGACCTGCACTTCCATTATGCTTTTGGCCACTTGCGAGCTGTGTGTGCAACTGGCTTTGCCACTCTGAGCCTCAGTTTTCCCACCTGCCCTGTTGAGAATCCTAACTCTTCCTTCTCAGGACTATTTGAAGGTGACAAGGGATAATGTGATTCCCTCGTTTCTCTGTCTTTCTGCAGGCAGCTGGGACTCGGGCTGCTGCCTGGGTCCCCTTCCCCACGGTTGATGTTCCAGACCATGCCCACTATACCCTGGGCACAGTGATCTTGCTGGTGGGACTCACGGGGATGCTGGGCAACCTGACGGTCATCTATACCTTCTGCAGGTGCCTGGTTGGTGGTGCTGGGCCCAGGGCACTGAGGGTGGCAGCCATGCAGACAGGGAAGAACATGCAAGCAGGAATGTTGGCTCTTGCTCTGGCCAGGGCACTGTTGAGGCTAGGCAGAGAGAGCAGGGCCATGCCTTCGATGATCTCAGGCCCAGACCTTCCTCAAGGTCATGGAAAGGGCCAAAAATGGTCTAGGGAGACTTGCCTGACTGGCACTAATTGAGACCCAGGTGCATCCTCTGTAGAGGGTGTGTGTGCCCAGAGTATGTGGGTCTATAACCATTCTGCCCTGCTCTCAGTGCACCTCTGCCATCACCTGCCGCAGAGAGCATCCTCCCCCTGCCTTGAAGAGCAGCTCTAGGCCAGGCGCGGTGGCTCCCGCCTGTAATCCCAGCACTTTGGGAGGCCAAGGCGAGCAGATCACCTGAGATCAGGAGTTCAAGACCAGCCTGGCCAATGTGGTGAAACCCCATGTCTACTAAAAATGCAAAAATTAGCCAGGTGTGGTGGTGTGCACCTATAATCCAAGCTGCTCAGGAGGGTGAGGCAGGAGAATCACCTAAACCTGGGAGGCGGAGGTTGCAGCGAACCGAGATCATGCCACTGCACTCTAGCCTGGGCAACAGAACAAGACTCCATCTCACAAAAAAAAAAAAAAAAAAAAAAAAAAAAAAAAAGAGCAGCCCTGGGGACCAGGATCCTCAAGTCCCTCAAACACCCCTGACACCCACCCCCAGTGTCCCTCTCCATCTGCCCCCCTTCCTGGCTCAGTGGCTGAGACAGGCAGGTGGAGAAGGGAACCCAGGCTGCAGGGCCACACAGCCCCCTGGCTCTCCCGCCTGCCAGCTGAAGGACTGGGCACCTCATTTCTCCTCCTTGAGCTCACTTTTCTTTCCTGCAAAACAGAGCTGTGCTTCATGGAGTCACTGTGATGATGCAGTAAGTCCACGGATGTACGTTGCCCCACAAATGAGCCACTTACTGAGTGCTGTGCACTGGAGCAAGTCACTTCATGAGTGGGAGCATCTTGTCTGGAAAATGGGGATAATGACACCTCCCTCAGAGTAGATGCAAAGATGGATGATGACAGGAGCCGAGGCTGGTGAAAGTGCCTGGCCCAGCCATGGTGCACAGCCATCAGCTCCTCTGCCCTTTGCCATCCCCAAGGGTGAGGACTACAGAGACAGTGTGCAGGGCAGGGCCCAGGTGGGACATGACACTGGAGGGAGGGTGGGAGGGGGACCCGAGGAGGAGGGAGGCGTGAGAAGCCATGGGAAAGCACAGTCAGGGCATGCAGGAGGAGGAGCCCGGGGAGAAACCTCTAGGGAGAACTTGGCCTGGAGGGACTCAAGGAAACCAGTGAATTGGTCAAGGAGATGGTGTGAGTCGTGCAGAGGAATTTAGAGGGCGAGAAGAGGAAACGGACATGACCTAAGAACCGGCCTGTGCTGGGCCACGTCTCAGGTTTTGGAGAGAAACTGCCACCTGCTTCACTCTGAGGGAGCCGTCTTGGGGTCCTCACTCAGCAGACACTGCTGGGTTCAACAGCTGCTTGGCTGGTCCCTGCCAGACAGTGGGATAGCTCTGTGGCCCGGCAGCTCGTGCCTGTTTGCTTGCCCATGTGCGTGTGCATGTGTGAGTGTGTGGCACGTGTGTGCACATGCGTCCTTGAGGGGTGTGGGAAGCTCTCCATAGCTCTGGAGGTGTCAGGAAGCACCTCCTAACAGCTTCTGATCCTCCCAGGAGCAGAGGCCTCCGGACACCTGCCAACATGTTCATTATCAACCTCGCAGTCAGCGACTTCCTCATGTCCTTCACCCAGGCCCCTGTCTTCTTCACCAGTAGCCTCTATAAGCAGTGGCTCTTTGGGGAGACAGGTAGATGCTGGAGCTCCCTTTTGCTGGAGGGAAGAGGAGGGTTTTGACCTGGGGATGCCCTCGATGGAGGGTGGCCCAAAGGAGGTGATTTGCTGCTCCTGGGCAGAGAGTGGGTAGCTGCCCTCAGTCCTGTGAGTAAGCAAGAAGGGAAGATGCAGTGTTGGTCCTAAGGCCTCTGCCAGCCTTGACCACATGTGGCAGGTGGAGGGGGTGGAGTGTGCTCAGTCCTGCCCTTCCTGTGAGGTGAGGGCCAGAGCAGAGTCTACTCCGTCCCCAGACCCTCCTCCCCAGGACTCAGAGCAGGGGCTGTGCCCACAGGCTGCGAGTTCTATGCCTTCTGTGGAGCTCTGTTTGGCATTTCCTCCATGATCACCCTGACGGCCATCGCCCTGGACCGCTACCTGGTAATCACACGCCCGCTGGCCACCATTGGTGTGGCGTCCAAGAGGCGTGCGGCATTTGTCCTGCTGGGCGTTTGGCTCTATGCCCTGGCCTGGAGTCTGCCACCCTTCTTTGGTTGGAGTAAGTGGGCTGCTGGAACTGGAAGGGGGGCAGATGGGCTGGGAGGGGCACATTCAAGGGGAAGTAGGTGGACTTGGGTCAGTCAGCTGACGGGGGCAGGGGTGCCCAGGAGCTACCTGAGCCTCAGGTCAGATGGACATTCAGGGGATGTGACTGGCAGCAAGGGAAACTGACACTGCTCCATCAGGGGCCAAAGGATCTCCTGGGCAACTGATCCCAAAACACAAAGGCTTTCTGGGTGGGGCAAAGTGACAGGTACTTCTGATGCTGTGTCAGACTAGGCAGGGGGCTAGAGTGTGAGGCCTCTGAAGGTGGAAGGGTGGAGAGCAAGGTAGTAGCCCTCCTGGGGCAAGACCAGGCCTCTGGCTGAAGCCCTGGCAAGCACAACCTTGAAGTTATGGTGAGCTTTCTGCTCAAATCTAGCAGGAATGGGAGGCAGTGGGCTTTGCAGGCCATCCCAGTTCCCTCCAGCTTCCTCACTGCAAGGGACAGGGCCAGGTCAGGGCCAGGGCTGTGTACGAGGACCCGAATGCCACATACAAAGCTCCTGCCAGATAAGGAGTCCTGGTCAGTGCCGCCCCGAAGGCTGAGCACCTGCCCTGGCTCCCAGGTGCCTACGTGCCCGAGGGGTTGCTGACATCCTGCTCCTGGGACTACATGAGCTTCACGCCGGCCGTGCGTGCCTACACCATGCTTCTCTGCTGCTTCGTGTTCTTCCTCCCTCTGCTTATCATCATCTACTGCTACATCTTCATCTTCAGGGCCATCCGGGAGACAGGACGGTAAGAGCTGAGCATGGAGCGGGGCTACAGGAGGGGGACCGGCCCCTCGGCCATGCAGCCCCTGCCCCACCACTCACACCTGCACCAGCCTACCAGAGCATGCCCAAGGGGTGAAGGCAGGCTGAGCACGTGATTATGGGGCAGCGGTGTCTAGGGGAGCCTCAGGAGACAAGGGCTTCCGGGGCGGGCTTTTCGGCATGGCCGAGGGAGCAGAGAAGGCACACAGAATCAAGAGGGAGTGGGGGGCGGCTGAGACCTCATGTCACAGAAAACTTTCTGGAAGTCAGGGCTGCCTGCACTGGAAGGAATGACACTCTCCCAAGTGCCCCGCAAGGATAGTCCAGGGAGGCTCCCCAACAGCAGCTGTGACCCTGGTGCTCACTACCACCCGACTAGGGTCAGACCTGGGCGATGCGTCCTTCCTAGGGCTCTCCAGACCTTCGGGGCCTGCAAGGGCAATGGCGAGTCCCTGTGGCAGCGGCAGCGGCTGCAGAGCGAGTGCAAGATGGCCAAGATCATGCTGCTGGTCATCCTCCTCTTCGTGCTCTCCTGGGCTCCCTATTCCACTGTGGCCCTGGTGGCCTTTGCTGGGTAAGCAGTGGCTAAAGGGTTGGGGAAGAGGCTGAAGGGGTGGGGGCAGGAGCAAGTAGCTTGGGCAGCTTCTCCTTCCCAGCCCAACCCCAGCCAGCCATCTTCACAGCCTAAGACCAGTTTCACAGCTTATTCTCTCCCTGGGTAAAGTGCCCAGGCCCGGGGTGGGTAGGGGGCCACCTAGTTCCTGGAAGCACCAGGGCACATGCAGAGGAGCTCTGGGCCCCACAAAGCTTTGGGCGGACAGCCTGCCAGCCCCCTTTGGAACACACAGTTCCTCTTGAGGTCTCCTCCCTCTCTGCCTGGGCTGTGGTCACATGACCAGAGGTGCTGCCCATCTCCAGGAATGGGTCGCTGAGAGCTGCCCTTCTAGTCCTTTGTGGCTAGAGTCTGGGGATTGTGACATCTGCAGCAGCACAGATGCAGGCTCAACATCAGAAGTGTTTTTGAGAAGTGAAGGCTATTAAACCCTGGAAGTGTTTAGATAGGAGACCTTCTTGTGGAGGAATGGCCTGGTCCCACCAGGGCCCTACTGTGGGGTTTCTCTACAATAGCCAGGGCAAGAGTGGGCATCATGGTTGGGGTGGGGTGTGAGAAGAGCTAGGCAGAGGGTCTGAGGGCCAGAGTCACCGGGGCGAAGTGGAGTATCGCCAGAAGCACAGGCTCCAAGGAACGGTGGACCTGGGAACCTCCACCCCAAATTCGGCACATCTTCCTTCCAGAGCCACACGCTCAACCACCCACTGCTCCCTCCTACTCACTCAGATCAGAATTCTCCTGGCATAGGCCAGGCATGGTGGCTCACACCTGTAATCCCAGCACTTTGGGAGGCCAAGGCAAGTAGATTACCTGAGGTCAGGAGTTCGAGATTAGCCTGGCCAAAATGGTGAAACCCCGTCTCTACTAAAAACACAAAAATTAGCCAGGTGTGGTGACGGGCGCCTGTAATCCCAGCTACTCTGGAGGCTGAGGCAGAAGAATTGCTTGAACTCAGGAAGCAGAGGTTGCAGTGAGCTGAGATCACGCCACTGCAACTCCAGCCTGGGCGACAGAGCAAAAATAAAAAAATTATCCTGGCACTGCCAATTCCTTCCTACGGGGCTGACTTAGCTGTGCTGGTTTGGGCCGGATTAGGATTTGGGCTTTGGCAGGGCCTGGCCCAGAAGAGAAGGTGCGTCAGGAGGGCCAGCTAACTTGGGGACCACACCTTCTCTGTCCTAGGTACGCACACGTCCTGACACCCTACATGAGCTCGGTGCCAGCCGTCATCGCCAAGGCCTCTGCAATCCACAACCCCATCATTTACGCCATCACCCACCCCAAGTACAGGTGTGGCTCTTTTCCAGAACCCCACACCTTGGCCTCCAAGGGCCTGGCCTGCAGATGGGGGCAGAGGCCACTACCTTTCCTGTCTCTTGTATGTGTGTTGGATGGGGGCCACCAGCAGCTGGGAGTGGCCAGTAACACTGAGTGGGGTCTGGGGTTGGTGTGCCTCCCTCCCCTGCCCCAGCTTCCCAGGGGTCACGGTGTGGAGGGAGGTCAGGGTTCCCTGGGCAGTGTCCAATCCTAACTATGGGACCTTCAGACCCGGGGTGTAGGGCAGCCAGGACAGCCCTGTGAATTTAAGCACCCCCCTGCCCCACCCTCCCCGATAGTGTCATCCTGAAGAGATCACAGCAGGGAGAGCTCAGCTCTGCTCCCAGGGCCTGGCAGGAGCCTGGGGTGGCTCTGGGCCAGTATGCGTGCTGATAGCAACTCGGAAAGGCCGCTTCTCCCTTAGCGCTTCCTTTTGCCTGGTGGTGTCGGTCACTCACCACCTTCCCAAGGCCAGTGGCAGGCCTGAGCCCATCCAGCACAGAGGCTGCTCCGGAGTCTCCCTGGTCTCCATTACCAGAGATGTGGCTTGAGCCAGCCACTGAGGGCTGGAACCGACATCCCCAGGCTCTCCCTGCATGCCCACCACCCAGAATCTCTCTGTCCCTCCCACCAGCCCTATGAGCCTGTCAATCTCCCCACCCAGCGTCTGACTTTCTGTCCTCATCACCTGCCATGGTTCCCAGGGTCTGAACCTCCCCATTTCCCCAGAGGCTCTCGGTCACCGCATGTTAGGCCTATACCAGCCTGTGCATCCATCCCCTCCCCTGCATCTGTCTGCCCATCCCCTGGCCCTAATCAGATGTGCGGCCCCTGCAGGGTGGCCATTGCCCAGCACCTGCCCTGCCTGGGAGTGCTGCTGGGTGTATCACGCCGACACAGTCGCCCCTACCCCAGCTACCGCTCCACCCACCGTTCCACACTGATCAGCCACACCTCCAACCTCAGCTGGATCTCTGGACGGAGGCGCCAGGAGTCCCTGGGCTCAGAGAGTGAGGTGGTAAGGATGCTGGGCCCTAGCCAGCTTGTGCCTGGCCATCCCTTCCTCAGGCAGCCCTGGGGCTCTGGGGAAAACATAGGCCCTGGCAGAGCTGCCTCTGAGACTCAGGGACCCTGAGGACGCTGGCACCCTGGCAGGAAGAGCCCCTCCCAACACCCCCATGGATTTCATAATCCTCCCTGATAGGCAGGGGCACCAGGGCCAGAGAGGGGATGGTTTGGGGGTTCCCAGGAGCGGGTCCAGGATTGAACACAGGTCTTCCAACTCCAGGCCATCCTTTTCCATGCTGACACTCTCCCAGCCTGAAGAGATCAGCACATCTGGCCCTAGATAGGGCTCCAGAGAGACAAGGCAGGAGTTAGCTTGGAGCTCCTTGCTCCTCAGCATTAAGCCCCCTCCTCCTGGGAGCCTTGAAGAGCTCACCAGATGGTCATGGGCCCTGGAGATGGGAGATGTGGCTTTGAGCCTCAGCTTACCATGTGCTCACTGTGGGAGCCTGGGCAGGTCACTTCCCCCCTCTGAGGCTCCACATCCTCCTCTGAAAGGGAAAACAGGCTTCTCAGATCAACGCTGGCCAGGTGTGCCCAGGGATGGGTGTCAGCCCTCCTTAGGGCCTGCAGCTCTGCTGCCCCTAGATGTCCCCAGGAAAGCTCCGTGCACCACCAGCTACTGTTCCCGCCACACTTGGCCTCCTCCTTAATTCTACCTACAGAGCCCTCTATGGGCCTCAGCAAGACTGCCGACTGACCGGCCAGAGATCTCCTCCCACTGCCCGAATCCCCGGGGGTCTCAGTTGAGGGACTGAGAGAGGAGCTGTCAGGGGTCCCTCCTGTAAACCACTGTAGTGAACAACAAGGAGAAATCTAATCTGTTAATGGAGGCCTAGACCCTTGTGAAGACCACCCATCTATTCAAAAATATAAATAGCCACTTGCTTAGCAAGGTGTGCCGGTGTGCAGATGTGGAGCAAACCTGCACACACATACACACGCCCTAGCACAGGCACGCACAATTTACGGGGTTTATTTGGTGACCAGCAACCGTGCAAATGGTGTCAGGGGCCTCCCGCAATGAATACCTGTTGGGAGGATGGAGGAGGGCCTGGTGGGGTAAGAGCAGGAGCAAAGCTACGGACTGTCCCTCTCACCTCACAGTCATTCTCTCACCTCCCCCAGGGCTGGACACACATGGAGGCAGCAGCTGTGTGGGGAGCTGCCCAGCAAGCAAATGGGCGGTCCCTCTACGGTCAGGGTCTGGAGGACTTGGAAGCCAAGGCACCCGCCAGACCCCAGGGGCAGGAAGCAGAGACTCCAGGGAAGGTGACTGGGCCCGGTACCTGCCAATCCATAAAGGGGTGGTGGTTAGGGGCCAGTAGCCCAGGAAAGGGAGACTTGTTCTCATGGGCAGGGGCGATGCCCTCCAGGAATCACCTGCTCCCAGCACCTCCCAGCTTTTCCTTGTCCCCCTGGGGGTCTCTGTGACTCTGAGATGCTCTGAGCAGGGCCTGCATGTGGTCTGCATGTGTGTGTGTGTGTGGGTGTGAGATCATGCAATTCTGACTCTGCATGGTGCTGTTGGCTGTGCTGTGCCATGATAAGAGTACATGTGTGTGTTGATGAGGCTAGGAGGTCTGCAGCCGGCAGAGCATAGCTCGAGCGTGTGTGTGGCCATGCGCCCGGCACATGCTCTGTCACTGTAGCGCCTGGCACATGCTCTGTCACTGTAACACCCAGTGACACGTGACTAAGCATGCCCCAATGTGTCTGCTTTAAGCTGTGCATGTGACTGAGTCTGGGTGGTATGTGCCTCTCTGTGTGACTGCGAGGTTGGACATACCTGGGGAGGAAGGGGCTGTAAGCTGTGGAT
The DNA here is from genome assembly GCF_009828535.3 of Hylobates moloch. Taxonomy (NCBI): domain Eukaryota; kingdom Metazoa; phylum Chordata; class Mammalia; order Primates; family Hylobatidae; genus Hylobates; species Hylobates moloch. The sequence goes on from NW_026652278.1 coordinate 80,615,280, forward strand.
GTGCTCACCATAAATGCCCTAAGATCAGGATGTCACCCGGAATACTTGTGGCTATTAAAAGAAGGCCAGCTGTCGGCCCAAGTGCCTATGGAAAGGAATGTCGATGGCGATTAGAGAAGGCCATATTCTGGAACACTGGAAATGTTGTGTGCACAGGCGCCCAGGCAGTCCTTTGCCCCAGCGGACAGCTCCCCATCTGCCCCTCCTGTCACACCCACACAACACCCCCAGCTCAGCTCCTGGGCTCTCTCCAGCTTCCCTAGCTTGTCCAAGGCCAAAGGCACCTTCCTGCCTGCCTTCCTTCCTGAGTGCCGTGCCCCTGTGCATCCAAGAACGAAAGCCCTGGGCTGTACCTGCAGTCCGGGAGCCTCAGCCTCCCTCAGCATTCCCCACGGGGGCACCACCCCCTGTCCTGGAGTCCAGGCACTGTGCATGCCATAAACGCCAGAACAAAGGCCTGGCAGTGACCCCCAGGCTGGCCAGGCACTGAGGAAAGACACAGTGCCTGTCTTGGAGGGATAGGCTGGGGTGGGGTGCTGGGCAGCCATCAACAATCACCAAACACATGTGATAAGCACTGCCATCGAGGTGTGAGCACGCAGGGTACTGAAAGCAGAGGCAAGTCCCTGAGGCTCCCCAAGAAGGTAGAGGTGAAGCAGGGATCTGCAGGCAGCAGGGGTGGGGAGTGGGGGGAGCACTGAGCTGTCCAGGATGAGGATACAGCCTGGGTGACTGTGCAAACACAGGGGCACAGGGGAGGGAGCTCAATATGTCCTGGAACAGGATGTCTCTCTGTGACCCTGGGAGCAGCGAGAGGGACCCTGGGGATTGGCAGTGGGGGACATAGGAGAAGGGAAGAGGGGCCGGATGTGGTAAGGGCAGTGGGAAGGCCCCATCAGGGACTGGCTTAGGTGTCTCCAGACCTGACCTGGGGACAGGAAGCCCTGGGAGGGGTTGGTTAGCTTTGCAGGGTGAAGATCAGAGAAGGAAGTGCTGCAGGGCAGGCAAGGAATGACCCATTTAAGGACAGCAGGAGCGGGAGTGATGCCAGAGTCTCCACATGTGGAGGAGAGGAGAGGATTGGATGGTGGGGGTGAGGATGTGTTCAGTTGTGACCCCAGGAGTCAAGAGCCCGGGGAGCATCGCAGGAGATGCTCTGCAGGCAGCGTTAGGTGTTACTGGCTCCTACTCTGGGATGTGGACTCTGGGAAGGCCCATCCCTGACCCAGGACACAACCTGGCCCTTCCATGCAACCTCCCCCACCGCTCGGTGACCCAGTGTGTGGAGGGTCATCGGGAGACTGCCCCCAGTGAACTGCTCCTCAGCTAAACAGATGTGTGCTGTTTGTTTGCAGACCAAGGGGCTGATCCCCAGCCAGGACCCCAGGATGTAGGACGCCCACTGGCTCTCCCTTTCTTCTGGGACACATCCAGCCCCCACACGTCTCCCTCATATACACAGACCCAGGATTACGCTGTGAGCCTGCAGGCTTTGGAAGTGGCCCTGTCACCCGTGCTGCACGGGATTTGCAGCCCCAGCCCCATGTCCCCTCTCCACACCTCAAAACTCCTGCCCCACAACGTCCTCCACACCCACTTTCCAGCTCAGCAGCCACACCCCAGGCTCAGCCTGAGGGGTGTGTGCCCAGGCCCTCCCACTTCCCCAGTCGTCTGCCTCTCCTCAAATGCTGTGTGCTGCAATTGTCCAGGCGATGACAATGGTGATGGCTCCAGAGAACACACCAGCTATTTATGAGCCTCTGCCCCCAGGCTGGGCCTGTCACTGGCATAGGAAGGCCAGCCCGGCATCTCCCACTGCCAACAGCTGAAGCCGAGCACAGACCTCCCTTTGCACGCTGGAACAGTTACTCACCTTTGGCTTCTTCCCCCCGCGTACCGTTCCACTGCGGCCCACATTCTGTGCACACGGGCATTTCCAGGCACGCTCTCGCGTAGTTACCTATCTAAATGGACACCAAACACATGCATGCACACTCTGCATCTGTGATTCGTTTCACGTAGTGGTCTAAGCTCCTCCCAGGGCTGTGTGGATATGACAGGGTATAGGAAAATAAAAAGCGGAGACAGTGTCTTCAGACAAATATGGTCTCTACCTGTTGGTGCTGCTATGGGAGAGAGAACCAGGGCCTGGCCTCTGATGCCTCCAGCAACTTCACTTCCTCTCCTCCCTCTGTCCCCACTCTTGGGACTGTCACTCTGAGGCCCACCTCAAACTGCAAGGAGTACAGCAGAGAAGGGACAAAGGCCAGGCTGGCCTCCATCCCCACTCACTCCCCAATGAGCCATTGAGCTCCGCCCAGACCATGAGTACCAGCTGCTCTCTGACTGGCTTCACGTCTCCCGAGGGAGGCAGATGGAGGGAGGCCGGCCTTCGCCTTTAAGAGCACTCTCCTGCCACCCCTCCCTTTCCCCAGAGGCAAGCTTCATCAGGCAGGAGCCAGAGGCCAGAGAGAGAGCGTGCAGCTCCAGGTACAGCCTCCCCCAGCTCCCTGGCCCTGGGGGTGGGCGCCTTCCTTCTCCCACACTGGTTATGCCCTGCTGCTGAGTCCTCCCCAGCCTGGCAGGATGGACAGACACCCCTAGGAAAGGGAATAAGGCTGGAGTTAGGGATGAATGACATGGGGCTTTGCAGAGAGGGACAGGGAGTGGTAAGGGGAAGGGACGCTGGCCATGGACTGCTGGCCTCCTGGACTGGGCTGCGTGATATAGGGTGAAGGAGGTGATTAAGCGGGGGAAAGAACACAGGTCTTTTCCTGGCTTCTTCTGCTTGATAGTTTTGTGACTTTGGGCAAGTGACAAAACAACCCTACAATATTGGTGATCCTACCTTGTACCTTGCATGTGCCAGGCCCCAGGAGTGAGGCTGGAAGCTGAGAAATGACTCACACTCAGGCCTCTACTGACTCCTCAGGGTCCAAGCCAGAGCCCTCCAAGAGGGCCAGCAAGCAGCCAACCCAGTTGCCTCCCCTGAGCCTCAGTTTCTCCAACCAAGGAGCCAGGGTGGGCCTCGATCTATCTCCAGACCACATAGGGACCTGAGGTCTTTCTTGGGGAAGGGGTTGGCCCAAAGACCACACTGGCAGAAGTCCCAAGGTGCTGAGGCCCCCATCCAGAACACGCTGTCTCTGGGGTACAGGCTGAACATGCCACACGTGCTTCCCCCTCCCTGCCACTCCTGGCCCTGTGTCTAGCAGCTGAGCAAATGGCATCTCCTCCCTTCTCCCTGCCCCCTGCCATTCCTGCACAAAGGGCACGGGGCCTGGCGTGTGGCACTGGCAGCTGGAGCTTTCCATGCTGCCGTCAAGTTTTCCAGAGCACAAATAAGACAGGAGAGCCAGGAATAACCGGCTGGGCCCCCAGAGGGTCTGGAGGGGATGGGCCTGCCTCAGACCTGCTTTCAGACCCTATGCCAAGGGGTGCAGGCAGAGGGCCAGCTGCCCAGGACCAGGGCTTTGGGAGGCTTCTGTGGCCATTGGGAGCCCATTATCTGGCATGCATCCTATAGGAATCAGCCCAGGCTCCAGTGTGACCTGGGTCCACTCCTTGTGTGACCTTGGAGAAGTCATTTAACCTCCCTGAGCTTTGTCTCCTGCGGGCCCAGGTGGCAGCTCCTCAGGATCCCAGGGAGTGAAGGGCCCATACTGAGGTTGGCTATGCCCAGAGCTGCTGCTATGATGATCACTTTTATGGCTGGACAACCCTGGGCCAGTCACAGACCAGCTAGAGGCTCAGCTCAAGCCAAGGCACTTCCAGGGCCCCACACTGGATAAAGCACAACCCCAGAATCCTGGGCAGGCACCACACGGCAGCAAAGCCCCTGCCCAAGGGAGCTCAGCCCTTGGTCTTCTGAGCAAGAGGATGGGTACCACTGGGCAGGAAGAGCGAGTGTCTACGCTCTCCAGAGGACACAGGAGCAAGGAGACCAGAGCATTCTCACCAACCTGGCCAGTCCCCCTTCCTCCCCCCTGGGGGGTGCTGGGTGCCGGACACCCCTCCCCAGGGGCTATATTAGCTGTGTGAGTCACGGTGGACCGGCTGGGAGGCCGCGGGCGGGCGGGCACAGTGTAGGGTTACAGTCCATTTATGGGCGCAGCCGAGGGCAGATATCAGTGTCGGTGGCATTCGCTCCCAGCTATTCTTAGGAGCCTCTCAAGAGCTCCACACAGCCTGGCTGGGCAGCAAGGGACAGAGCAGGCAAGGCTGGGGGGCAGGGGCAGGGGCAGAGGTGTGGACCGGGCAGGTGGAGTGCCTGAGTGCCCTCTCACTCAACCCTCTCTACCCTTTGTCTGCAGAGGCGGCCGCTGACAGCACCAGCATGTCTTACAGTGTGACCCTGACAGGGCCCGGGCCCTGGGGCTTCCGTCTGCAGGGGGGCAAGGACTTCAACATGCCCCTCACTATCTCCCGGGTGAGTGCACCCTGCCACAGCCTGGCACCCGACGGGGCGGGCACACTTGGAGGAGGGCGTGTGTGTCCGTATGTCTGTCTGTCCTTTCTGAGCCTCTCAGAAAGCAGAGCATGCCCCATTCCCTGGGACTGGCCTGGTCCTCTGGTCTCAGCCACGGCTGTTTGCTCACCGGAGCCCACCGGCCTGTTATGCATGTGAGACATCATGAGCAGGTGGTAGGTGTTTTTAGCAGAGAAGAAAATGCTGAGTTTTCAGGCAGTCAGGCAAGCAGGCAGGCAGGTAGCTGGACAGAGAGTACAGTGCCTTCCTGATCCCTTTACTGTTAGAGTGGGCTCAGGGTGCCCCCAAGCCTTGAGCATTTCCCTAGATGTGGGCAGCTGCTTTGGGAAGGGAGCATTCCCAGCATGGAGAGGGCAGGTGATGGGCAGTTGGATAGATGGACAGACAGACGGTTGACCTTGGCTGCCCAGCTGTCAGAGTGTGGGGCTGGGCTGGACTGAGTACTGGGCACCCGCTCCATCCCAAACTTGAGACATCAAGACCCTGGCTCATGGAGCTGGACACTCCTCCCCATTCACCGTGGCTGCTTTTTCTGTCTCACATTTTGTTCCCCACAAGCGCTGGGGCCTGGTGAGATGGCCCCCTGTCCTGCAATGTCTGTGATGGGGAGCAGCATGGCCTGATGCAGATGACACAGAACATCAGGGGTTGTCTGAGTAACTCTACCGCCTGGCTGGAGACAGCAACACCAGAGAGGCAGAAAGTTAGCCATGCTACCGAGGAAGCACTCCAGGAGCAGGGACTGATGGGGGAACAGCCCCTAGACTGTAGTAGGCACTCCCTCAGTATCTGCCAAACAAAGACACTCCCCAGCAAGGCACTGGTAGACCCAGGGCTGAAGGCCACAAGGCTCAGGGTGAACTGTGAGGCATACAGGGCAAGCACAACCCTGCCTGGTGGCTGAGCCCCTGGCTGTGCTGTTCTGGGCACAAGGCAGGAGGGGGAGGCCCCCAGGCTGTCACTGGAGGGTGGTGGGTAGACAGGGGTATCTGGGCTATTGCCTACCGGGGGAACAAGGGGACAGTTTCTTCTCTGGGGCCTTAGGGACTTGCCTTGGGCCTGGGGGCTGGAGGAAGGGGTTGGAGGGGAAGCACTGAAGTGGGCAAGGCCTGAAGGGGCTTGGCAGAGGGGCCAGGGAGCCTGGACAGCGGGTCAGGAGCCAACACCCCCACTGGAGGAGTAGTCTCTGTTTTCGTTCCATGGGTACTTGGGCGACCCCAGAAGTAGAAGCCCCATCCAGGGATGCCGTGAGAGGCTTATAATAACCATAGAGGCCACATGCTTCTAGAGGGGGTGCTGGCCTGGCTCTGGCACAGGGAACAGGCCCTGCCCTCCATCCTTCAGTTGGAGATGTGGCTTATTCTAACCCGGAGACTCCACCCCTCCAGATCTACTGCCCTGGAGACCACAGGGTCCTGGACACCCACAGCCTTGCACACTTTGCATGAGGTGGCGATCTGTGGGCATGTGAGCCCCAGTGGATTTCCCACTGCTCTTTCCCACAGCTCCCCACCCCCACGCTTGCAAGACTCCTTCCTGTATAAGGTGGAGCCTCTGTGTGCTCTCTCATGGGCCCTGTGGCTTCCCCTGCCTGGGACTGAGCCCACATCTCCCCCAGCTCCACCATCTCGAGGCCTCCTGCTGGTGCTCCCTGCCCTAACCCTACGGGTGCAAATTGGCCACTGGGCTCAGTGGCACTCAGGATAGCCAATGACCTCACCCAGGGTCTATGTGCCACCTGGCCCTGGCCAGCCAGGGGCTTAAATGGCAGCCCAGAAGCCTTAAGCTAGATAGCAGGAGGAATGTCCTTACTCCAGGGAGGGGGTATGCAGGGATGTGCTGGATCCAATGACTGGGGGGATTTTTAAAAATAGAACCCGAAGCTCAGGCAGGGCATTGGGGGATGGGCATGATATGGCCTCTCGGCTTCCTTTAGGGGCATACCCCAAATCACCTAAGCCGTGGAGCAGGCTGGACTGGGTACTGGAGCCTTCCCCAGGGCTTGGAGCCTCCTGAGAAATTTTGGTGGTAGGCTGCTGATAGCCTGGGCTTGTGTCCTGGTTCAGTGCCGCTGGCAGGGCAGGCCTTGTGGACACAGCCCTGCCATCCCACCAGGGCTGTAGGATTTACTGCCGGGGCTCGCAGGGCCCTTCTGCACCAGGGACATCCCCCTACCGGGGAGGCACAGCCAGAGCTCTCTGGAGGAACCCCACTCCCACCCCAGCCAGGACCTGAGCCTGTGCCATAGGGTACCAGAGGCAAGAGTGTGTGACCCTGTGGGGTGGGCAGGCAGGCGAGGCTGGGATCGTTACCTCGCTTCAGAGCCTGGCAAACTGAGGCTCGAGTTTGCTCACAGGACAGGGATGGCCATGGGTGGATCTCCTGTATCCTGTCACCCCTAACTCCCATGCTGGCCTGCTCATCCCTCTAACTGGGACTAATAGAGAGGCACTGGGGAGGGCCTGTCCCCTCTCAGCTGCAGGTGTGTGCTGCAGCTCCTCCTGGAAGGACACAGGCCACCTGCAGTCTGGGTGATGGCTCCCAGGGGCTCATGGCAGCAACCTTGGGGCAGCAGCAGCCCCTCAAGGCCTCCCTTCAGAGGGTCTCCGCTTGCAGACCCACAGAGAAGGGGGTTCAAGAGGGAGACTGGGAAAGGAGGGTGGTGGGGAAATGCCTTTATTTATCCTGGACAGGTGTGGCTGGGCCTGCAACATGAGCTGCCCTTTCACCCTACCCCAGCCAGTTCTCCAGGAAGTAGGGAAGGGGGAGCAGCCCAGAGAGGGAGCAGCTCCAAAGGCCTCTGCCCTGGCAGCTGGCCAGAGGCTGGGGCCATGGTCTGGGGTCTCACCTCTTCATGCCTCTCATGCCCCCGCCTTGGGGAAGAGGAGTATGCTTTGTTAGGCTCTGCTGCTCTCAGCTGTGTCGCCTCAGAAGTCTGTTTACCTGCTCAGCCTCAGTTTTTCTCACCCTCAAAATGGGGATAGCGGGCCGGGCGTGGTGCCTCATGCCTGTAATCCCAGCACTTTGGGAGGCCGAGGGGGCAGACCACTTGAGGTCAGGAGTTTGAGACCAGCCTGGCCAACATGGTGAAACCCTGTCTCCACTAAAAATACAAAAATTAGCCAGGTGTGGTGGCTCATGCCTATGATCCCAGCTACTCAGGAGGCTGAGGCAGGAGAATAGCTTGAACCCAGGAGGCAGAGGCTGCAGTGAGCTGAGATCGCACCACTGCACTCCAGTCTGGGGGGACAGAATGAGACTCCATCTTAAAAATAAATAAATAAATAAATAAATAAACAAATAAAATGATGCCTTCCACACCTGTGAGAGCTCTTTCTAACAGGCACTTGTGAAAACTCTCCACCTGTTGTCTACCGGGACTGGTTGTGAGACTGGTGGAGTCGGGGGCTGAGCCTGGGCCCAGGAGGGGCCTGCCTGTCTACTAGAAGCCCTCTGTTCCTAGGGCCTCAGCCACCCCGCCTGCAGGCTCACCTGGAGCACCAGCTCAGAGGCCTCTTCTCTATGGATTTCGGTTCCAGTATTTATCAGACTCTCCCAGCTGTGGTGGGAACATGCTGAGGACAGGGTCTCTGGGGAGAGGAAGGGGGACAGGCTGAGACTATTCTGGGGTAGCTGTGCCGGCAATTCCTGGAATTTCGGGGCCACTGGAGCACGCAGTGCTGTTTCTTGGGCAGCTCTTAGCAGTGCTGACAGGCCATGCTGTTTATAGCTGCACTGAAGGTCAGGCAAGCCTCCGAGGGCTTCTGTGGGGCTGGCAGGGGCCTCCCCACAACATCCATCTATCAACAAGGGAAGATAAGCGGCCAGAGGCTCAGAGGCTCCCGGCTGGGGAATGCATTCTTAGAAGTCCCCAAGGCCAGGTCCTCCCTGCCGCTCAGAACTGCATCTAACTCTGTTAGTCATCCAAAAGGAGAGCACATGAGGCTGGTTGGGTCCTGGGGAATGAATTGGACCCTTGGAGGCCCCCAGGCCAGGACACGTGCAAGGGCAGGTGCATGAGCAGCCCCAGGGCTCCAGGGCTATAGGTATTGTGGGGTAGCCAGTGTCAGGACTGCAGGGCTGTCTGAGAAAGGCTGGGCCAGGCTCTGCTGGGGGCTAGCTCCCCAATTCCCTGAGTCTCCTTACCTTTCTACATGGTCCCCTCTCATCCAGAGGCTGCCCCTGACTGCAAAGACCCTCCCCCACACCGAGCCCTCCCACCCCCAAACACAGCTTTGGCACCCCTTTGGGACCAGGCTCCACCTCTGCCCAGGAACCATCCTTGGACACAAGAATGGGCCTTGCTGGGGGCCCTTGAGAGCCAGTGCCCATGAGGGCATTTTACTGGCCACACCCAAGACCCAAGTGGAACTGTGGACCTGGACAGGAGGAGGAGAGGCAGGAGAGACTCAAGAGACACTTGAGGAAAGCCAGGGGAGGTGTGGTCAGCTAGAGAGGGGGCAGTGACCCATGGCTTTGGACACAGAAGGTCACTGATATGCGTGGAATAGCGGGGCCAAAGGCAGACAGCTGTGTGTGAGCAGGTGGGAGGCAGTGGCAGTGGGGGCGGGATGTACGGGTCACTTCTTGGAGGAGTCTGGAGGTACAGAAAGGAGACATGACAGGAGCCAGTTGGAGCCACCCAGGCAGGCAGGGAGAGGCTTTTTGAGCATTGAGGAGACTCCAGCTTATTTATCGGCCAGGGTGGAGTTGGGGAGTGGGTCCATGGGGAGACAGAAGGTTCCAGTGAGAGGGTGAGCACGAGCAAAGCCCCAGGGGAGGCCAGATGGGAAGGCAGCAGAGCAGGACAAGACAGTAATTTAATCATACAATGAAAATGCACTTTGTCCCACCTGCCCCAACCCAGGCAGGCAGCCTGGGAGTGTGGGGATGGGGAGCTGCTGAAACTTGCACCCTTCCTACTTATCTGCCACCTGCCCCAGCCTCCACCCACCACATCTACACTGGCAGATCTAGAAGAGGAGGAAGGCAGGGGCCTGCCTGGTTTGAACACCGGGAGTGAATGATGGCCAGAAACATCTGCAGAGCCCAGCTGCTCTCTCTGCTGCCAGGGAACTGGGGAAATAGGAGTCGACGGCATGGGTGCGTCTGAAGCCTCACTGGCGCCTTCTTTCCCTGGGCCCTGGACAGAACTTTCCTCCCCTCCCCCCAACACCCAGGCCCCTCTAGGGACAGCAGGCTGGCTCAGAACTGGTCAGTCAGGGCTGGCTCCTCAAGCTCCACCCTCTGCCAGCTGTGGATCTTGTTTCCTGTGAAGCCCGGGGATGCAGCCAGCCAGCCTCGCACCTTCTGGGGGTAGCAGATGGGGTCAGCACTGTGCCTCCTGGATTTGGAGTTTTCCTGAAACTCTCTCAGCTCTGCACCCTCCTTACATAATTCCCTGTTTAACGACATAATCCTCACAACAATCCGAGAAAGGCACTGTCATTCTCTTGACACTGGAGGGCTTGGAGGCTGGCACCGAAGCCAGGGGCCCAGCCCATACTGGCACCTGTGCTACTCCTTTGCTGCCTCCCTGCCCCCAGCCCCCAGCACTCACAAGTGGCTCTGGCACCAGCTCTCCCTGGGCTGCCCTTGGAGGCGCCCTAAGACCTTGGCCCAGCAAGGCAGAAGGGCTCCTGGGGGCAGGGGGCTGATCTTGGCCTCCAAATGCCTGCAGCCTTTCTTAGGGGCTTTGGAGACAGGAGCTCCGTGCCCCACCCTGAGGCCATTCTAGGCTGCGCCCAGGGTTGGGTTTCCAGGGTTTAGTGGGGCCCATTGGCGGGAGAAGACTGAAATGTGAAGTGGGAATGAAACGCTCATTCAAGGGAGGCATTTAAATGCTCAAAGGCAGATAGAAAGATTAAAAAGAAAAAAACCACAGCTCCAAGGATTTGGGTGCTTTGGGCCCTTTCTGAAATACAGAAAGGAAAGAGGAGGATGGAGTCAGACAAGAGAGACGTGGAAGCATCGTGCCCGGAATGCACTCTCCGTGAGCCCTGGGCTCTGGGCAAGGGTCTGAGGGTGCCCCCCTCCAACCCACCCAGGCAGGCTGCTCCTGAGGTGGGGTGAAGGCATCTGATGGCTCTTGGTCATCCATAGGGTCCCTGCCTCCATCCTGCCTGGAGCACCTCACTAGAGGAGGATATCAGCACCCCCAGCCCCCACCCTGAGGGATGTTGGACCCTACTCAGGGCAGCCAAAGGCCAGGCCAGCAGAGCCCTGACAAGCAGACACAGCTGCAGGGGAGAGGCACTGGGCAGGGGATCCAGCTCAGCCACTTCCCTCTGGTCAGAGGCTTGGCTACTGACCAGACCCTAGGAGGCTGAGCTCTCCCTTGGGAGCAAGCATACCCCTAGCCCATACCTGAGGATGAGGGAGAGCCAGGCAGGTCCAGGTGAGGGGAAGCGAGGAGACCTGGCGAGGAGGGCTGGTGCCAGCTGACCCATGCCTGTGGGAGAAAGATGTCTCTGAGGCGGCTCCAGAGGGATGACAGTCCGATAGCCCTGCAGAGGGCCCCTCTGATCTGGCCCCGGCCTCTCTTGAATATCATTCTGGTGTCCTTGCTCATGCCGTCATCATGATCTTCTGGACACAACTCCCATCTTTCCTGTCAGCGTCTCCTCTGTGACCGAGGTCACGGCTCTTCTGCGTGGGGTCTGCAATGACCCAGCCCTGCAGGGGGATGACCCCTTCTCTGTAGGTGGGCATTTGAGAGTGCCCTGCCGTGAGACAGCCTTGCTGTGGGGGTGTCCTGCTGTGGGGGAGCCCCATGAGCAGTTCACTAGGACAGAACAGACATTGCAAAATTTGCCCTGGAAAGAAGTATGCTGGTGCCTGCAACTTTCTTTGAAATGCCCGGCAAATGAGATGGATTGATAGATGTGGAGGGATGGAGTGTGATAAAGCAAAGCGAGTGAAATGTTGTGGCAGAGCCATGGTGGCGGGTGTTCAGGTGTGCACTTTAGAATGTTTTCTACTTTCTCTGCCTAGAAATCTGTCAAAATGTCTATAATAAAATGTTGGGGATCACATAGAGGAGCAGGGAAAGTTGATTTTCTGTAGGACAGGCCTGGCTGGGCAGCTCAACTTGCCCCCAGGAGTCCCCTCTCAGTCTAGAAAACTCTTTTGCTTTCCTTCGCTGATGTTGGTTTTTACCCTTTGTTCACCTCTACATTCAATGCAGCAACACACTTCTGTCATTAATAGAGGCTATGGCAATGAGTTTGGGGGTAAGGGCTATGTGTATTTTGAGAAATCTCAAGGAGCTCTAAGATGCCCCTGCAGAGCCTGGAGGGCAGGCTGGACTTTGCAAAGCAGATGCTGTGGCTTCCTGGCAGTCCAGGCGCCTCTGTTTCTGTATTGTCCTTTCCTGTCTCTGCAGATTCCAGGGCAGGGGAAGGGTCGCTGTGGGCACAAGGTGGCCAGTATTTTAAGAGGGGACCACAGGCTGGGTGTAGTGGCTCATGTCTGTAATCCCAGCACTTTGGGAGGCTGAGGCAGGCGAATCACTTGAGGTCAGGAGTTGAAGACCAGCCTGGCCAACATGGTAAAACTCCATTTCTACTAAAAATACAAAAATTAGCCGGGCATGGTGGCATGCGTTTGTGGTCCCAGCTATTGGGGAGACTGAGGCAGAAGAATCGCTTGAACCCGGGAGGCAGAGGTTGCAGTGAGCCAAGATCACGCCATTGCACTCCAGCCTGGGCAACAGAGCAAGACCCTGTCTCAAAAAAAAAAAAAAAAAAGAGGGCACCATAGCCCCTAGGGCTGAAATGGCAGGTTCACAGCAATTGGAGAGGGCTGTCCTGGTCTTGCTGTTATCACCCACGTGGTGTAGGGCAGTGTTTCTGTGACCTGTAATGTGGTCATGCAGAAACAACTCAGTTCCTGGGCTGCATCTGCAGAGCCCATCTGGGAATGGGCTGGACATTGGTGACTGGTGACTGCAGGGCATCCTGGTTTGGAAGGGGCTTCCCTGTGAGGGGACTGGCAGGAGCTTCCACCCATGTCTGTAAGCCCAGGGCCTGGCCAGAGGCCCACCCAGGCTTGGCACCTGGGGCAAGGGACTATCCCCAGAGCCTCTCTGGGCTCCTTCTAGGATGGTTCTCGGGCCTTGGCCTGAATCTAGCTTCTGCCAACACTAGGAGCTGGCTTGGTTCTTGGGTTATAGCAAGGAAGGTGACTGGGGTGTGCCCAAAGAAGCCCAGAGGACTGGCTGGTGGGCATGTTTGGGAGGCAAAGCCAAGGAACACTTCCAGCCACAGCTTGTGGGGGGTGGGGTCCAGAGCATCTTCTTTTCTGTGATGTCCCTGAAGGCCAGGCCTGCATGGCACTCCTCATGATGTCGTGGGGGTTGGGGACCTCCAACATGGTGTAGTGGGAGTCAGGTCATAAAGCCATTCTATGTGATATTAGCAGGGGCCAGCCCATTCCATGTGATGTCACAAGGGGTACAGCCAGAGTCTCTGGCATTCCATGAGGTATCTTTAGGGGTGGGGCTGCTAATGTCACTAGGGGCCAGCCGTCAAGCCACTTTAGGTGACATCATTAGAACCTCGAGAATTTTGCATCTCATGTGATATTACTGTGGGCAGGGCCGACACAGCATTCAGTGTGCTATTACTGGAGGCCGGGGGTGTAGAATTTGGCATCGTGGATGATGTCCCCGAGAGTGCAGTCAAAGCCATGATGACATCTCAAGTAATGTCCCAGGAGGTGTGGCCTTCCTGAGATCCCATGGGGAATTCCCAGGATGGAGTTGAAGTGGCATTCTGTGTGGTTACACTGGAGATGGGGCCTCCAGACTGTAACATTCTGTGGTGTTATCCGGGCTCAGGGTTTAGGAACTGGCCCCCACAACTGCACCCTGCCTTCTGGAGATATGATATCAACTACAGAACCCTAAGCTCTGCCCCATTTCCCAGCTGAGTTTGCTCACCCAGGCAGGGTTGTCAGCTACCTCACTCTCTCCACATCTGCCAGGTAGCACAAAGCACCTGGCACTAAGATGTTTTTGAGTGGGTGCATTTATTCTGCCCTTCAGCCTGGCAGTGTCTCTAGGATGCTGCTGTGTCTTAGCTGCTGCGTCTCCCTTTTCTCCTGGAGTCTGAAAAGTGCTCCATAGCTTTGCAGGGTGCAGGGGTTATAAGAGGCTAACCAAGGTTACAAATAGCCTGCAGTTTTTTGTTTGTTTGTTTGTTTTTAGACAGAGTCTCGCTCTGTCGCCCAGGCTGGAGTGCAGTGGCATGATCTGAGCTCACTGCAACCTCAGCCTCCTGGGTTCAATCAAGCATTCAAGTGATTCTCCTGCTTCAGCCTCCCGAGTAGCTGGGACTACAGGCACACGCCACTATATCCAGCTAATTTTTTTGTAATTTTGGTGCAGACGGGGTTTCACCATGTTAGCCAGGCTGACCTCAGGTGATCTGCCTGCCTCAGCCTCCCAAAGTGCTGGGATTACAGGCATGAGCCACCATACCTGGCCGCCATTTTTTTTTTTTTAAAGACCGAGTCTCGCTCTGTCACCCAGGCTGGAGTGCAGTGGCACAATCTCAGCTCACAGCAACCTCCGCCTCCTGGGTTCAAGCAGTTCTCCTGCCTCAGCCTCCCAAGTAGCTGGGACTACAGGCACCCACCACCACACATGGCTAATTTTTGTATTTTTAGTAGAGATAGGGTTTCACCATATTGGCCAGGCCGGTCTCGAACTCCTGACCTTGTGATCCATCCACCTCGGCCTCCAAAGTGCTGGGATTACAGGCGTGAGCCACCACACCCAGCAGACGCCTGCAAATTTTTAAGAGACAGGGTCTCCCTCTGTCACCCATGCTGGAGTTCATTGGTGAGCGATCATAGCTCATTGTGACCTCAAACTCCTAGGCTGGAGTGACCCTCTCACCTGCCTCCTGAGTAACTAGAACTATAGCCACGCGCCACCACACCCTGCCAAATATTTTTATTTTTGTAGAAACAGGGTCTGGGCTCTGTTGCCCGGGCTGGCCTCAAACTCCTGGCCTCAAGCAATTCTCCTTCCTCAGCCTCCCAAAGTGCTGGGATTATAAGCATGAGCCACCATGTCCAGTAGCCTCCAAACCTTAATGGCTCAGAACAACAAAAGTTTCTCATTCATGCAGTATCCAATACAGTGCTCCTTGATCATTTCTCCTCCTCCCCATGCCCTGCATTCAGTCAGTCAACAAGCAGAGAGTGTGCAGAATCACAAGAATGGTTGCTAGAGGCAGACCTGGAAGGAGCATACATTGCTTCTACCCTCATTCAATTGGCCAGAGCTAGTCCCAAGGCTGCAGTCAGACACAAAGCTCTAAGCAATGTGGTAGTCATGTGCCAGAAAGAGGAACTAGGCTTGGTTAGCAGCTGGTACTGGCCGTAGCGAATGAAAAACAAAATGACGGCTTCTGCTGAATACTCCTGGGTGACTCTTCCCCAAGGACTGGCCCTTCCTCAGGACCACCTTCCTTATGCTCACCCCCCACCTCCGCTATCCAATCAGATCACACCAGGCAGCAAGGCAGCCCAGTCCCAGCTCAGCCAGGGTGACCTCGTGGTGGCCATTGACGGCGTCAACACAGACACCATGACCCACCTGGAAGCCCAGAACAAGATCAAGTCTGCCAGCTACAACTTGAGCCTCACCCTGCAGAAGTAGGTGGCAGCTCTCCAGAGCAGGGGGCGGAGGCTTGGGTGTGGGCATGGGGCAGGGGCCAAAAGAGGGATTGTTCCATAGCAATTGAGTGGGCCCAGCCGTGGGCTACAAAACTGTGCAGGAAGATAAGGACAGCCCTGGGCCAGAGGAATGACCAGGCCCAAGTCACTGTCAAGCATCTAGAGGCAGACATTACTGCCTCACTTTACAGCTAAGGCTGAGAGGGTGGTCCTGGTGCTGCCCGTACGTGGGCCATTGGTCCTGGAAGGCAGGTCTTCCCTGCTTCCACTTTGCCCAGACAGCCCCCAGTGACATAGCAGGGGCCCATGGATGCTGACCAAAATGCCCAGGGGCCATGACTTCTCCATCCTCGTAGGGCCCAGGGCCTTCTTGGGGAGATCCAGCCCATGGGGTGGACAGTGGATCTTGGGCCCTCTGACTCAGCTATCTCTGAGAGCTGACTCCGGCTCTCTCTTGCTCTCTCCTTACCAGCCCTGCCCAAGCAGGAGCTTCTGGCCCCAGGGGCAACTTCCTCACCTGGTCTCATTTCTGGTTTCTACAGATCGAAGCGTCCCATTCCCATCTCCACGACAGCACCTCCAGTCCAGACCCCTCTGCCGGTGATTCCCCACCAGAAGGTAGGTGCTGACTGTGGCGGCGGGGTACACTCAGCCCTGGTTCCTGGAGTGCTGGCCCTGGCGAGCCTGCCTGGCCTTTGGCTGGCCCAACTGGGATGAGGCCGTGGGATCGGCCGTGGGATCAGCCCTGCCCCATCCCTGCCCCTGCTGCGGCTGACCTTGGGGAAGTGAGGCAGCCCCTCGGGAGAGACTTTCAAGCCCCTCTTGAACACTGGATGTGGGAATGAATGCCTGCCTGGGTGCAAGCCACCTCCGCTATGCCTCGTGGCTGGGCTGATAGGAAGCCAGCTTGGGCAGCAGTGTTCCCAGGAGAGGGGTCACCCTCCCGGCCAGGCAGGGGACGAGCGTCCAGGCTCTGACCCTCATTTGCCGAGGGGGCCGCAGCTGGGTGACTGCGGCTGAGGTCCAGTTTGAGGAGGACCTCCAGGTGTGGAGGGGCCTGCTGGCCTCAGGCTTTCCCCTACCCAGATCTCTCCCTCTGGTTTCCACTTCCCCACCTGCCCCTCCCAAGTGCCTGCCCCTGTAGTCCTTAGACGTGCTGGCAATGGCAGGCACGGGGGAGAAGGGAGGCCAAGCCCTGGCTCCAGACCTCACCACTGCCTGGGCCCTTCCCAAGGCCCCGCCAAGCAGCTCAACCCCCGAGGGGTCCCTGCTCAACTTCTCCCCCTATGTGAGCTGATAGTGACCCCACCTGTCCAGTGGGGCAGATTGGGCAGGGCAGCAGGGAGAGGGGAGAAAAAGAGGCTGACAGGGGTGGGGTAGGTCACAGACTGGGGAAGTGGGTGGAGGGCTGCTTGGGAGATGCTTGCAGAGGTAGACTGAGGGGACCAAATGTCAGCTACCCACTTCCTCAGCTTCTCTCCTCACCTCCCCACCACCTGCCCACAGCCAGCCCAGGAGCCCCATCTCACTGGCAGTGTGGGGTCAGTGGAGTAGGAGGCTGGGCTGTGCCCACTGGGTACCCACTCTCAGGGGCAGGGGGAACAGACACAGAACAGGCCATCCCCTGACCCCTACACCCACTTCCTTGGCCCCTGGGGGCGGGAAGCTTGGCTTGGCTTCCGTGCAGGGCTTGGCACTCTGCCCAGCTGGATGCCAGCCTCAGGCCAGGCCAGGAGCCATGTGCCTGCCTGCTCCTCCGCCAGCGTCCTCCCCTCCAGGTGCTGCGCCCAGGCACTCTGGGCTTCAGGCTGCTGGGCTCGCACTAACACATCTGTTTCAGGTCCACGCAGGAGCGCTGGGACGCGTGTGGCCTCTAACCGCTCTCTTCTCTCTCCCCTGCATGGCCTACCATGTGCCAGGACCCCGCTCTGGACACGAACGGCAGCCTGGTGGCACCCAGCCCCAGCCCTGAGGCGAGGGCCAGCCCAGGCACCCCAGGCACCCCGGAGCTCAGGCCCACCTTTAGCCCTGCCTTCTCCCGGCCCTCCGCCTTCTCCTCACTCGCCGAGGCCTCTGACCCTGGCCCTCTGCGGGCCAGCCTGAGGGCCAAGACCAGCCCAGAGGGGGCCCGGGACCTACTCGGCCCGAAAGCCCTGCCGGGCTCAAGCCAGCCGAGGCAATATAACAACCCCATTGGCCTGTACTCGGCAGAGACCCTGAGGGAGATGGCTCAGATGTACCAGATGAGCCTCCGAGGGAAGGCCTCGGGTGTCGGACTCCCAGGAGGGTAGGTAACGGACATACAGCTCTCCACAGGTGGCCTGGGCCACCTGGGTCCTCGGTGCTCGGCAGAGACCTGGTCAGGTGGTCAGAGCGAGGCACTGGCCCCAATCCAGCCAGCCCCGAGCCCATGAGGCCAGCAATGATCCTGCGGCGTTTGCCATGAGCTGGGCATGCTAGCGATTTATACAACCAACCACGTTGGGGTGACATGTCAGATTTTGCAGAGGAGGAAACTGAGGCTCAGAGAAGGTTAAGTCACAGTCCGTTTGTCCAGCTACCATGTGGCCGAGCCAGTCCTGAATGCAGGAGACTCTGACTTCCAACACTTTTTCACTAGGCCACCCCCCAGAACAGGACAGCACAGCCTGCAGCCTTCAAGAGCTATGCATGGGTCCCCACCCCTCTGGGAGGATGGAGGCAGGAGCAGGGGAGAGTTCAAGAGGTGGAAAAGCGAGTTATCTGGGACTAGGAATAGTCTGGGAAGCTGCCTGGAAGAGGGAGCCCCTGAATTGTATATGGAGAGACTCTGGCAGTGGTGTGCAGGGAGTGGGTTTGCAGGAGTGACCTTGGCCAGGATGGGGTGGCGAGAGAGCAGGACCCCAAGGAGAAAGGGGCTGTGCAGGAGAACAGCAGCCTCACCCCCAAGGTCTAGCTGGTGGGACTCTGGGAGCACAGCAGTTAAAATGACATGGGACTGGGGCACTGTGGAGGGGGCCAAGGGAACGGAGTCCCCACACTGGGCCTGTGTTAGCTCTAAGCCCTTCACGCTTGTTCTCTCACCCTAACTTCTACTCCCGCCTGGTGCAATTGGCATAGCCCTCTCCAGGCAGGGCAGGCTGAGTCAAGGCAGTAGAGCCTAGTGGTTCAGGTTTCCTCCTCCGAATCGTGGAGGAATCACATTGTCCATGTCTCAGGGTTATTGGGAGGATAAAGGACCCAACACTTGTAAAGCTCTGAGCTTTGTCTGTCACCCACTCACTGCATGACACCTGGTATCATCACTGCCTGGAGCCACCCAGAAGAGTCACAGTAGGAATCCAGTCAGTCTGGCCCAAGCCCATGCCCTTGCCTTTGCCCTTGCAGCAGAAGGCACCTGTGCCCCATCAGGTCACTGCTCCCTGTGGCCCTCAGCTTCCCCAGCTCCCCAGCTCTTTCTGGAATCCTCAGTGAAGCTGATATCTGACACCACATGGCTTGCTTCCCTTACCCAAGGTGACAGAGCCATATATGCCCCCAGGGTTCCCCAGCAAAGGACTTTTGCCAGAAAGCTCAGGGAATAGTAGAATAGAGATGGCCTCCTTGTCCCGCATTTGTTGGGCTGGTAGGTCTTCCTGGTCCTTTCCAGGGACTGGCCTCAGGCAGAGGTCAGCCTCTGGTGGCCTGGGACTCTCAGGAGACCCACCTGCAATGATGATAATGTCTCCCCATACTGACCCTGCACTCTGGCTATGGACCAGCTAACAGTCCACATGCCTTATCTCTCAGCAACTCTCTCTAACACAACTCTCTCTGCAACTCCAGAGGTGGGCATGATTTTCCCTATCTTATAGCTGGAAAATAGACGCTCAGAGAGAGCAAGTAATTTGCCCAAGGTCACACAGCTAGTAAGTGGCAGACAGAACTGGCACGCACGTCTGCCTGACTCCACTTTGCATTGAGACAGGGACTTGCTGCCTGCTCAGTGAAGTGAGGGGCCAGGCCCACCTCTGCTTCCCATAGTGCCTAAGGTACTCTGCTGTTGGTACAGGGGCTGCCCAGACCCTGATGAATGTGTAAATTATTTCTTGGTGCTCAGAGCAGCAGAGTCTGACGTTTCCTCCAAGGGATGGTGGGCTAGGGGAGGATGTGCAGTGGGTGTTTCATCCAAAGTAAAAGCTGATGCTGCTGTCCCAGGCAATGCCGGCAGGAAGGGCTGGAGCCTCTGACCTGGGCTGGCCTAGGGCAACCTCTGCTGGGCTGAGGCCACCACCTATGCTAAGTGGGTCAGCAACAGGGTCAGCAAGGGCTAATCCCTGTGCTTATCCATGGCCCACTTCTCCCATGCTGAGCACCTTAGACTCATGACCCGTTCAGTCTGCACAACCCACCTGTGTGGTAGGCACTACCATCTCAAGAATTAGAATTAGGAAACAGGCTGGGACAGGTGGGTAATTTGCCCGGAGTCACAGTGCTAGGAAGAGGCAGGGTCACAACTTGAACTCTGTACTGTCTGGCTCCAAAAGGAAGCCCCTTCCGCTGCTCTCTCCTCTGGGCAGCTTGCAGTGCGATTCTTTGGCAGCTCGTATCCTCTTGGAAGGAGGAGAGAGAAACAGATGTGGTGCAAGGGCAGACAGGCATAGGCATCCCAGCAGCCCCCTTCTTCTCCTCCCTTCTGGGGCTGGCACTGAAGGGC
Organism: Hylobates moloch; assembly: GCF_009828535.3. NCBI lineage: Eukaryota > Metazoa > Chordata > Mammalia > Primates > Hylobatidae > Hylobates > Hylobates moloch. Next base: position 80,635,130 of record NW_026652278.1, read on the forward strand.
AGTGTCCCTCAGGCCACTCAGTGCAAGGGCCCATGGGCAGGTCTTACATCTTTGGCTCGTCTTCTCCAAGACCCGGGCACTGGCTCCTCTCAGAAGTGTCTGCTGCAGCCATCCCAGCCCCAGGTCCTGGGTGGGAGAAGCTGGGCAGGAGGCAGGAATCAATGTCAAAGAAGGAGCAGGCTGCCAAGGCAGGGCAGAGGCAGCCCCCACCCTGCCAGGCCAACACTGCCCTCTGCAGGGGGCCCTGGGCTGGTCAGGGCAAGAGATGACCCTGCAGCTGTCAGCACTGGCCAAAAATGGAGAAGGAATGGAGCTCCGTGCTGGCCCTTTCCTAATATAGCTCCACTTGCAGCTATTTTGAGCCTGGGAGGATAGAGGGAATTTTATCAGTTCTGAAGCAGTGGCGGGCCTGGGGCAGAGCAGGGCCACTGTGCTGCTCCCTGGGATCAGGGACCACTGACTTGAGCCTGGCTCCCCGGGGTTTGGCTGCAAATGACCAGGGCCAGGCTGGCTGGGGCCCAAGCTCCCTCAGCTAAAGCCCACACTGGGCAGATTCAAGAAGGTGGCAAAGTTTGGGGACAGAGCCCCCCACCTTCCACACTGTCTCCCTCACAGGCCCCAGACAGGGCCGCTGGCCACAGGGTCTGCCACTGCAGGGAATTTGCATTTAAAGAAACACAGGACAGACACTGCTTTCCCTACAGAGACCATGCTTTGGGAGGCTCACTCTCAGGTCAGAGTGAGAGGAAGGGGCCTCTCACTGTGCTGTCCAAGCTGGGCTGCCTCGGCTGGGCGCTTTCCTTCAGAAAGCCTTGAGCTCACACTTCTCCCTGCACCTCCTTGCTCCTCCATCCTGCCTCATTGCTGGCCCGAGGGGCCTTTAGGAGTGGCCCCTGGCAACTGTGCACCCCACTCCCCTATACCCCAAGAGGAGCAGCCAGAGCTGCCTGCGTCTCTTCTGGGAGGGAGAGGAGGTCAAGTTTGGGAGGGCATAGGTAATCCCGTGCAAGCCCTGCCCCCTTATCACTGCAATGCCTGCTCAGGACAGAATTCCAGAGCTGCCCCCACAAAACAGACTCTTAGTCCAGAGCTGCTGACAGGCAGGAAGGCCCCTGGGCCTCAGCCTTTTCCATAGCAGCCACAGCTGGTCCTGTCTCCACCCCTAGCTTCCTCTCTGGGGTCTATAGCCAGGTTTGTATGTGGGGGATTTACGTATGCAGTACGAGTGCCCCTGAAGATAGACAAGAAAACCCTTATTCTGGCAAAGCAGAGGGCGCTGGGGACCCTCCAAGAGGGAAACATTGCTGTGTCAGTCTCTGAACCAAACCGAGGGTCCCAGTAGCTGTGATTCCCGGCTCTGAGCTCTCCCTCCTCACTCCTTGCTCTCCTCACCCATTGCGGTTTGGGCTGGTTCTGCCTCCACAATGACCAGGCTGATGATGGCCCCGGCGCTCAAACTGCCCCTGGCGGAGCCAATCTCTGACCACCCTGTCTTCTTTGCCCTTTTCCTCCCCAGGTGGTAGTCAACTCTCCAGCCAAGTTAGTATCAAAGGACAGCATGTGTGTGCGCTTGCGTGCCAGCCCCAGCATGTGTCTGCGTGTGTCTGGCGTGGATAGGGTGTGCCTGCTGGCATGTGTACATGTGTGTGCATATGTATGAGTGGGGTACACTTGTACCCCTGGGTGAGCCTGCATGTGTGTGAAGCTGGAGTAGAAGCATTTGGGGGTTGGAGTGGGGGCTCCATCCGATGGTTCTAATTTCATTCCCAATTTCCTGCTGCAGCAGCTGCTTAAGATGTGCCTGGGGTTGGTGACGGTGGCAGGCGGCGTGGGCGGGAGGGAGGGAGACACATGCTGTGCTGCTGCTGGGCCTGTGTGAGCCTGAAGACCTTTCTGTCCTGGCAACCCCTCAGAAGGGCTGCGCTGGATCTTGTCTGCCTGGGGAGCACACCTATCCATTGGAGGGAAGAGCCTCCTGTGGGTAGAGGATGGCCAGCCACTCAGCAAACTGGACTTGAGAGGGCCTGGGCAGCCAGAACCCTGCTCTGAGGAAGAAGCACATTCCCTGAAGCGTCTGGAAGATCAGAGCCCTGGGCCACCAAGGGGGTGGCCTTCAGGAAGAGCCCCTTCACGGAGAAACCTTGCTCAGAATCCCTGTGGGTGCCAGTGGAGCCGCTTTTCGCCTTTGAGGCGTTCTGGACTCAGCTTGGGCTGCTGCTCCTGTCCCCTACCCCCAGCCCCACGCCCGCGCTTCCCCTGCTGTGTGTAGTGGGAGATCTCTCTGTGCCTGGCAGCCCCTGCAGACCCTGGGAGGGAGCTCAGGCTGAGCCAGGCACTGCAGGGGATCTGGGAATGCCAAGATGGGCAAGGAAACCTTTCTATGGCCAGGAGTGGTGGCTCATGCCTGTAATCCCAACACTGCGAGAGGCCAAGGCAGAAGGATCAGCTTGAGGTCAGGAGTTCAAGACCAACCTGGGCAACATCATGAGACTCTGTCTTTACAAAAAAAAAAAAAAAAAAAAAATAGTGGCATGTGCTTGTGGTCCTAGCTACCTCAGGAGGCTGAGGTGAGAGGATCACTTGAGCCCAAGAGGTTGAGACTGCAGTAAGTGGAGATCACACCACTGCACTCCACCATGGGCAACAAAGTGAGACCCTGTATCAAAACAAAACAAAACAAAAAAAAAAAGAAAAAAGAAAACCTTCTGCCGCACTGGGCTTTGAGGGAGGGTACCAAGGATTTTCCTGAATAGACCCAGACCACCCACCATTGGGAGACTTGTGTAGCCTATGGGGGTTCAGGGCCTCGGCTCTGGGAGATCTCTCTCCACACACACCGCACCCAGCCTTTGCCTTGGCCACCCACGTAACCACCACCTGTTGCCCTTTTCTCCTCTCCCCCTCCCTGCCCGTACTCCCGCACCCCTCCCCCAGCGCCGACTACCAGGAACGCTTCAACCCCAGTGCCCTGAAGGACTCGGCCCTGTCCACCCACAAGCCCATCGAGGTGAAGGGGCTGGGCGGCAAGGCCACCATCATCCATGCGCAGTACAACACGCCCATCAGCATGTACTCCCAGGATGCCATCATGGACGCCATCGCTGGGCAGGCCCAGGCCCAAGGCAGTGACTTCAGTGGGTAAGCGCCTCCCTCCTCCACCGCCACTCAGCACCTCCAGAGCCCGAGGGGTCTGGGCCATTGGGCGCCATCGGGACCAGCTACCCTCACGTTGGACCTCCTGGAGGCATGGCCCTTGGAGGGGAGCCAGCCTTCACCAGGGCCTTCTGGAACGTGGGTATCCTCTCTTCAGACCCTCTCCATGGTCAGCTTTAGGAGAAGGGTGGAGAAATGCAGAAAATGGTGGTTCCTCAAAGTGCTTTTCACAGCCCTCTGCATTTTCCCAGGCTCCATGAGGAGGCTGGAAGAAGAGACTTCTACAGTCCTCTTAACAAGGGGACCATTCTGGAGGCCCCCAGGCCTCTCACAGTGAAGCTGTCCTTTAAGGAGGGGGAAGTTACCAGGTTCTTCCAGCGATGAGAATTGATTCAAATACACTGGCTGGGTTTCTGGTTTGGGAAGGGGTCTGCAACCAACCATCCACATTACTGCTGGCAATCAGTCCCACAGATGGGAGCAATCCCCTCCTCTTTGCCCCAGGAAGCCCAGCCTCAGGGCGGTGGCATTTAAGACATCCTTGGTTCCTGGAATTCGCCCATTAGCTATCGTTGGGGAATTTGAGGGTTGGTAAAGAAAGAGTTGGCTGAAAATCATTTGTGGATGAAAAATTCTAGCAATGCAAACATTCATGCAAACAGACCTCTCTCTGTGTGTCTCTGTGTCTCCCTCTCTCTGTATGTCTCTTTCTGTCTTCCTCCTTGTTGCTTTTTCTCTGTCTCTGCCTCTCCCCACCCCCTCTCTCGTGTGTGTGTGTGTGTGTGTGTGTCTGTGTGTGTGTGTGTGTGTATGTGTTGTCTATCTGTTGTTTCTTTCTTACACACATACACATAGTTCCTCACTGTTTTCTACTTGGGAATACCACTGTGTTGGCTGATTATCAATCTGAGCAACATCTTATCCCTGGCTCAGGATCCCCTAGCAATTCAAGGCAAAAAGTCTTGAAATGACAGCGATGCTTTTTTCCAAAGCCAGGAAAACAGATATAATAAGAGGGATGGAGGGATTAAAAAGTCCCAGAGAACCCAGTTGCGCTTGGCTGTTCCAGACCCTAGCCCTTGCGGCCATGATATGCATGCAGGTTATAAATGGCAGGCTCCCCAGCCCCAAGGGTGGAACAGTGTGGGCTCCCCGGGCTCTGCTGGAACTGAGGAGCCTGGGGCCCTTTTGGAGATGTAGTATTTCCTCTAGGCCACCAGGGAGCAGAGGTCGCCTGTCCTGGAGTTTCAAGTCAAACTCCTAAGGCTCAGAGCTGCTGCTCTTCGCCTAATTCTGGGCAAGGTTGATTGAATTCCATCATTCAAAGCAGAAAATATGACCATGCAAGTTTAAAAACACAAGCATTAGCTCATGCGTACCCAGAAAAACAAGGCTGCCTAAGCCCAAGAGCTAACAGGGATTTCCTGTTAACATTTCTTTGTCACGTGTGTCCTTGGTGTGCTCTTAAAAGTAGTAGCAATCGCCAAAGGGAAGTTCAATGGAGAATAATGAAAGAACTGCTCTTCACTAACTTTCTGTTTTCTGCACCTTGGGAAGACTGCTATCATTTGGTCTCACCACTAGGGCACCCATCAGTTTTGGAACTGAGGCACTGTTGATTAATCGAGGCTTTTCAAAGGACCTTTCCCATCTCCCTCCTGTCCCCGCCGCCCATCCCCTCCCTATTCTTCCCCTGGTATGCCTGGAAAGGGTCCTCTTGTCCTCTTCCTTTTAACGCAGCCACGCTGAGCTGACCATGCTCTGGTGCCAGTGAGTAACCCTCTTGGCTATAACGTGCTCCCATTTCTGCTGTTAATTTCCGTGGTTCCTTCCTCAATGACCGTGTTTTTTCTCTTTTTCTTCCTCTTTCACCCACCCCATTCCCATAACTCATTTCTGACCCTAACCCGGCTCTCTTGTGTGCGCTGCCCCTCTGCTATCCCATGATGGACGCGCACTCACGGCTGGGTTTTCCTCTGCTTGGCAGGGCATCACCGCTGGCGTAAGTAGACCCCGCAGTGTCTGTCCAGTCATCCGTCTGTCTGGTTGTGGGATGGTGTGTGGGTTTGGTGGGATGTGTCTGAGGACCAGTGGTCAGTCCACGTGCTCTGTCCACGCTCCTCCTCACGCCCACCTGTCAGCCAAACGACATCCCTCGCAGCCTTTACAGGCAAGTACTCGTCTCTTGGGGTTTGTCCAAATAATGTCACTGTGGTCACCGAAATCACAGAGTAATGACACTCACGCTGCAGGCCCAGGCTGGGGGTGCATACCTGTGTTCTCCTTGCCGTGCTTTGGGGTAGCTCCCCCCGCCGTTCCTATCTGCACTGGGTCAGTGTAGACCTGAACATTAGAATCCACACTGGGCCATTATTCAGGGCTAGAAGGTGACAAGGTAACCTCTTGGAGGCCACTCCCCAGAATCCTCATGGGAAGTGTATCTGCAGGAGCCAGTGCCTGCCATGACCACCCATGGGAGGGGAAAGATGAATCAGATAGGGGGCTGCACACAGTGAAGCAAATGCAGTGGTGATCTGATGTTGCAGTGACTGTGGAGTGTTTTCTGTGGCAAGAAGAACAAGCTGAAAGTGGGTCCAGAGAGTGGACTCAGACCAGGGGCCAAGGATTGCAGGACCTGTTCCATCTTCTCTGCATATATTCTCCCTGAGCCTTGGGGTCATGAAAGGCACAGCAGTTTCCTCATCTGACTCCCAGTCTCGGTCACAGCAGCAACAAGGGTCCCTGGTCTATGCACAGGGTTATGGGAAATGAAGCCAGAAATGCTTTCTTGAACACTTTGAGCGGAGAAAGGCACAGGGGAGCTCCTCCTGGGCACATTCCAGGGAAACAGCAGCAAACACCTTCTACCTGCTCTCTGGATTGCAAAGCTCTGTAGAGAGGCTCAAGGGCCTTGCATCCACGCCTTCCCTCACCCACTGCACACTTCACACTCTCTCCTTCCCTCCCCTCCCAGTGGGTCAGGAGCCAGGACCAGGGAGACCTGGTTGTGCTTTCCTGTTGCCAATCTCATCCAGACCTTAGGAACCCTTGGGACTCCTCCCTATGCCGGAAATGGCCTGTCCCAGCAACAGCAAGATCCCACCCTCTCCTTTGCTCCCTGGGCAGCTGCAGGCTCCTCCCTGGCTAGACCCTAGAAGCCTCTGCTGGTCTTTCCCAACCGATCCAAACCACAGGCTGCCAGTACCTATAGCTCTCTGGGCCAGGGCAGGGCCTTCAGGGAAGCCAGGGCAGCTCCACCCAACCTCGATCACCTTTCCCCACCTCTGCTCTTGTAGCCCACCCTGAGCCAGACACAGGGACCAGTCCTGGGAGACAAGGTCAGTTCCCTGTCACACTCCTTGCAGGGAGGGTACAAGACATGGACAATGGGGAGGTTCGTCTCCCAGCCAGCCAGCCCTCTGGGAGAAAGGGAGAGGCAGGCAGGAGAGTGCTGGACAGGGCATCTCTCCAGGCATAGGTCCAGGGCCTCCCACTGGGCAGAAGTAGCCTTCCTGAGCCCTATGACTGCAGGGAGCTTAATGGAAAGGACACAGGGCTAGCAGCCAGGAAACCTAGGTTCTCACCCAGTGGGGCCCCTATCTGCTGTAACCTGGAGCTAGTTGGCTGGCCTCTCTGGACCTCAGCTTCAGTATCTGTAAGAGGAGAGGGCTGGGCCAGCAGTCTGTTACTGTTGTGGGCTTCACCTGAGCCCTCCCAGGCCTCCGAGAAGGTGGGCTGGGTGGCTTGGTGCTCTGGCCCCCCGGCCAGGGCGAGTGGGCTGTAAGGCTTTTGACCATGGCCTGCACTGGAGTCTGATTCAGGCTGGGAGGCACTGGACCCGAGGGGCTTTAGGGTCCCTTCTGGCTCTGATGTAGGATTTGTTTGTTCAGCCAAGAGTTTTGTGCACCTATCATGTGCCAGACCCTGGGAGCCTAAGGGAAGGTCACCTGGTCCTCCACAAAGGGCTGCACTTCTCTGGGACAGAGGACCAGTGGCTTCCATGCAGCCCCACTCCCAACTTCCCCAGGCCAGAAATCCCCTGTCCCTACAGGCCATGCCAGGGCCGTGCCTTGCTGCCTTGTTTCTTACCACTTCCCAGCAGAGTCAGCCTACTCACACTGAGCCCAGGGCCCCCAGTCCTTTTCCAGGGCAGTGACAGCACTGGCAGCTCCTTGTTTGGATCCAAAAGTGTGAGGAGGGCAGGAGAAGGATCCTAAGGAATCCTCTTGGTCCCCCAAATGTCCTCTTTCCAGCCAGCCCCAAACTCACGGCCTGCTCAGGGAGGTCAAAGAAGACCTGTTCTCTTTCCTCCCTCTGTAAAGGGGATCTGGGGGTGGAAATGTCTCCAGCCTAGGCCTGGAGTTAGCACCGGGGAAGGGCAGACCTGAGGGATCTGAGCCTCTTGTCTTTCATGAGGGAGGGGAGTCACTGCTTCACTGTGACCAACCTGAGCACCGAGGACCCAGGTCATGCCCATATCTCAGGTTCTCAGACAGCAATGGATAAAGGCAAGCTGGGGACAGAACGATAGGGGCCACCAATGGGCATGGAGCAGGGACCCAGTAGGGTGGGAACTGGGCTCCAGCCTAGCCCTCGCCCACGGCCTCTCTCTGCATTGCAGGAGCCTCCCTATTAAGGATCTTGCCGTAGACAGCGCCTCTCCTGTCTACCAGGCTGTGATTAAGAGCCAGAACAAGCCGGAAGACGAGGCTGACGAGTGGGCACGCCGTTCCTCCAACCTGCAGTCTCGCTCCTTCCGCATCCTGGCCCAGATGACGGGGACAGAATTCAGTGAGTGCCGGCTCTCAGGGTGGGTGCAGAGGAGGGAGATGCTGAGGGACCACCAGGGGCCTGGGCCCAGCACTGCAGAAGCCAGGGAGTCCTGCTACCTGCCCTTGAAGGTGGGCCAGCCTTGATGGTTTGTCAGCAGCTGGCAGGGCTCCTTCTGGGCCTCTTGGGCAGACCGTCCGGTGAGAGCAGCCTTCTGCTCTAATGCCAACTCCAACAGTGGGCAGCAGGCTTGGTGTGCAACTTCCGGGCGAGATGGTTGCCCAGGGCTGGGATGAGGCCCTCTCAGGCCACCCCCTGACTCTTTCCCAATGTCCTCTGGGGCCTCTGCCCAGCACACAGTGGACAGGCAAGGGAGCAGTCACCGTGTGGGGCCTGGCTGAATCCTGGGGACTCAGTGCCCACAGAGCCCCAGCAGCTTTCCTTGCTGTGTCTCCTGTGAGTCCCCTGACCAGCTCCTTTCTACCAACAGTGCAAGACCCTGATGAAGAAGCTCTGCGAAGGTCAAGGTAAGTGCCTGGACTCAGGCTCTGTGGCCTTGCCCTCTAGCCCCGTCCCTCCCCGGGCAGCCCCCTGGTCACATCACTCATGGAAGGGACCTCTCAAGTTCATGGATTTGGAAAGCCTGGCCTGCAAAGGGCTCCAGCTGACACTAGCTTGAGGCAGCATCCTGGGTCAGTGAGGCGGGCACCTGGACCCGAGTCTCTGTCCTCCAGGCCCAGGCTACAAGAGCGAAGGCTCTGGGCTCTCCCAGCTTCATCCCTGGGCAGGGGGCAGGGCTGCTTTGGCCTTTGCTGGGCTGTTGAGAATGAGGACATCTTTCCCTGTGAGGACACCCGGCTGGCCACCTTGCCCACCCACTCATCTCAGGGCCTGTCCCCCTGTGATTCCAAATGCTGGGCACTGGGAAACAGGCACACAGGGGGCTGTGCTGGACATGAATGCCTGACCCCTGGACTCACCTGTACAGATCCACAATGAGGTACCAATTCCGTAAGTTGCTCAAAGCAAAATAGTTGCTGAAAAAAAAGAACAAGCCCTGGACATGAGGATGAGTTTGTGCCACGCTGGAGGTCTTAGAGCATGGTTTCTGATCAGTTGCAGGTCTGAGGCCACAGCCACCAACCTATCATTGTGGCCCGTCAGGTGCTCATAGCATGAGGTGGGCATGAGGGGGGCATGCCATCCTGGAACTCACTGGAACCCGCTAGGGCCTTCCATGCTAAGGAGTAGGGCTCATTGTGATTGTATGTACACTTCCGGTAGCGAATATGTCATCTGCATGTTCTTCCTGGCACTGTCTGCCTTGGGCCAGTGCATCCTGTGGCAGCCTCTGTGCAAGGGGCTGGGGCTCAGAGGCACCCTCCCATCCTGGGCCAAGCTTTCTGTACTTGCTAACCAGCAGGCCCAACACTCAGTGGCCATGTGACCTGCTCAGAGTAGGACTCTGGAGCCAGCTTAGACTTGTGGATTTTATTTTTGAACCAATACTTTTGCCAACTCAAGTTGCTCCCACTTTTTGGCCAGGCATCCAAGCCTAAGGTGGGGTCCTCCCAGGCCTGCTAAGGATGGCATGCAGTCCCAATAACTTCTTAACCCCTCAGTGCCTGCAGGGCATCTAGAGAGTCCGCGATGAAGTTATGTTTGATTTAGCACAAAAGTTAAGCTCCAGCTACTTTAAGTGCTAGAGCTCTCAGCTCTCCCCTCCTGCTGTGCTCCGCTGTCCCTGCGTGCTGTTCCCATGCTTGTCTTGCCCTCCTCTTAGAAGCCACCCATGTAGCTGCTTCAGTGAGCAATGCAGATGTTCCCAAACATTTGATAAAGGAGTCTTTAAATCACACACCCCAGAGCAAGCGGCTTCAAAATCCCCCCTGGGTTCCTTCCAGCAACAGGCCAGCAGGGGGCCTTTTTTCTCCCTCCCCTGAGACCCAGAGTCCTGCCCTCCCGGCTGCCTTCTGGTTCGTTAATGTTCTGCTTCCCTCCAGTATGCAAGGCAGTCACGCTCAGGTTGTGCCTCATTAACCAGATGTCATTAGAACGGGAAAGAGTACTGTGGAAGTGCATTGCAGCAAACTTTTGTCTTTTCTTTCCCCTGGAATATTTGCAGGCTCTGCAAAGTTATTGAGTGAGGAGAGCACAAAGGCAGTGTTGAAGGTGGTCCCCAGGCCTCGTCCTTGGCCTTCCCCTTCCCTCCTTCAAGGAGCATCTCTTGAAGTTTGTTCCGCCTGGTCTTGAGGGTAATTGAAGGGTGGGAGAGTAGTCCTTCCACCAGGGGCCTAACCCCATAAAAGATTGGTTCAGCCTCAGCAAAAGGCAGCTTTCGGAGCCTCTCCCCCAGCTACAGCAGGGTTTCATCCTAGGGAAATCTGGGAAGAGCGCCTGGTAAGTGGCTCCAGTTGACTGCCTCCCTCAGTCCCAGGCAACTTCCCTCACCCCATCAGCACCTCCCTTTGGGGCCTCAGGCCCTGCAGTAGAGGCTCTGAAGCACCCAGCCAGCCTCTGCCCAGGTCTGGAGCGGCTCCTCTCCCTCCTTCTGACTTTAATTTCTGGAGAGTTGTCCTCATGGGCAGAGCCACCCATGTCACTGAATCCCATCAGCGATCCCATGGACCCAGAGGCGGGTGCAGTGGGTGTCACAGTTCTAATCTGTCTGTGATTGAAGCCTAAAGCAGTGTCTGTGATCACTGGTCATGGCTGGGGCCCCAGGCTCACCCACATCACTATCTGAGCAGAAGGGAACATGCCTTGTCCCACCCTGGTCCAGGCTGGTCAGGGGTCTTGCTCCTCAGAGGCCTGAGCCACACTTCTATCTGTCCCCACTCCCAAGTTCGAAGCTGCACCCCTAGACTCTCCTGGCCCATCTTGTTGGCTGAGAGCAGCCACCTTCTCTTTCTCCTCCCAAATCCCAGCGGGGATTCTCAGAGTCTCTCTTGAAGGCTGAGTTTCCCCAGGAAGGCTTCACTGTGAACTGCTTCCAAGTGTCTCACTCCAGCAGAGCCTGGGTTTGCCAAGCCTGTGCATGGTGACACCTACACAGTCTTATGCCCATGCAAAGGTGCTTTCTCCTTCCTGGTGCTGTGTGGTGAGAAAGTTAGCAGGAATGTTGAGTGAGTAGTGTCAGGCATTCTGCACCAGGCAGGGACTCTGGGACCTCGAGGTCAAGTGTGAAGCCACATGTCAAGAAGACTTTGCAAACTTTCCCTTCACCTCCATCACTGCTCTGCCTCCAAGGTCCACCCCCAGAGTCCCAGGGCAGCTCACAGCCCTCTTCTCCTCTTGGGTCCTGGCTCCTGATGGTATCTCTGTGTCTGGTAGCATGTAGCTTCCATCTGAGGCTCCAGTGCCAACCTGCTGGCTAGCCCAAGACAGAGTCTAATTTCCAGGGACTCTTTACAGGTGAGGTGGGGGAGGCCTGAACAGCCCAGGCTTCGGCTATGAACTTCCCACCCTGGAAGGACCAGGCGCCTTAGGAAACTGTGCAGGTTGGCTTGAACATCAGCCTTCTGCCTACTTCTACATGGGAACTACTCTAGTAGGTATAGGTGACGCTGTGGCTCCCCAGTTTCCATCGGAGGTAGCTGAAATAGTGCCTCCATCCCACAAGCTGAAGCCTCTAATCTCAGAGTCGTCGCCACAGCTTCCTTCTGACTTTGGAAAGGCATTCCAGGGCCCTGATCACCCAAAAGGTCAGACCCACATTGGGCAGCCACATTGGGGATAGGGGTGGGGACAAGGCAGGGCTTGGATCTGTGAGGCATCTGGATCCCACTGCTTAGGGGAACCATCCAGGATGTAGCCCAGCATGTAACCCAGACATGCCCCTGATCCCTTATAAGTGCAGCCTCTGCGTTTCCCTGATGCCCACCTTGGTAAAGAGCTCTGCATCTCCCCATCTTTCCAAGTGTTAGGAACAAAGCTGATCTTAGTGAAGAGTCCCTAGAGGAGCTGAAGGTGCATCACATAGCCCTTTCCATCCCAGATCATGTAAAAATCCTTCCATGCCCGTTTTCTATCATGCAGCCATTAAGCTTCTTCCAACAAAATGCCAGGGCTCGCTGGCTCCCCCTCTTCCCTCCTGCAGCCTCTCAGATGCCCCCTTCCCTCCCTCTGCTGTGCAGTCTCTCAGTTTCACGCCCCCTGCAGCCACCTCGCTTACACGCCGCACAGCATAGGGCCCTCCTGCCAATGGGTGCCCCCGCCAACGGGCCCCTTGTAAGAAAGCAATGAAATAATTACCTCTCTTTTTTGGATTTTGAGTCCCTGGTGTTCTGCCACCCTAGGGAGTTTGAAAACCACAACTGGAGCACCAGGGATGTTGCCCCAGGTGCCGCTGCCTGAGCAGCCCCTGGGGGGTCGTCTTTCTTGCTCTTGCTCTCCTGTCTCTTTTCCTCTCTCCTGTGCCTTCCTCTCCTGGCTCCTTTCCTTGGCTAGCTGAGGATTTTTAAGCAGCTTCAAGTAGAGCATGCTCACTAGATCGGACTCTCCAGGACTGTCCCTGTCCCTGTCACTAAGCACTAATGACAAACTATCACCCAGCCTCCACAGGCCTTGCTAGGACTTGACGATTTACAGGCAAACTGCCTGTGTCTGATCTTGTGCCCCTGTGTTCTGGGTAGTGTCTACGGGATGGTCAGGACTGTTTGTAGTGCTGTCAGCAGGACTCAAGGAGCCCCGCCACATGGCCTTTGCTCGTGCCATCTCCACCCCTTTACCCCAACCTCAGATAGGCAGGTATGTGGCAAGGGAAGAAGACGCTGGCACTTAGATTGTGATTCTGCCCCTGAGTTTCTGTGTGGCTTTAGGTCATTCATGTGACCTCTCTGCGCTTCAGCTTCCTCTTAGTATAAGGAAAGTTCAGACTAGACTAGTGGTTTTCAAACACATTATATGTTAGCAGTGGGTCCCTTTTGTCAAACAGTCTTAGACAGAGACCCAGTATGCAGGATTCAAGGGGTAGAGAGAGCGAGAGAGAGACTGCCAGGTAAAGCAGGTGCAGAACCGAGGACCTCTGTGAGTGTGGGAAGGCCAGCACTGCCACATCTTCTTTTCAAAGACTTAAAGTTGCTCTTCCTGATTTTTATATGCTAGCAATTCACTTTTTTTTTCTTTTTTTTTCTTTTTTGAGACAGAGTCTTGCTCTGTCTCCAAGGCTGGAGTGCAGTGGCGTGATCTCGGCTTACTACAACCTCCACCACCCAGGCTCAAGCAATTCTCCTGCCTCAGCCTCCTGAGTAGCTGGGATTACAGGCATGTGACACCATGCCCGGCTAATTTTGTATTGTTAGTAGAGATGGGGTTTCACCATATTGGCCAGGCTGGTCTTGAACTCCTGACCTAAGTGATCCACCAGCCTCGGCCTCCCAAAGTCCTGGGATTACAGGAGTGAGCCGCCATGCCTGGCCAACTTCTTTTTTTTTCTTTTTCTTTTTTCTTTTTTTTCTTTTGAGACGGAGTCTCACTCTGTCGCCCAGGCTGGAGTGCAGTGGTGCAATGTCAGCTCACTGCAACCTCCGCCTCCTGGGTTCAAGCGATTCTCCTGCCCCAGCCTCCCGAGTAGCTGGGACTACAGGCGCATGCCATCACACCTGGCTAACTTTTGTATTTTTAGTAGAGACGGGGTTTCACCATATTGGCCAGGCTAGTCTCAAACTCCTGACCTCGTGATCTGCCCTTCTCAGCCTCCCAAAGTTCTGGGATTACAGGTATGAGCCACCACGCCTGGCCAACTTCTTAATTAAACTTTTTATTTTGAGATAATTGCAAATTCAGTGCAGTTATAAGAAATAATAGAGCTCCCATGTTCCCTTTACTCAGCTTCTCCCAATGGCAGCATCTTGCAGAATGAAAGCACAATATCACAACGAGGATACTGACACTCATACAGGCAAAACATAGAACTTCCCATCACCCAGGATGCCCCATGTTGCCTTTTGATAGCCACACCCACTCCCTTCCAGCACCCACCCACCTCCTTAACCTCTTAACCACTAATCTGTGATCTGTCCTCCATTTCTATAATTTTTTCCTTTTCAAGAATGTTATATAAATGGAATCATACAGCATGAGACCATTTAAGATTGGCCATTTATTAATCAGCATAATTCCTGGGGGTCACCCAAGTCGTTGAGTGTCCCAATAGTTCATCTATTCCCTTTTATTGCTAAGAAGCATCTATAGTATGGACTCAGAAATTAATTTTTAAATTGAGTTGGAAGCACCGTACGGGTTAAACATACTGTGTTTGTGGCTGGATGGGGCCCTTTGGCCACCAGTGGGCACCTCTGGTCTGGAGGATGTGATCGGCCCTTCTAGCCTGGAAGGCCTGGATCTGACGCCTGTGGCACTGGCCTTTCTCAGGTGCTCTCTTCCTCCATTCATTCCCACGTTTCTGGCTGCTGCTTGCCTGCTCTGTACTGGGCCCTCAGCTGAGCAGGTGTGGGTTGAGCCCCAAGAGGCCCCACTGGTGGGAAGTGGCCGGAAGTCCTGGCCCTGTATCTGTGACAGTGACCTTGTGAGTATGTGTGGGTATGCACACATGTGCCCAGGCTGTGCTCAGGCCTGGCGGGCAGGGGTGGGCAGGGGCTGTGTGAAAAGGCTTCTCTCTGGGGACAGTGAAGGCTTTTTGAGACCAAGGCAGCACAGGGAGGGGGCAGGTCTGCCCACCAAGCCTCATCATGGGGGATAGGCTCTCCTTCTTCCTGATGCCCAGCTAGGGGACAGAGATCATGCAAGGTGCACCTGTCTCTTTGGTTCAATCCTGAGAGCTCACAGCCAAAGCAGCCCTGCCCAGCCCTCACTACATGGACCAGGGAGGCTCCCTTTGCTCAGTCTGCCCTCAGGGCCATTAGCCAGGTCCCTTCTCCACGGCCCCCAACTCACTCAAGGCAGGGACTTCAGTCCCTCCATCCTGGTCCCCAAGACTCTGAGTCTTCCCCTAGCCCAGGCCTGACCTGGGTTACAATGTACCCCATGGATTGCATAGCTTCTCCAAGCCCATTCCCTCCCTCCCATGCCCTCTGCCTCACCTGTTAGACAGGGGAATGGTGAACACATTCCCTAACCCCTTTCATTCTTCCTCTCTTCTCTCTCTCTCTTTCTGTCTCTGTCTCTGTCTCCCTCTCTCTCTCTCTCTGTGCCACAGGGAAAGGTTTGAAACGGAACGTAACAGCCCACGTTTTGCCAAATTGCGCAACTGGCACCATGGCCTTTCAGCCCAAATCCTTAATGTTAAAAGCTAAAAGGCTGCCTGGAACCCCCCCACCCCGACAGGCTGGACTCCCTCCCTCCTTACCCCCACACAGATCTGGCATGTGAGCCCCACGGTGATGCTTGACAATGTATAACTGTGCTGGGGGCACCTCTGATGGCCAACCGCAGCATTTCTGTCCTCTGCCCACCCCAGAGCTGACGCTGGGACCCAGCCCCCTGCAGCTCTGTACCCACCAAACCTCCCCAGGGCAACCCTCGCCACCCCCCAAATAGCCTGTAGCCCAAGCCCCCGCCTTCTGCACAGGGCCTTAGCTGTAGACCAGAGAGGGCAGGAGGAGTTTGCTGGCATAACACCCCAGAACCAAGGGAAATGGATGGGCCGCTGCTCAGTTTCCCACCATCCTCAGCTCCTGGCCTCATGAGAATGAGTCACCCGTAGATCAGGGTCTGGGGAACAGGCTGATCCCTGGCCCTGCCGGGTTCCCTCGCTGCCCTTTGGAGCTCAGGGCAGCCCAGAATAGGGCTCTTTGAAGAGGAAGAGGAAGCCCCAGGGTAGATGAGGCAGAGACCCCTCCTGGCAGTGGTGAGATGGGGATATGCACCCTCCTTTCTGTACCGTGTGTGCTGGCTCCATAGTTTTCTCTTCTGTACATATAAGCATGCTTGTTCTGAAATAAAGAAGATTTGAAGTGAACCACACCAAGCCCCAGTCATGCTGTGCCTGTGTGTGTCCCACCCCAAGAGGGGCTGTGAGGGCATGATCTGGGACAGAGAGAGGACAGGCATCATCAGAAGAGGGGCAGGGGCTGTGTCCACCAGTCCCAGGACCCAGAGCAGCTCTGGTCCTGCTGCTCTCCTGCCCCACAGATTCCGAGCCCAGCTGCAACCCAAGGCAGGAGGATGGCTGGTGGGAATCTGTGCTGAGGCCCGTTGGGCAACCTTAGTCACCCACAGGACAGTGCGTATGGGAATACTCGAATGTCCCCTGCCTCTCCTCCCACACTCTGCTGCAACCAGCAGACTGAGCCATTGTCCTGCCCCGCCCCATCAGAAGGCACTCTGCAAGCTGTTCTCACAGGAAGGCGCTACTTATGCTTGATCCTGGTCCAGAGGAGACAGAAGGGCTCCAGTGGGCACACCTGGGCTGAGAAGCAGTTCACAAGGGAATTCAGGGGGCCAGGGCTGGGGCTCAGGGGAAAAAAGATGGAAGGCAGCCCTGGCAGATTCTTGCTCAAGTGGCAGGAGGCAAGAGGGCTGGGAAGGCTTCCACCTGGGTCTTGCTCCCAGCTCCCACCCACCTGTGGCCTCATCCTAGTCCTGGGCATTTAGGAAGGGCTAGGAAGGGTAGCAGCAGCCAAAAAGATCCCAGCCAGGCCTCAGGCTCATGTACTGCTGAACTGTGAGCCACTAGCTAGCACCCCATTCACCTGACCCAGGCCTGACCACTTAGAAAGTACCCCATGATGGCAAAGCTTCTCCAGGCCAATTCCATGTCCCTGATTGCGTGAAATCACAGGCTGAGGACATGAGAGCGGTGGCACTTACATTAGAAGCAGATGCTGAGACCCAGCCCTCAAGGCTGTCCTGCCTCTGGGCTGGCCAGAGCCCTGCGCCCATTCCTGCTGCCTGGGCAGAGGCTTTCCCTCTGCCTCCAGGAACCTTAGCAATCCCATCAGGAAGGGTTGGTGTTTGAGGCCACTCTCTCCTGCCCATCCACCCTGAGATGCTCCCTAAAGCCCCCTGCCAACCTATTCTGGCCAACCACTAAGACTTGGAGGGCTCTTGGACCCCTGCTCCCAGACCCCAGCCTGTCGGAGCCCTCTTGGAACCACCTAGTTGAAGCCTTGCCTTCCCACCTACTCCAGACCCCTTCACGTAGTGCCCTGGGGGGCCCCAGGCTGGGTTCCATGTAAACCCCTCAGTATAAGCAGGAGAGATGTCCTCATTCAGCATCCGGTGTCTGTGGGCATTTGTGGAGGTGCCTGACTACTATGGGTGCTAAAGGAATCGGAAAGGGCCGATGTGGCTGTGTTCCCAATGCAAGGTTGATCATGTATGGTCCAGAGACAGGGAGCATCCCTCCAAGTGGTGGATCAAAGAAGGCTTCCTGGAAGAAGAGGTCAGTGTATTTTATCTTCAGGAATGGTTAGAATTAGGGTGGAAGCAGATACAAAAGGCTGGACAGATACTCTAAGCAGAACAAGCAGAGGTGCTGATGAGAAGTGGTGTCCCAGAACCCCAAGTTAATCATTTTAGTTGGAATGGAGAGAATGCAGAGGATGTCATGGTTAGTAGTGGTCTGCATCTAGACTCCCAGGCCATGGGATTTTGAATGCATTCTGAAGGAAAGTGGAACTAGCAAAGGCTGTAGGGCACCTTTCACACTATAGATGATGAGGTGTTCTTCACCTAGATCACAATGGCAATGTGGGTCCCGGAGTTGCATGGAGCATTCCTGGGGCAAAGTGATGCAGCTCAGGGTTCCCCTGAGCCATAGTCACCAGGCAGCAAGGTGGAACGTAGACTAGGTGAGTGGCAGCATGAATAATTTCAAGACCAGCCACCTGACTGGCACTCTATCATCACCCAATCAAGAGATTTTCATGCTCCACCATCTTAACTAACACAAGTAGCATCATCACCCCATAGTGGCAACCACCCCTTCGGCACTGTCAATACCAATCACAAGGCCCCCACCATCACCAACAGTTCTGACCCAAGCCCAGTGACAACAACCCCAAGACCCAGCATCACCACCACCACCATCCCCATCCTTTCCAGACATAATATCATAGTTATCAATAACAGCATCAATCAAACCCCACCATTCCCACCACCAAGGGCCACCATGGAAGAGCAGGGGCACACAGTCAACATGCTCCACCTTGATGCTGACCAGACTGAGGGAAGAGATAAGCTGAAAAGGGGACGATGGTCAGGCTGTGTTTCTCCTGGCCACGCCAACCCCCCATGGAGCCATGAGCATTTGGGCCTAGTTTGGTTTGATTTGGTTTTTGCTTAGATGTTTAAACTGAATTATGACCAAGGCAGGAGGCAACTGTAGACCTTAGATCAGGCTGGGGTGAATGGGGGTGCTGGTGTCTTTAGGAACGAAGCCAGGGCCAAGTAAGTTCTCCACAGTGCTTGCTCTATGATGCCCCCTTCAGGATGCTTCTGGGGGCTTGCGGAACTTCAGGCAGGAACTGACCTGGAATAAGAGCCCAAGATCCTTCAATATACCCTTTGATGCTTCCTCTGCCTTCCCTAGGCCCTGGCTTCTTGGTGTCTTTAGACAGTGTGCTAGAGAGGATGCCACTCAGCAAGAACCCCAAGCAGCAGGCTCCCTTACGTGCATACCCAGGTATACCTGGTGGTGATCATTGTCCCGGTGCTGTGGTCAATGATGAATTTTCCTAGGGCCCACATCCAGCTCCAACTTCATGCCCTGGAATCCAGGATTCATTTGGAGCTCTGGCTGGGGAGAGCAGCAGGTAAGCTGGCCTAACAGTGAATTGGAACCAAGGAGACAGGCAAAGCCAACTTCCTATTCATCCTGCAGAATACTGTCCCCAGCCTGGACACTGTCATTATCCTTGTCCTGTGCAGTGTCCTCATTTCCCAGAAGCCTACTGGAAGTGTGGTGTAGGGCCATGGAGAGCAGATCAAGGAGATCAGTGTTCTGTGTCAGCCTGAGCCATCCCAGGCCATACCTGCCCACACTGAGAGGAGTGTCTGAGCAGCCAGCTCAGTGGTGTGGCTACAGAGACTGCAGCTACTTCTCTGAGGCAGTCACATCACCGGCATGGCTTCCAGAAGCGAGGTTCTTTCATAGGTGGGTTCGTGGAAGGGCCAGGACCAGACACAGCTGCAGGCCTGCAAGTTGGGCTGCCCAAGACTGCCTCCCTGAGCATTAAGTCAGGGAAGACCTGGGCAGGATGTAACCACTGCTCTTGCCCATCCCAAAAGCTTCCCACGTAGTTATGGAGAAGGATGGCACTCTCTCTCCCATGGGGGCAGTCAACCTCAACCTTGCCACTTCTCCAGCTCCATTCTTCCGTGACCCTGTCACAATGTTTCATGCCCTTTTTACCATACACCTCACCAGATGGAGCAAAGTAATTCAGTAATGCTTTTGCAAATAGCTGAGGGCCCGCTTGCATTCCTATCTAGGGCAGACCCCTTTAGTGCCAGCTACTCCAAGTGTGGCCTACAGACCAGCAGCATCAGCATCACCTGGAAGCCTGTTAGAAAAGTAGAGTCTGGGCCGGGTGCAGTGGCTCACGCCTGTAATCCCAGCACTTTGGGAGGCGAAAGCAGGTGGATCACCTGAGGTCAGGAGTTCGAGACCAGTCTGGCCAACATGGTGAAACCCCAACTCTACTAAAAATACAAAAATTAGCCGAGCATGGTGGCTCATGCCTGTAGTTACAGCTACTCGGGAGGCTGAGACAGGAGAATTGTATGAACCCGGGAGGCGGAGGTTGCAGTGAGCCGAGATCGCGGCATTGCACTCCAGCCTGGGCAACAGAGCGGGACTCTGTCTCAATTTAAAAAAAAGAAAAAAAAAAAAAAAAAAGAAAGAAATGTGGACTTTCAGCTCTGCCCCAGACCTACTCAACTAGGATCAACTTCATTTTAACAGGATCCCCAGGGGCTTCAAGCAAACGCGGAAGTTTGCAAAGTGTTATAGTGGTGAGGCCCCAAGCCCTTTTTTGCCATTTTGCAGCTTTGTGATGTTTTACCAGAGACGCAATCTTTCTGGACCTCAGATTTCTCATCTACAAAATGAGGGTCACAATCCCAATGGTTCAAGGAGGTTTAAATGATAAAATGGAGTAATAGGGTAATTTCTTTTTTTTTTTTTTTAAGATGGAATTTCGCTCTTGTTGCCCAGGCTGGAGTGCAATGGCACGATCTCGGCTCACCGCAACCTCTGCCTCCCGGGTTCAAGGGTTCAGTCCCCCTAGTAGCTGGGATTACAGGCACGCGCCACCACGCCCAGCTAAATTTTTTTTTTTTTGGAGACAGAGTCTCGCTCTGTTGCCCAGGCCGGAGTGCACTGGCGTGATCTCGGCTCACTGCAAGCTCCACCTCCCGGGTTCATGCCATTCTCCTGCCTCAGCCCCCGAGTAGCTGGGACTACAGGCACCACACCTGGCTAATTTTCTTTTTTTTTTTCTTCTTTTTTTGAGACAGTCTCGCTGTCGCCCAGGCTGGAGGGCAGTGGCGCGATCTCGGCTCACTGCAGGCTCCGCCCCCCGGGGTTCACGCCATTCTCCTGCCTCAGCCTCCCGAGTAGCTGGGACTACAGGCGCCCGCCATCTCGCCCGGCTAATTTTTTGTATTTTTAGTAGAGACGGGGTTTCACCGTGTTAGCCAGGATGGTCTCGATCTCCTGACCTCGTGATCCGCCCGCCTCGGCCTCCCAAAGTGCTGGGATTACAGGCGTGAGCCACTGCGCCCGGCCTAATTTTGCTTCTTTGTAGAGACAGGGTTTCTCCATGTTGGTCAGGCTGGCCTCGAACTCCCGACCTCAGGTGATCCACCCGCCTCAGCCTCCCAAAGTGCTGGGATTACAAGCGTGAGCCACCATGCCCGGCTAGGGTAATTTCTTTTACTGTGGTAAGCACTTAGTAATGGAAAGTATTGTTATTCTAATTATTTCCAATAAGAATAGTGCCTTTTATTCGAGAAAGATTCTACTTGGCTGATGACAACAAGAGGTTTATTTCTTCCTCCATGAGGTACCGGTTAAGGATTCAAATCACAACATCACTCAATCAGATCCTGCTATTCTTACTGATAAGTTGTAGGACCTTGAGCAACTGAATTCTCTTTGTTACCATTTCCTCATCTATTAAATAAGAGTCTACGATACCCACATCAGAGGGCTGCTGTGAGGAAGTAAAGACATCATTCCTGGCACATAGCATGTGGTCAATAAACAAACTGCATAGTGCAGGGGGGAGTCATTCCCACTTGCAGAATCTGCATTTATCCAGTTGCTATTGTTGCAAAAACAAATCAAAGAGTAAAGAATGCGCATTTCTTTGCTTCTCTGTAATTTAATTTTTATTCTCTGCCCACCCCATTTTACAGTTAGCAACCCAGCTCTGACTGCTCTTGTCTTCCTAGAGTGGTTCTAGGGAAGAGGTGCTTACAGAATGCCAAGGCACTCAGGGTGGGGGCGTGGGGGCACACCTGGTCCTCTGTCAGGTTCTGCCTGCACTGGCATCTGCTGAGACATCCCCACCCCATCTGGTCCACACTGGCAGTGTGGTCGCCTTTCTCTTTCCCAGTTACAAGGTCTTTCAGATCTGCAGGTGCTCAGGACCATGTTCTTGTCACTCTTGGGTGCATGGCAAATCCTCTATGGCACCCAGGCCACACAGAGGCATGGGGATCTTTGGGTTATTTCAGGTCTGCCTGGCCCCTCACCATGAGAATGGGGAACCCTGGGGTCCTGCCGCTTCCCCAGGGTTGACCTTGAAAAGGGGTACAGGGTCTTCTATTCTTGAATCCCCTTGCCACAGTGCCCACTTTTGTCCAGGTAACCTTGCTCTGCCTGGCATGGTAGCTTTCAGCCATCTGTCTTGTTGGTGCCCTGAGTCCTTCTGAGCCCAAAGCCTAGGTTCTCACAACTCCAGAGCCTAAGTCCTTGACACTCAAATATCTTCACTCTGCTTTTTTTGCTGTATCATTCCTTCCTAAGGTAGCACATGCCCCTGACTGAATGGGGAAGGGTGAAAACAGGATCAGGGAGGAACCTGGGTGGATAATTCCATCGGCTTTTCTACCACACTGTTTTGCTGAAAAAGAAGAATTAGGAAGTACAGAAAATTTTGAGGGGTGGGGGTGGGAAATTCCTCCAGGATTGAAAAAGTTTTTGATGTTACTGGGACCCTTCTGTGGTCTGAGCCTCTGCTCCTGGGATGCTGGAGGAGCTCCTTCCCTGAGCTGGAAGACAGACCCTCTTGAGGATCCTACTCTGTTTGCAAGGCAGGTGGCACTTTCTGCCCAGCCTGCCTCTGCTGCAGCCACCTGCCCCCATGCAGAGGGGCCTCACAGGGTCTCTAGGCTCCCTTGACCTGTTGTCTTTTTGGTCCCGCCTCATCAGCACCCCTATTGAGCATGCGCCGGTGTGCACCAGCCAGGCCACCACCCCACTGCTGCCTGCTTCTGCCCAGCCGCCTGCTGCTGCCTCTCCCAGTGCGGCTTCGCCACCCCTGGCCACAGCTGCTGCCCACACTGCCATCGCCTCCGCCTCCGCCACAGCCCCTGCTTCAAGTCCTGCTGACAGCCCAAGGTAACTGGCCCACAGGTGCTGGGCCTGACCCTGGGGAAGGGAGGCAAGAAACACCCCACTCTGGGTCCACCTGTGGCCAGCTGTGTCCAAGGTAGTTAAGGCCCACAGGCCTGGAGGAAGCCAAGGCCAGTGCTGCTTGGTGCAGAGTGTGAAGAGGAAACTGAGGGTGAATTTCAGGGGTGTGCACCACTGTGGCAGGGACTGTCACTCTGCCCCCCAGGGACGCATACACCAGTGAGAGAGGTAACAGTCTCTCTCTCTCTCTCTCTCTGACACATACACCAGTGAGAGAGGTAACAGTCTCTCTCTCTCTGTCTCTCACAGACACATACACACACTCATACACACAGAGTTAGATAACAAAAGGGGACTGTGTGAAAAGTCTTTGTTCCTGGAACTCAAATTAGGTAGAATGAAAGTCGTCCCTGTGGGCTGGAGAAATCAAGGAAGGCTCCATGGAGGAGGGAGCATTGGAGCTGGGCAGGGAAGGCAGGTCAGATTTCGTCAGAGAGAGTTTAGCCATGTTAACACTAGAGGCACCTGGTATAGTAGGATTTACATCTGCTCCACAGCTTACTGTGTGAACCTTGAAAAAGTGACTGAAGCTCTCTGAACCTCGGTTTCCTCATCTGTTAAGATGTTTAGCAAACACCTATTATATAGGATTATGATAGAAAAAATGTCTGTAAAACACCTAATACATACAAAGGACACAAGTATTGTGAGTTCCTGCATCTGCCCTCCTAGACACCCAGCAAGGCAGAGACCAAAGGCCAGGGGAGAAGAGGGGAAGCAGAGAGGTCAGGCTGACAGGTCACTCTGCAGTGGCCATGTGGCACATCAGGCTGGATGGGGCCAGCTCTCTGGGCTTCCAAGAGTTGGCCAGTTAGTGTTTGGGGTCAGAGCCCAGGTGTCCCAGCCTCCCACCCTGGCCCCCAGGGCTTGCTGGGGAGGACATGCCTCTTGGATCAGGATGGGCAGGTCCACGGTGCAGCCTGAGGTGGGATTGATGTGAGCAAACTGGCTCGCGGGCCTGTCTGCTGCCCCCATCCCGGGCTTCACGTTAACCGCATGGTGCCAAGCCCAGCCTTTCCCCAGCCCAACTCAAGCCGGAAGGAGGAGCTTAGCCCTCCAGGGATGGTTTCATCCCAGTTTCCTGGGGTGATTTAGGACACTGCGTCCCCTCTTTATGCCAGAATCTCTTCATATAAAGGCCTTGCTACCTGCAGAAAGAAGAGACTTTGAGGAGGGCAAGAAATGGCTCTGTTTTTGAGTGGGAAGAAGCCTCCCAATTTGAATGGTGAGGGGCTATAGATGCTGGAGCCCTGCAGGCAGTCTAGCCTCATCCCTGGGGCCCCAACCCTGCTCAAAGGCAGGCACCAGCACCAGGCTCAGGTCTCAGAGTCCTGGGCCTGCCCACGGCTGAGCTCCTGGAGCCCTCGGGATGCCCCCCTCCCTCACATGGGGAGTCCTCCCTTCCTTCCCTTTGCCTTGCCAGGAGAGCTGGGGCCTGGGTGGAGCTTGGAGAGGGGCACAGAGGGCTGCCCAGCGGGGAATGGGGCTGGAGCAGAAAGGGTCACGGGGTTGCACTCTGAGCAAAGCTACCTCCCCTCCTCACACATGGGCTGGGGTGGAGCGGGAGCTGGGGGAGCCCATGGGAGGCAAATGGATTTCCCAGCCTTTCATGGGAGCATGGCTTCAGAATTTTCAATGGATGCCATAAGCCTCTGCTTATGGTCAGCACCAGTCCCTGACTCAGGACCTGTAGCTCCTGGGCTGTGGGCAAAGTGTCCTCCACAAAGGGGCTAAGACCACTGCCCCTTGGCCCGTCCCCATCACTATGGAAGCCCGGCACCCCTTGGACACTGTCTCTTCCTCTTCCATGGAGACCCCTACTCTGCTGGTCTTAGCACAGGAATCTATCCAGAGAAGGGCAGGTGGGCCTGGGGAGGGGAGACAATGGCTTCACTAAGCCAGAAACTCGGCAGCTTGATGGGGCAAGTGTGCACAGCCCCCAGGTCTGGGACGCCGGCTCCCTGAGGCTCATTTTATCTCCACCTTGTCTGGGACAGCCCCTCAGACCTCTCTGGATCCACTCAGAAGCTTGGTGGTGGGTTCTCATGCCAGGGCCACTCCCTTCTCAGAGCCCCAGAGAGGAAGGCACTCCTCATCCTACAGCTCTGACCAGCAGGGATCGGCAGGCCCCAGGTCCTTGAGGAACACACAGAAGGAAGGCAGAAAGCCATGTGGGGGTGGCAGGCAGGGCTCACTTCTCCAGCACCTCCAGCAATAACCCATTTGCCCTGGGTGTGGGCATGTGGTCCCCTTTAAGATCTGAAAGACCAGGGATGTGTTCTGCAAGGTGTTCATTAGTTTTAAATGAAGAAAAGCGTTTTACAAACAAACAAGATTGGGGAACACTGATCAGACAAGGCTCAACAGGCCACTGGATTCCAGGAGTTCTCAGAGCCTTCAGCTCTCTGGGAGGAGAGGCCACGATGCACAG
This sequence comes from Hylobates moloch, assembly GCF_009828535.3. Taxonomy (NCBI): domain Eukaryota; kingdom Metazoa; phylum Chordata; class Mammalia; order Primates; family Hylobatidae; genus Hylobates; species Hylobates moloch. Next base: position 80,660,092 of record NW_026652278.1, read on the forward strand.
ACTCTCCTGAGGGTAATGAACTAGGACGCTTTTTTTTTTTAAATCTCTTTGACCCCATTGTCCCTGGGCCACACATGGGGAAAGGTGACCCTAGGCCCCTTGACAACTAACCCGGTTGGAGGAGGGCAACAAGAACTCTATGCAAAAGAGGTGTGTGTTGGGGGAGGGGGGGCCTTGGGCAGCAGGCGGGGGCAGTCTCCTGACTTCCCCTGAGCTCTCACTGGAGCATCTGTGCCCAGAAACCTGAGACTTTGCTGTTCCTTCCAGCAACAGTAGAAAAGGGTTGGCAGAAGAGGCCAGGTGGTCAGGGGCTGAGGTGCCCCACAAGGTCGTTGGGGTAGGTAGTTCTGACCAGCGCCATCTCTGTCCTCTCCCCTACTTCTGCACTCTTCCACAGTCCCACCTGGGCAGTCTCTCCCCATGAGAGTGAAGGGTCTTCCCGGTGTCCTCCTGGTGGCTTTTCTCCCTCTCTCCAAAGGCGGTGGCACTAGCCACCCAAGGAACATCCTCCTCCCCTCCAAGGCCCTCATGGTCCTTCCTTCACAGTTTCTGGCAGCTCCCCAGAAATGTCTCTGTCAGGTGTCCTCACAGAGGCTTCTGAAGACCTGGGAGCTAGTCTACCTTGACTGCAGGCCCCAGTGGGGGCTGTCTTTCTGGGTGTAACCCCTTCCCCCTTGGTTCCAGGCCCCAGGCCTCTTCCTACAGCCCCGCAGTGGCCGCCTCTTCAGCACCTGCCACCCACACCAGCTACAGCGAGGGCCCCGCCGCCCCTGCACCCAAGCCCCGGGTTGTCACCACTGCCAGCATCCGGCCTTCTGTCTACCAGCCAGGTAAGTGGCAGAGCAGGAGGGGAGGCTGTCTAAGGCCACGGGCGGGCTCCAGGAGCCACAGGAGCCAAGAGGTGGCTCTGGGGGCACATCCCCAGAAGAATGGGAAGCAAGGCCTTGCTAATGATGCTCCACCCTCTGTCCCCTAGTTGTGGGTCAGAATCCTATGGAGCCTGCCTCTGGCCTGGGGGAGACAGGTGAGCAAGAAAGCAGTGGATGATTCTAACGGAGAGCGAAGGAGAACACAGAAGTCTTCTCCGACCGGGCATGGTGGCTCACACTTGGAATCCCAGCACTTTGGGAGGTCGGGGCAGGAGGATCACCTGAGGTCGGGAGTTTGAGACCGGCGGGGCCAACATGGTGAAACCCCATCTCTACTAAAGATTCAAAAATTAGCCGGGCGTGGTGGCACACACCGGTAATCCCAGCTACTCAGGAGGCTGAGGCGGGAGAATCGCGGGGAGGCCGAGGTTGCAGTGAGCCGAGACTGCACCATTGCACTCCAGCCTGGGCGGCAGAATGAGACTCCCTCTTCTCTGTGTCATGCCAGTGTGCGAGAGTTGGCCGCAGCCATGGGGGTACAGAACAGCACATAAGGAGCCTAGACTCAGGAGCAGGTCCTATCCAGGCGCAGGGAGAAACCCCAGGGAAGTTTTCTCTGCCGCTGGAGCCCAGGGAGATGAGACAGGCACTGAGTCAGGGCAGGCCTTGCTTCGGGGCGCTGGTTCATGAAGCTCGCTCTGACAGCAGGGCTGAGTGTGGGCGGTCGAAGCCGCTTTTGCCGGAGACAGAGGCCGGTGCCACGGCCTGCTCTGCTGTCGAAGGCAAAGTGCCTCATCCCTCCAGGCTGCGATGTTCATGGACACCTCGTGTTCTGGGGATGGAATGAAGCACCCAGCACAGCGTCTGTCACACGGGAGGTGCCCTTCTCTGCCCCTACAGAGAAGGGGCAAGGACAGACGGTTCTGAGGTGAAAACTCCGCAGGGCGAGGTGGCATTTTGCAGTAGTGAAAAGCCTTAGACGGAGCAGTGGGAAGCGGCTGCCCCTGCGGAGACTGGGAACACAGGGAGGGAAGGCTGGAGAGGAGTTTGGAGGAGAAGCGGCGGGTGGAGGAGAGGCCTTGCCGGGGCGCAAGGAGGACATTTCCGTCTCTTCCTGGGGAGGCGCTTCTGGCACCTTCCGGGGCGGCCGCCGGCTGTCTTCGCCCAGCCCGCCAGGCGGCGTCAGGGCTCCGGGGGCGCGCGGCCAGCCCGCCCTGCGTCTCCTTCCTCCTCCTTCCCCGGCTGGGGCCCAGGCGAGCGAGACGGGCCGGAGCCGCGGGCCCCCGCGCCGTTCCCAGGCCGCGCAGACATTAACTCATTCCTGCCTGGGGGGAAGGAGTCGGCCGAGCGGGCGCGCGCTGGAGCCGGCCTTCCTCCACCTCCCTCTCCGGGAGGCCCGGCTGCCAAGTGGGGTCCGGGGGCGGCTGGCAGGCGGCCCCGGACGAAGTGGGGCGCGTGGTCCCGAGCCCCCCTCCGCTCCCCTTCCCTCCAGGCTCTTCGGATCCAGGCGTCAGAGAGGGCGGGGAGCCCGCGCGGGACCCGGAGCGTCCCGGACCGCCGCGGCCGCAGCCGCAGCTCCCCCCGGGGCCTCCTCCGGGCCGAGGGCGGCGTTCGCAGGCCGGATCTTATCGCTGGCGCCCGAGGTGGGCGGCCGCTCCCCGGAACACCTGAGGCCCGGGAGGGGGCGGGCGGCGGCTGCGGCGCGGAGACCCTGCGCGCGGGCCGGGGACGGCCACGTTGGCCCGCGGGCCGGGCGGCGGCCAGGCTCTTGCGGAGAGCCCGGCCCGGCCCGGAGTGAGTCAGAAATCACCTTGTTTAATTACATATCCCCGAGCCCGCCGAGTGCGATAGGGGACTTTTGAACTTGCCAATTAGCGATGAAATATCACCTTCTAATTTAGACTGGCTTAATTCCGTCAAGCAGAAATAGCAACAGCCCCTGGGGCTGCGAGATGGGATATCAGGTCTCTCCTGGCGTGACGGCGAGCGATGCAGAAGCTGAGGGCGGCGAAGCGCCACTGCCTGCTCGCTCCCCGCCGGAGTGGGGGTTGCGACGGGGGAACGGAGCTGCCGGGCCGGGCCACCGAGGCCGGGGAGGTTCCTTCTCTGGGTGGGTTAGCCCCCGGCAAGGAAGCCGTCAAATCGGGGTCCAGATTCTAGCCTGCCTCTGTGAGACCTCTGTGTTGTGGGGGCTTAGAAAAGGTGGTGGATCCGGGAGTCTGGAAGGCCTTCGGATGGAGGGAAGCGACTGCCAGGCAGGGGGAATAGGGTCAGTATTGCTGGAGGGAGGCAGGAAAGGTGGGCCAGGGCCCGATTTACTTGAAAGGGGGCGTACTAAAGCCTGTTTTGCTGCCTGGGGAGTTTCTAAGCGGGCATCTGCTGTTGAGTCTGGCAGCCTGAACTCGTTTCAGCTAAGCAGTTTGCCAGCTGGATGACTTGGAGGCAGCCATTTAAGCTCTCCAAGTCTCAGTTCCTCATCTGTAAAATGGACTTGCGAATATTATCTGCCTCCTTGGATTGCAGCGAGTAATTACTTGAAATAAGGCATGTAAAGGGCCTGGCATGTGGAAGCAGTCATTTTGGTGAAGGCAGCACCACGCAATAGAAATTTCCTATTAGCCACATTTTAAAAAAATAAAGCAAGTTAAATTCATTTTAATATATTTTCTTTGACTACATATATTTAAGATATCAGGCCGGACGCAGTGGCTCACGCCAGTAATCCTAGCACTTTGGGAGGCCGAGGCGGGCGGATCATAAGGTCAGGAGATCGAGACCATCCAGGCTAACACGGTGAAACCCCATCCCTACTAAAAAAATACAAAAAATTAGCCGGGCGTGGTGGCGGGCGCCTGTAGTCCCAGCTACTCGGGAGGCTATGGCAGGAGAATCGCTTGAACCCAGGAGGCAGAGGTGGCTGTGAAGCCGAGATTGCACCACTGCACTCCAACTTGGGCGATGGAGCAAGGCTCCGTCTCAAAAAAAAAAAAAATATATATATATATATAATTTCAACATATAATCAATATAAAACAATTATTAATGTGTCTTCAAAATCTGGTGTGTGTGTTACACTAACGGCACTTCTTGGTTGGACTAGCCACATTTCAGCTGCTCGTCGGCCACGTAGCACTATGTATTGGACACCGCAGGATTAGGGCTTGTGGTCTTAATCTTTTTATTTTTTGAGATGGCGTTTCTCTTTTGTTGCCCAGGCTGGAGTACAATGGCGCGACTTCGGCTCGCTGCAACCTCTGCCTCCCGGGTTCAAGAGATTCTCCTGCCTTAGCCTCCCGAGTAGCTGGGTTTACAAGGCGCCCACCACCATTCCTGGCTAGTAGAAGTTTTAGTAGAGACAGGGTTTCACCATGTTGGCCAGGCTGATCTCGAACTCCTAACCTCAAGTGATCCACCGGCCTCGGTCTTCCAAAGTGCTGGGATTACAGGCATGAGCCACCATGCCCAGCCAATCTTAATCTTTTTTAGCAGAGAATTGCACTTTACAAAGAAAGGAAAGAAAATGTTGCACAGAACCCCCTTATATATAACAGAGGGATGAAGCTGCTCTGAAGTTGTGCTAGATCACCTCTCCCTGCTCTCTGTCCCTGGTGGTGTTCCTGGAATCACTTCTTCCCCCAGCATTTTGAGATTCTCTGCAAAGTTGTTAGGGAGGGTGACAATACCTCAAATTTGGGCTGTACACATTTACAAAATCCATTCACTATGTCACCCCAGCAGGTCCCCAGCATGCCCTGTGGGGCAGGCAGGGCGTCAGGCATTCCACCACCACTGAATAGACCTCAGTCTCAGGTTATCTGACTTCAAGACGTTCCATTTCCCTTCCCTCCTCTCCCCCAACCCCAGGCGCTACCAGTCTAACTGGGCTGGGCTTCCCTAGGTGAGCAGCAGGCCGTGAGACAGGCTGACAGTACATCTGACCGTGACACCCAGGTTGCCCCCATCCTTGCCATCCTCACTCACATTTAGTGACACACTATGCCAGGTACTAGGCTACGCTCTTTATATTTCTTACCTTCCCTTAATCCTCATAATAACCTTGTGAGATACTAAGAATTAATATTGCCAGTTTCAGATGAAGAAATTGAGGCCCAGAGAAGTTAAGGAACTTGCCCAAGGACACACAACCAGGAGGTAGTAGAGCTGGATCCTGCAGCCGGGGCTCTTGGCTATGCTATCAAGACTCCACAGCAGGGGGTCTCCTTCATGTTGAAAATGACTCCTCCCTGACATGTTGCACTGAGATTTTCTAGAAATTGGACTCATGTTCTTTACAGAGGCAGCTTGGGATGATAGAATGAATGGTTTTGGAGATGTATTCCCACTTACTAGCTCTGTCTGAGCCTCAGTGACCTCAAGTGTAAAGAAGGAATAATGTGAAAACCAATTCAGATGATAGATGCTATGTGCCTCGTTACCCCTAAAGGGGAGGAAGATTCCTTATGGAGAAGGTATTATCTTGTTTTTTTTTTTTGAGACGGAGTCTTGCTCTGTTGCCCAGGCTGGAGTGCAGTGGTACGATCTCGGCTCACTGCAAGCTCCGCCTCCTGGGTTCATGCCATTCTCCTGCCTCAGCCTCCTGAGTAGCTGGGACTACAGGCACCCGCCACCACGCACGCCCAGCTAATTTTTTGTATTTTTTTAGTAGAGACGGGGTTTCATCGTGTTAGCCAGGATGGTCTCGATCTCCTGACCTCGTGATCTGCCCACCTTGGCCTCCCAAAGTGCTGGGATTACAGGCGTGAGCCACCACGCCCAACCGGTATTATCTTTTGAAGGCCTCACTGGCAGGATGGCTCCGGGGCAGGGCTGTGGAGGGTTTTATCTCTTCTTCCTTCAACAACATGGATGGAACCTATTTACCTGGTCCCTACTCACCCCCAGCACAGGGATTTCCAGCTCACCCAGCTCTGAAGGGTGGGTCACCTGGGAGTGGAAGGTGCAGAGTGGGAGCCACAGGCTGCCCCAGGTGGCCGAGGGGAACCAGGTGGGAAAGAGAGACTGGAGGTGGGGCCAGGGTCTTAGGCCCTAAGGAAAACCTTACTCTCCAGGTTGAGGCTGGAGTATGGGGTGGGGGGCAGAGGCGGGGTATGGATGCAGGGACTACCTCAGTGCAGTCCATCCTGCTCAGACTGAGCTCAGGAATGCGGAGGGAGGCTGTGCCGACATACTTCCTAGGGTTGGGGGAATGAGGCCTCTTTGCTGAGGAGCAGACTGAAATGAGGTGAGGCTTCTGGAACCTCACTCACTGGAAGAGGAGGCCAGCTGGACCTTGTGTGCAGGGTGCAGCTGGGTCTGCCCTGACTAGGTGTTGAGGGCCCAGGCTGGAGAGGGCTGTGGGTAAGCAGTTGCAATGCTTTTTCTGTGCTGCGAGCCCAAACCGTTTTTATGCTCTCAGGGAGCTGGAGGAGGGGGTGGTAGAAGTGAGGCAGTGCATTCTCTTCCCTGTGCTCTGACTGCCTGGGCAATCTTTAGACAGTCACTCAGACACACTCTTAGCTTCCACCAAAGCGATGTGGGGGTACAGGGGTCCCCCAGGGCAGCCACGGGCCAAGTGAGCAGCTACTTCTAGGCTGTGTCACCCTAGAGTCTCTGCCCAGCACCCTCTGAATGACTCCTTCAAGATCCCACACCCTAATCAAACCAAGACGGAATTGCCCCCCAATACAAATCAAGCCGAGCTGTTTTTCAAGAAAGTAATTGTAGCTAAACCTGAAACCTGAACCTGAAAACCCAGCTACCAGGTCACCTGTTTTGTCCTGAGGCTGACCTAGGTCCGGGTTCAGCAAACTTATGCCAAGGGAGGTATTTCAGATGTCAAATCACTGGTCAGAGTGCAACTGAAAGCATCTTGCAGTCAAGGGCGAGCTGACCCACTCCCACCTCTCCCCGCCCAGGTACCCCCACCCCTACTCCGCGTCTTCTGCAGGCCTTGGGCAGTCAAGGCCTGGCAGAGCCCCACCCTGCACAGCTGCAGATATTTATAGCCATGTCCCTTTTCCAGCCCTGTCGAGGGCTCTGCTGTGCTTGCTCCCTAGCTCTCTGAACGCCCTGCTGAGAATTCAAATCTGGGCCATTAAGAAGTTCAGGAACAAGTCTCCCGAAAAAACTGAAATTGTACTGCTCTAATGTTAAAGTCACCTTTTGCATTTCTCTGGCTAGGAGTGAGGGGAACTGGGAAGAATGAATTCCTGACACACCTTTCTTTGGGTTTTTTTTTTTTTTTGACTTTTGCAGTGCCTGCATCTACCTACAGCCCGTCCCCAGGGGCCAATTACAGTCCCACTCCCTACACCCCCTCGCCTGCCACTGCCTACACCCCCTCACCTGTCCCCACCTACACTCCATCCCCAGCACCAGCCTATACCCCCTCACCTGCCCCCAACTATAACCCTGCACCCTCGGTGGCCTACAGCGGGGGCCCTGCAGAGCCTTCCAGCCGTCCCCCCTGGGTGACAGATGACAGCTTCTCCCAGAAATTTGCCCCGGGCAAGAGCACCACCTCCATCAGCAAGCAGACCCTGCCCCAGGGGGGCCCAGCCTACACCCCAGCGGGTCCCCAGGTGCCACCACTTGCCAGGGGGACCGTCCAGAGGGCTGAGCGATTCCCAGCCAGCAGCCGGACTCCACTCTGCGGCCACTGCAACAATGTCATCCGGTATGGTCCAGCTGTGCCCCTGCACTGGGGCACTGGAAGGGCGTGTGTGTGGGGTGCTTGCCCACAGTCTGAGCCCTGGTTGGGAGAGATGGGGGAGGAGGCAGGTGTAGGGAGAAAGCCTTGGGTCCTTCTGGCTTGCCCTCTGGTCTGACCTCTCTGAGCCTTAGCTGCCACACCTGTGTTGACACCCACTCTCCCAGGGAGCTGAGAGGAATGGCATGAGGTATGTGGGTGAAGCTCCAGCAGGGTGCCTGGTGCCAGGAACTCCCCCTTGGGCTAAGGTTGAGTTCTGGGAATCACCAGGCTTGTCAGTAGGTTTACGGGGCATATTGTAAGACAGTGTTGGTTTTGACCCAGTTTTCCTTTAGGGTTGCTTCTGGGTCTTTCCACAGACAGGCCTGGGCTGCTCAGGGGGTTGGTGGGCATCTGCCAGGCTAAAATGAAAACAAGTGATTTCATACTTAGAAGCCATGGACCACGGGTGCTGTTGTTTGAATACAGTATGTTTGTGTGCATGCGTGGTGTGAGCTTATATACATGAAAAATACACTTTTATTTAAAACTAAAGTAATACATACTCGTTAGTGAAGAATTGGAAAACACAGAAAAGTAAAAATTAGAATATAAAAAAATGTCCTTAGAGTCCCACTGTTCTGACTGCTAACCTGGAACTAGACAATACAAGTTTGTATCCTGGGTCTACCGCTTACTAGCCCTATGGCCTTAAACAAGTTGTTCAAACTCTGTGTGCCTCAATTTCCCTATCTAAAAATGGGTATTATAATAGTACCTAATGCGTAGGATTGTTGTGAGAATTAAGCAAGTTAATAAATGCAAAAGTCTTCTTGAATAGAGCCTGACACAGAGTAATCACTTAATAAATGTTAGCCATCAGCATCATCATTATTGCATTTCTTACTATCATTATCAGTGGTCAACTGAATTCTATAATATGTTTACCCAGTCCCCTATTGGTAGATGTTTGACTTGCTTCCTGATTTTCTTTATTGTAAGTGATGCAACAATGAACACCTTTCTGCATGGAGCTTTCTCTGAATTTCACATTACTTCATCAGAATAGTCACAAAGGTCAGAGTTATTGGGTAAAAGTATAAACAGTGTTGGGGTTCTTGAAATATCTAGTTCCAAGTTCTGGGAGCTGTCTTACTGGGTGCCGTTCTCTGCTTCCCCAGGGGCCCATTTCTGGTAGCCATGGGCCGTTCTTGGCACCCTGAAGAGTTCACTTGTGCCTACTGCAAGACTTCCCTGGCAGATGTGTGCTTTGTGGAAGAGCAGAACAACGTTTACTGTGAGCGATGTTACGAGCAATTCTTTGCCCCGCTGTGTGCCAAGTGCAACGCCAAAATTATGGGGGTAAGTGGGAGGCCTCCCTTTCCTCTGACCCATGTCTCTTCCCCAGCCCTTCCCCAAGATCTTGGGATCCCATTAGGAAGCCAAGAAATTGCTGGTAAAAGAGAAAGCAACTCCATTTTTATCCTAAAAGGGAATTGGTTTGCCACCAATAAACTTGGGGATAAATGAACTTGATGCAAGAGGTGATTGTGTGCCTGTTCCACACAGCTTGAAGTGGTGGTGGAACTTCGGCAAAGCAAATGGTTGCTTCGCAGCCTGACCTTACCACTCACCAGAATGTGGCCCTAACCCTCAATGCCCCTTTGGTAAATGACAGTAATAAGCAGTACCTCCTCCCGGGTTTAATGGGAAGATTAAGCATCACAGTTTATGTAAGAAAGCACAGAACCTGGCACCCAGCTGGAGAGTGACAACCCCTTCTCTGACGCCCCTGGGTCTTTCTTCAGAGTGACCAAGGCCTGCATCCTGAGCTCTCCTGCCCTGTTCCCTGGTAGGATGCTCAGGCAGTGGCTGGAGCCTGGTGGGGTAGTCAAGCCCGCTCCCTCTCTCCTTTCTGTCCTGAGCTTAGGCTCTTTCCCCCAGGAAGTAATGCATGCCTTGAGACAGACATGGCACACCACCTGCTTCGTCTGTGCGGCCTGCAAGAAGCCTTTCGGGAACAGCCTCTTCCACATGGAAGACGGGGAGCCCTACTGCGAGAAAGGTAGGAACACTTCGATGGCATGTAGGGGGGCCCCGCAGCCTGGGAGAAAGGGGCAGGCACAGGGAACTAACTCCTGCCTAATCCATTCACATCCAACCACCCAGAAGCCTTTATTTCTGGAAGAAACCTTTGTTTTTGCTTTTAATGGCAGAATCATGCTAATATCACACAAAGGAAGTTAACTATCTCCCCTGCGCATATGGTTGCAGCTTTGGGGAGAGTGAGGTGCAGAGTCTATAGCTTATTTTTTTTTTTTATGCATCAAATATGTGGATCTGGTTAGGCGAGGTGGCTCACACCTTAATCCCAGCACTTTGGGAGGCCAGGGCAGAAGAATTGCTTGAGCCCAGGAGTTTGAGACCAGCAACATAGCAAGACCCAGTCTCTACAAAAAATATAAACATTAGCCAGGTGTGGTGGCGCGTGCCTGTAGTCTCAGCTACTCAGGAGGCTGAAGTGGGAGGGTCACTTGAGTCCAGGAGTTCGAGGCTGCAATAACCTGTGATAGCACCACTGTATTCAGCCTAGGCAACAGAGTAAGATTCTGTATCTCAAAAAAAAAAAAAAAAAAAAAAAAAAATGTAGATCGCAAGTTGACATCTTATGACCATTTGGGAAACCTTTCAGGTTATTTTGATTTGGAGACCACAAGGTCTAGTCTGAAAAGGCCTTGGCTGTGGACTTTGTCCTTCATTCTATTCCTGGTTCCACTTTGGGCTGCTTTGTAACCCTGAGCAAGTTACTAACTTTCTCTGAGCCTTACTTTCCTCATCTGTAAACACCTGCCTTACAGAGCTGTGGTGAGGATTAAGGCGTGTAGAGCATCAAATATGCGAGACCCCTTTCTCTGCCCCTGTGATATTTACCAGACTTTGATGTTCCTTCAGATTCCTGTAATCTCACGGAGTGAATTCAGAGTTTCTCTGTACCCCCAAAATGCTATATGTTATCTTAAAATGCCAAGTAAATTATAGTAAATTAAGGAGACAAAGCACTTCACTAGATAGGTGGAAGTCAGTCACTCATTTATTCAGAGACTTCCCCCTTCAGAAAGGATTTGAAGCAGGTTCCAGAAAAGGTAACACAGACATGAAGGCTAAGACAGTAGAACCAGAAAATCAGAGGCGGGAAAAGCAGACATGCTGATTATGAAGAGTAACAGAGCTGCAGGGACTAACTGGGTAGCAAATTTGAGGGCAAAAAGAGAAACACAGTAAGTTAGTTTACTTTAAAATCAGAAAGGAGAAAACATTCAGTTCCTCAAGGGAAAAAGCAAAACAAAATAAAACTTCTTTCCCCTGACTGTAAATTAGAAAATAAACGTCTTGGCTGAGCGCGATGGCTCATGCCTGTAATTCCAGCACTTTGAGAGGCCAAGGCAGGCGAATCACCTGAGGCCAGGAGTTCAAGACCAGCCTGGCCAAAATGGTGAAACCCCATCTCTACAAAACTACAAAAATTAGCCGGGCATGATGGCGGGCGTCTGTAATCCCAGCTACTTGGGAGGCTGAGGTGGAAGAATCACTTGAACCCGGGAGGCAGAGGTTGCAGTGAGCTGAGATACTGCCATTGCACTCCAGCCTGGGCGACACAGTGAGACTCCATCTGAAAAAAAAAAAAAAAAGAAAGAAAGAAAAGAAAAGAAACATCTTGGGGACTTGTACTAGTGAATGCCCTTCCCAGCTCTGAAGTTAACTGAATGACCTGAAACAAGTCACTTAGTTACTCCGTGCTTCAGTTTCTATATCTGTAAAAGGGAGAAGATAATACTAGTCCTTTCTTTTCTTAAGAGCATATGATATTGATTGGTAGTTAAAGAAGGAGCTGTTATGCTTATACAACTTGCTGTTATTCTTCTACTAAAAGCATTATAACTTCTATTATTTGAGATAAGCCGCAATTTGTGTCTGAGGCTTTTGAAAGAATGATAGATTTCCATTATCACTGCTGCCCCTCATCATAGCAGCTCCCCAGAAAAGATTCTCAAAAATGACGTTTTGAGTAAGAATATCCAAGAAGAAGACGGTCTAGTGTTAAGAGAAGACAATGAGGAAGCAGATTTACCTTCAGACCTAGGTAACTGGAGAGACCCAGTTGATCCTCCCACCTCAGCCTGTAGCTGGAACTTTATACATCCGCTACCATGCCTAGCTAATTTTCATAATTTTTTGTAGAGATGAGGTCTTGCTATGTTGCCCGGGCTGGTCTTGAAATCCAGGGCTCAAGCAATCCTCCTGCCTTGGCCTCCCAAAGTGCTGGGATTACAGGCATGAGCCACCGTGCCTATTTTTGATTTTGTTCTATTTTTGATTTTGTAAGGAACCTCATACTGTTTTCCATAATGGCTGCACTGTGTTACAAACCCATTAACAGAGTATAAAGGTTCCAATTTCTCTGCAGCCTTGCAGACACTTGTTATTTTCTGTTTTTTAAAAAATAGTAGCTATCCTAATGGGTATGAGGTGAAACTTCATTTATACGTCTCGTCATTTTAATCAACAATTTGGAAGAAAACACAGAAGGGAGTCCTGTCAAATCTGCAGACTGAGCCAGAATGATAGGGGCTAGGCTGAAAAATGCTTCAGTTGGCTGCAAAGATAAGCTGACATCTGCATATAAAGAAGAGAGGTAGGAGGGTCTGCCCTTCACAGATGCACCTGCACCTGAGCAGTTCCCAAACCTGGCATCATGGTCACCTAGGGAACTTAACAAACTAGAGAGAAAATAGATTTTTTCAGACCTACCTCAGACCCACAGAAGCAGCATTTCGTAGGGTGCCCCACCCTACCCAGGTGTTTCAGTTAGGTGTGGGAATCAGAAGTGTTTCTCAAAGTGTGGTCCCAACACCAGCAGCAACATCACCTGAGAACTTGTTAGAAATGCAGATCTTCAGGCCCCACCCCAGATCTGGTGAATCAGAAACTCTGGAGGGGAGCCTGGCACCCTGTGTTTCAACAAACCCTCCATGTGCTTCTGATGTTTGGGAACCATTGCTCTAGAAAAGTACCAAACCCCCTTTCAACACAGAGCACCTGCAATTTGATGGATGGAAATCCTTTTACAATAGCAATAAAATCCATTAAATGTGAGGGTAGTAATTCAGCTTGGGACAAGAGAGAGTCAAAGAAAATTAGAAAGACTTAAAGGGAGAAATAAAGGAAGGAATAAATAAATGAGGAGCTAGATTATACTCCTTGTGGAAAAGACCCATGCACAGACTTTGTTCGGTACCAGCAATGTTCTCCTTTTGCAGAAATAAGTGAAAATACCAACTTAAAAAAAAATGTGTTAGTATCAGACCCATGCTACCAAATTTTAAAACAAAGTGACAATTCTCCAAATCAAATGGAATCGAATTTAAAACAGAAAAATGAATCAGTGGGCAAGACAAGGCATTCTAGAAGTAAATTCAAGCCTTTGTTTGGTTTGGTTTGGTTTTGTTTTGTTTTTGAGACAAAGTCTCGCTCTATCGCCCAGGCTGGAGTGCAGTGGTGCGATCTCGGCTCACTGCAAGCTCCACCTCTGGGGTTCATGCCATTCTTCTGCCTCAGCCTCCCAAGTATCTGGGACTACAGGCGCCCACCACTGCGCCCGGCTAATTTTTTGTATTTTTAGTAGAGACGGGGTTTCACCATGTTAGCCAGGATGGTCTCGATCTCCTGACCTCCTGATCCGCCCGCCTCGGCCTCCCAAAGTGCTGGGATTACAGGCGTGAGCCACCGCACCTGGCCAATTCAAGCCATTTTAATAGCCTAATCTGGGAAAAGCCAGTAAGAGAAGGAATCACTATTTAATTAGGTTGTTTGAACCATTTAATTTTTATATTTATTTAAATAAGGAACACAGCCCAGCTTGGTGGCTCACGCCTGTAATCATAGTACTTTAGGAGGCCAAGGCAGGAGGACCCCTTGAGCCCTGGAGTTCAAGACCAGCTTGGACAATACAGGGAGACCCCGTCTCTAAAACAAAAAAAAATTAAAGTAGCTGATCGTGGTGGTGCACACCTGTGGTCCCAGCTGCTCAGGAGCCTGAGGTGGGAGGATAGTTTGAGCCCAGGAAGTTGAGGTTGCAGTGAACTGTGACCACATCATTGCACTCCATCCTGGGTGACAGAGCAAGACTCAATCTAAAAAAAAAAAAAGGAGATAATGGATGAATGGATAGGATGCATGGATAAATGGAGGAGGGAAGCCCAGAGAAAGCCTTCAGCAAGGCCATCTCATCACTCTTGGTTGGGGTATGTAGGGCATGAAGACTTCCCTGAAGGACAGCCTAGCACAAAGGATTGCAGAGATTCTCTCAGGTACAGAAAGTGGGGATGGTTTTTCAAGCCCAGGGCCTGGTTTGCACAGAGCCATGGAGGTGTAAGAGAAAGTCCAGGGCACCATGAGACCACCTGGGAGTGATGAGAAAGAAGTCGTAAGTGGGTGCAGGGCTTGTCCTCAGGTGGCGACGGGTCAGCCCATACCAGATAGTAGCAAGTTTTTGCAGAGCACAGAGTGAACTGCAACCTGGGCCGTAACTTTCTAAAGGAAGCAGAACGATGTTTTCTTAGCTCTGGCAAGGCAATGCATTTCTGCCTACTAAAGAAATTAAGTGTTCCATCAGAGAAGATTGATGGACTGGGATACATAAGAGCATTTGCATGACAAGCTACAATTAAGCACAAAAGGGAAAGCTATATATTGGAAAACATATGCAAGAGATAAGTGTAACTGATCAAAGCTCAATGCCAGGCTGATAAGGAGCTGGAGACAGTGTAAAGCCATAGAAGGAAGATGAACGTTGGAGTCCATCAGGACTGGGGGTACTCCTTATGACTTCTGTGATGACACCTCTCCAGTCAGTTTCCTCCCCTTTAAAATGGGAATACTAGGCTGGGCGCGGTGGCTCATGCCTGTAATCCCAGCACTTTGGGAGGCCGAGGCGGGTGGATCACTTGAGGTCAGGAGTTCAAGACCAGCCTGGCCAAAATGGTGAAACCCCGTCTCTACTGAAAATACAAAAATTAGCCAGGCGTAGTGGCACGTGCCTGTAATCCCAGCTACTTGGGAGGCTGAGGTGGGAGAACTGCTTGAACCCTGGGGGGCAGAGGTTGCAGTGAGCTGAGATTGTGCCACTGCACTCCACCTGGGTGACAGAGTGAGAGTCTGCCTCAAAAAATAAATAGAGGCCGGGCGCAGTGGCTCAGGCCTGTAATCCCAGCACTTTGGGAGGCTGAGGTGGGCGGATCACCTGAGGTTGGGAGTTCGAGACCAGCCTGACTAACATGGAGAAACCTCATCTCTGCTAAAAATACAAAATTAGCTGGGCGTGGTGGTACATGCCTGTAATCCCAGCTTCTCGGGGGGCTGAGGCAGGAGAATCGCTTGAACCTGGGAGGCGGAGGTTGCGGTGAGCCAAGATCGTGCCATTGCACTCCAGCCTGGGCAACAAGAGCAAAAACTCCGTCTCAAAAAAAATTAAAAAATAAATAAATAAATAAATAAATAGGCTGGGCATGGTGGCTCACGCCTGTAATCCCAGCACTTTGGGAGGCCGAGGCGGGCGGATCACAGGGTCAAGAGATCGAGACCATCCTGGCCAACATGGTGAAGCCCCATCTCTACTAAAAATAAAAAAAAATAGCTGGGTGTGGTGGCACGTGCCTGTCCTCCCAGCTACTTGGGAGGCTGAGGCAGGAGAATTGCTTAAACCCGGGAGGCGGAGGTTGCAGTGAGCCGAGATCATGCCACTGCACTCCAACCTGGTGACAGAGTGAGACTCCGTTGCAAAAAAATAAAAAATAAAAGTGAATAAATAAATAAATTAAATAAATAAATAGGGAATATTATCTCTTCACAGAGATGTCATGAGGATTAAACAGGAGGCACAATGGCACTCAAATCATTGTTCCTTTCCCTCCTTGCATCAGTTATGAAGACTTTCAAAATAAGAGCCAACATTTTTGAGTGTTTGTGCCAAATACTTCACTTACATTATCTTATTTAATCCACTCAAAACCCCATGAGTTCGGTACAATAATTATTCCCATTATATAGATGAGAAGGTTGAGGCCTTGAGAAGTTACACCACTTGCCCCAGGTATGAACGTTGCTTAATAGAGTTGGGATTTGAACCCAGCTCTTCCTTTATTCAGAGTCCAGTTTTGTAACCCCCATGGCACACTGGCACTCAGTAAGACGTGGTCTAAGACAATGAATGGACATACTATCCACAAGAAGAACAGGAAATCACTTAAGAAAAAGCCAACTGTGGAAGAGTTATGGAGGAATGCGTACACTTCTCAGGAGGGATGAAGGCTTTGTAAACGGGTTGGAGCTTTTCTAGAATAATCTAGAGATGTTCTACAGCCAGTGTGGTAGAGCTGTAGCCCCTTTGGGCCTAGAGAGGACAGCTGCCCTGGTGAAGGAGCACAGAACCTGACCCACTGTGCCTCAGCTGTGGGATGCTGGCTGGGCCTTTCACCTTTTTGAGTCTCAATTTTCTCATCCACAAAACAAAACAAAAAGATAATAATAGTTCAATTTCTGAGGGATTTTGTGATGATCAGTTTCATTCATTGATGAACTGATTGATTGGTTAATGTGTTCATTCCCTATATATGTTTTGGATATTGACTGTGTGTCAGGCATTGTGCTGGGAGTGCAAAGAAAGCTAAGATGTAGTCCCTGACATTGAGATACTTGTAAATAACACCATCCATGTGAAAATGCTTAGTAAATTGCAAAGCATCATATCAATAATATTTAATAGCATTATCTCCTTGGTTGGGGGTAGGGAAGGAGGAGGAGGAGGGCATGCCCCAATAAAGTAGTTCAAATACTGTTTATAGTAGTAAAAACTTGTTGTCGGTCGGGCGCGGTGGCTCAAGCCTGTAATCCCAGCACTTTGGGAGGCCGAGGCAGGCGGATCATGAGGTCAGGAGATCGAGACCATCCTGGCTAACACTGTGAAACCCCGTCTCTACTAAAAATATAAAAAAAAATTAGCCGGGCGTGTTGGTGGGCGCCTGTAGTCCCAGCTACTCGGGAGGCTGAGGCAGGAGAATGGCGTGAACCCGGGAGGTGGAGCTTGCAGTGAGCCAAGATGCGCCACTGCACTCCAGCCTGGGGGACAGAGCAAGACTCCGTCTCAAAAAACAAAAACAAAACAAAAAAAAAACTTGTTGTCAACACAAATGCCCCATGACAGAAGAATGGCCAAGCAAAGAAAATTCTATAAATCTTAAATACGTTGGACCCTCATTCTTCCAAACTAAGCATAGATGTTTGGAAATGTGGATTGTTTTCTCTTTGGGGCTTGATCTGTTTGGTCTATTAGAGGTGACAGAAGCAGAGGAGACAATCTCCCTGCAGAAGGTTGATGACAATTCCAGAAAGTGTTTGCAAATCAAACCAGCACAAGATGGTGTCTAAGCCTGGGTCTGAACAACATCAGTGCAATGATTGGAAAATGGAAAACTATCAGTCATGTAACTGAGTATTTCATCTGTGAGATGACAAACAACCAATTAGATTTCACCCCCTGCTCCTGCCCACTGACTTGGGGTTTGTCTTGGCTTTGGGTCCCCGCTGCCCCACTGGGTGCATGGTCTTCACTCTGCTTTTCATTTCAGACTACATCAATCTGTTCAGCACCAAGTGCCATGGCTGCGATTTCCCCGTGGAGGCTGGCGACAAGTTTATCGAAGCCCTGGGCCACACCTGGCACGACACCTGCTTCATTTGCGCAGTATGTCTCTAGCTTGGGGCTCTGGCTTTCTGAGAAGAGGCAGGAGGGAGGAAGTGGGGGCCAGATGACCAACCTCTACATACCTTGCCACCCTAGCTTTCTGACATCCTGATCATTTTTAAAAGCTGGCAAACACCATGATGCCTTGATACATCACAGTCGAACAAAGTTTCATTCCTAATAATTATTTATAAACCAATGTGGCTTTGTTACTTTCCATTTCGTTAAGGACAACAGAGTGTCCCAGGGTTTGGCAAACTAGCGGCTTGTCTCACCAGCAGTGTTGTCAGTGGGCAAAAGCAGCCGATGATGCTTGGCTTTGAGAGCGGCAGTTGACTCCCCATGGTTATATGTCACTTCAGATATGATGGAGTGACTTGAAGGTTTTCCCCTCCAAACTGTTACCCCAAACACTAGATTGGAGCTGACTAATCCTATGAAAAGCTGAGATAGGGTTTCTCTTGGTAGAACCTTTGGAAAGCAAGACTGAGTACCATTTTATTTTCCTAAGTGGTCCTTTCCTGATATATAGCTGCCAGGAGATAAGCCCTGGATTAACTATTAACTGTGTGCTAGTTATTTCTGCTGAACAGCCAGGTCACTTTTAGTATGAGACTGGCATTTTCCTTCTGAGGGCTTTGGGTTGGGGTGGGCACATGATGGTGAGCCTACAGACATTTAGACTCTGAAGGAGAGGTAGGAAACAATCATCCCTGAGAAAGCCCCCTAATGTCAATCTGTCATTGACTAATCTTGATTTGAGAATTTTTTTTTTTTTTCGAGATGGAGTGTCTGCTCTTGTTGCCCAGGCTGGAGTACAGTGGCATGATCTCAGTTCATTGCAACCTCCGCCTCCTGGGTTCAAGCGATTCTTCTGCTTCAGCCTCCCGAGTAGCTGGGACTACAGGCACATGCCACCATGCCTGGCTAATTTTGTGTATTTATAGTAGAGAGGGGATTTCACCATGTTGGCCAGACTGGACTCAAACTCCTGACCTCAGGTGATTCACCCACCTCGGCCTCCCAAAGTTGTGGGAATACAGGCGTGAGCCACCATGCTTGGCTGATTTGGGAAAATTAAGACACCTCTACTATTTTTTTTTAACCAGAGTGTCTCAAGGTAAATTTTGGAAATGTATGAAATATCTGTACAGTTTTTACTTGAATAATTTTTATAGACTTCTGACATAGGATGACCCTAGTCATAAAGTTTACGGCCATATACTTTTGGTTGCACACTTCACTTCCATACCCCGCCATCTGTGGGACGCACTGTATTCACTCTGTGTGTTGGTTTGCTAGGGCTGTCTTGACAAATTACTGCAAACTGATGGCTCAAACAACAGAAATGAATGCTTTCACAGTTCAGGAGGCCAGAAGTCCTAAATCAAGGTGCTGACAGGAAGCCATACTCTCTCTCCGAGCTACTAGCGGTTGCTAGCAATCCTTGGCATTTCTTGGCTTGCAGCTGTGTAACTCCAATCCCTGCCTCCATTGTCACAAGGCTGTCTCCCCTCTGTGAGTGTCTTCACATGACATTCTCCTCTGAGTGTGTCTGTCTCTGTGTGGGTCTCCTTTTTTTTTTTGAGACGGAGTTTCACTCTTGTTGCCCAGGCTGGGGTGCAATGGCATGATCTCGGCTCACTGCAAACTCTGCCTTCTGGCATGTGAATTTTGTGGAATACAATTCAACCCCTCAACACTCTGATTTTCTAGGTCTTTGAATAGATTCTCTAGTTGTCTTTTAGGGTGTTTTAAATACATCCCCTCCAAAAAGAGACAATGGTGTAAGTATACTGGCTTTGGAGTTGTCCCCTGCAGAGTCATAGCTCCCCTGTGTCAGGCACAGCACAGGGCTCTCTGAAACTTACATTCAAGCCATGGCTTGTCTAGTCCTGAGGCACTGCCTGCACATCTGGTTACCCAACTTCTGGAAGGATCCGAGAGACTTGGGGAAGGTCCAGGAAGACAATGGCACAGAAGGCCTGTTTTCCATGGGCAGGCTGATGAGAGGTCTGTGTCACATGCAGAGGGAACCGTGGCAAAGGTGAGTGTGGGTCTGCTTCTGCAAGCCTCGCAATTTCAGCTGAGTCACAACAGCAAAAGTCCAAGAGAGAGACCAGAAGAAGCCATAAAGCTTGGGGTGGCTAAGGCTGATATTACAAATAAGTTCCAGAGAGTGAAGTCCAATAGCACTGCCGTTTGGAGGATCAACATGGAGATCGTTAGGTCTCCCTCCAAACCAGCCTGCATGGTACTCACTGCTCTGTCAACATATAGCAAAGTGGAACATGTTTTTTTTTTTTTCTTTTTTTTTCTTTTTTTTTTTGAGACAAAGTCTTGCTCTGTCGCCCAGGCTGGAGTGCAGTGGTGTGATCTTGGCTCACTGCAACCTCCGCCTCCCAGGTTCAAGCAATTCTCTGCCTTAGCCTCCTGAGTAGCTGGGATTATAGGCGCCCGCCACCATGCCTGGCTAATTTTTGTATTTTTAGTAGAGACGGGGTTTCACCATCTTGGCCAGGCTGGTCTTGAACT
Organism: Hylobates moloch; assembly: GCF_009828535.3. Lineage (NCBI taxonomy): Eukaryota > Metazoa > Chordata > Mammalia > Primates > Hylobatidae > Hylobates > Hylobates moloch. The sequence continues at coordinate 80,679,983 of NW_026652278.1, forward strand.
CCTGACCTCATGAGCCACCCACCTCGGCCTCCGAAAGTGCTGGGATTACAGGCGTGAGCCACTGCACCCAGCCGGAACATGGTCTTAACATTGGGAAGAAATCTTTTGATTGAAAAACTTTGAGGGACTTGAGGGATTTTTTTTTTTTTGGTCCTCTTTCTGTCACTTCATATTTCCAAATCACTTGTGATGCGCATGTATTTTCCTGTAACTTCCAAAAAATTAGTAAGAGAAAGATCTGGAGTAGCTCTCCCAGTGATGTGCTGTTTTCTCACCAGTGAGATCTCCGGATAGCACATTCTTTAGACTAACTCAGTTTACCAAATATTCCTGGCATTTGGACAGTACAAGAGTGTTCCAGAACAAGTCTCTACCCCGACGGAATCTAGAATCTTGAAAGGTGAACAAAGCAACAGATGTGAGCAATTCAAAAGTAGAACAGGACAGTATCCCTCAAGCCCAAAGCATATAAAGTGAAGGCTGGGAGCCTGAGAAGTGCAGTGTGGGTCAGGTGGGTCTGTGTGTTGGTTTGCTAGGGCTGTCTTGACAAATTACTGCAAACTGATGGCTCAAACAACAGAAATGAATGCTTTCACAGTTCAGGAGGCCAGAAGTCCTAAATCAAGGTGCTGACAGGAAGCCATACTCTCTCTCCGAGCTACTAGCGGTTGCTAGCAATCCTTGGCATTTCTTGGCTTGCAGCTGTGTAACTCCAATCCCTGCCTCCATTGTCACAAGGCTGTCTCCCCTCTGTGTGTGTCTTCACATGACATTCTCCTCTGAGTGTGTCTGTCTCTGTGTGGGTCTCCTTTTTTTTTTTTTTGAAACGGAGTTTCACTCTTGTTGCCCAGGCTGGGGTGCAATGGCATGATCTCGGCCAGTTAAGCTTTTATTTGGCGTTGACACTTGAGTTCCAATGGAAAGGGTCCGACCTTAGTGGAGGAAAAATGTCTTACCCATCCCTCTTTTGCTCTAAGTCTTGCCATTCCCCACTGGTGTGGGTATCAGGAGGGGATGGGCGGTGATATAACTTTTGTAGGCAGACCTAGGGGCTGCTGCAGCTGGCCTAGTTTATTACCCTAACTCTGCTGGGACTTGCAGTCAGCACTGTCCATGGTCACCACCCTTTTATAGCCAGGCCCTGATGTCACCCAGCCACAGAGCCTGGGGGTTGGACCATCCCTATTGCCCCCTGTGCTGGGTGGGCAGAAGGCCTCCTCCACCATGAAGCCACCTTGCACCAAGAAGATACTGGGCACAACTCCCTATGAGGGTTCCCACCCTCAGCCCCATCTCACCTATTAGCCATCTTTGAGGTTCTGTCCCTTTCTCATTTGTTGGTCTTCAGTCCCTGGACACCTTCTCTCCCCAGCCTGACTCATCCCAAAGTTCTCACAAGCAACCAGCATTGTCCCAGTCCAGGTATGGTCTCCCAGCCACAGCTGCAGTCATTGACAGGCTGACTCATTCCAGAGATGCCTTTCTGTCTTCCCCAAAGCCCATTCTCACCAGTTAGATCTTGGGTGTCCATCTTTTTGCATAGTCTTTAAATTGTCACCAGCAGCTTGAGGCCTCCACATGAGCCTGGTTATACTCAGCATCTCTGCATCCACCTGGGATGTTTTCAAACACTTTTGCAGCTCATTGGCTCCCAGGACCCACTGGAAGCCCTGTGTGATCCTAGGTATAACGTCCCCAACTGGACCATCAGAGCCTTGCACATGGGGCCAGCGTGGTGCCCTTTTCCTTTCCAACTCTCTTGGACCGGATACATGCATAGTGCCCCAAGCTCAACTCAGGGGAGTGATTTCTCTGTCTCCATGGGGGATACCTGTATGTGGGGACTCCACGTGCACTCCTTCTGATGTCAGTGTCCTGGAGATGGCTCCCAATTCTTCCCCCCAGCAGGGATCTTCACTGCCCTCTCCTAGACTGGGACCCATGCCAGCCAATGTGACTTCCTGGCAGACTCTGATCTACTGGCATATTGCCAACCCAGGGCCCAGCTTACATACTAGTAGTCCAGCAAACTCAGAGGGCTACCTCTGTACAAACCCATGAACCCAGATCAATTTCAAGTAAACACAGCCCCTTTCTTCTATGGGGTAGGGGAAAAATTAGCATAGAACTGGAGTCTTATAGACATGGACAGAGATTCCCAGCCTACAACTTACTAGGTCTGTGACTTAAGGAAGACATATGGGCCCTCTGAGCCCCAGTTTTTTCAGCTGTGAAGTGGGAGAAAGGCATACCTACCTTATAAGGTTTTCATGAGAATTAAATGAGCTGCTGTATATAGAGTGTCTGGCATCCTGCTTTGTCCATGGTAGCCCCCACAAATATTAATTAGTTCTCTTCTTTCTGGGACGCCTCCAGCCTCAGACTATATGTTGTCATCATGGGGATATAGAATTTCATCTCTTGGGCTGGGCGTGGTGGCTCACACCTGTAATCCCAGCACTTTGGGAGGCCAAGGCAGGTGGATTGCTTGAGGTCAGGAGTTTGAGACCAGCGTGGCCCACATGGTGAAACCCTGTTTCAAAAAAATTAGCTGGGTATGGTGGTGGGCGCCTGTAATCCCAGCTACTAGGGAGGCTGAGGCAGGAGAACTGCTTGAACCCGGGAGGCAGAGGTTGCAGTGAGCTGAGATCGCGCCACTGCACTCCAGCCTGGGTGACAGAGTGAGACTCCGTCTCAAAAAGAAAAAAAAAGAAAAGAAAAAGAATTTAATCTCTCTTGTTTTTTTGTATATTTTTCTGCATACTTTTCCATATCTACCTTTTTTTTTTTTTTTTTTTTGAACGGAGTCTCGCTCTGTCGCCCAGGCTGGGGTACAGTGGCGCGATCTCGGCTCACTGAAACCTCCGTCTCCCTGGTTCAAGTGATTCTCCTGCCTCAGCCTCCTGAGTAGCTGGGATTACCAGTGCGCACCACCACACCCGGCTAATTTTTGTATTTTTAGTAGAGACGAGGTTTCACCATGTTGGTGAGGCTGATCTCAAACTCCTGATCTCGTGGTCCTCCCACCTCGGCCTCCCAAAGTGCTGGGATTACAGGTGTGAGCCACCATGCCTGGCCATATCTCTTTTTAAATGGTGGCATTCCATTGGAAAAATACAACATGAAAATTTACTGAATCATCCCCCTATTGAGAGAAATTTTAGTAGTTTTCAGTTTCTAGTTGAGCACAGGTTGTTTTCTTGTTCTGCAGAGTTGCTTCTGCAGGATAAAATTCTCTAGTGTGGCATGACTGGGTTATAGGGTAGTCACATCTCAATGGTTCTTGTTCAACATGGCCAGATTCCCTATGGAACACTGAACTCACTCACGTGTCTCTAGCAGTGCACAAGTAGGCCTAGTTCCTTTTTGGCATTGCTGATTTTTGACTGAATACTTTTTTTTTTTTTTTTTAAGCTTTTTGGCTACAGGCATGTTAGGTTAAAGGTGACAGGCCATTGAGGTTTTTTTGTTTTATTTGTCTTGCTAGATTAATATGTGTCCAGTGGTATCTCAGGGCAGTTTTTCTTGTAATTTTTTTAACTAATTTTCTTTTCTTTTCTTTCTTTCTTTTTTTTTTTTTTTTTTGGTAGAGACAGAGGCTCTCTATGTTGCCCAGGCTAGTCTCAAACACCTGGCCTCAAACGATCCTCCTGCCTTGGCCTTCCAAAGTGTAGAGATTACAGGCATCAGCTACTGCGCCTGGAGTCAGGGGAGTTTTAATTTGCTTTTTCTTTAATTATTAGTGAGTACAATCTTCTCTGATGTGTTTGTTAGTTTACTAATGATTTTCTTTAGATGTGAATCCTCTGTGTGGTATATTGACTTGTGAACTTGTATTGACTCTTTATACATTTTGGATAGCTTGAATTGGTCAGCTTCATAGTGTATATTTTCTCTATTCCTATATTTTCTCTATTATTTCTCTATTCCTATATTTTCTCTATTAATTAAATTTAATTAATTTCATTTGATTTTATTCTGTTCTTCAGGAATCTTAGTTTTTATATAGTCCAACTCATGTACTCTGCTTCCGTCGTTAAGAATTCATAGTGGGAGAAATAGGCTGTTGCCTTTTCTCTGGAATGCATGGGGCAAGGCTATTTGTTTGTTTGTTTGCTTTAGACAGTCTTGCTCTGTTGCCCAGGCTGGAGTGCAGTGGCACAATCACAGCTCACTGCAACCTCTGTCTCCCGAGTTCAAGAGATTCTTCTGCCTCAACCTCCTGAGTAGCTGGGATTACAGACGCATGCCAACATGCCCCTGGCTAATTTTTGTATTTTTAGTAGAGGTGGAGTTTCGCCATGTTGGCCAGGCTGGTCTTGGACTCCTGACCTCAAGTGATCTGCCCGCCTTGGCCTCCCAAAGTTCTGGGATTAAAGACTGAGCCACCGCACCTGGCCAGGGCGTTTTCTTAAAAAAGTGATTGAAATCTGCGCATGTCCCGCGCCACGTGGGTCTCACGCAGGTCTGTTCTCTGCTCCAGGTCTGCCATGTGAATCTGGAGGGGCAGCCGTTCTACTCCAAGAAGGATAGACCCCTGTGCAAGAAGCACGCACACACCATCAACTTGTAGGCGCCAAGGCTACCTGTGCTGACGAGGCCCGGAGCTGCTCCTGCTGCTGGCAACAAAGGATTCGGGAGGCTGATGTTTCTTCTGAGGGGAATGGGGAGAGAGAGGAAGCGACTGAGCCCTTTGGAAGTATAATTTTAGGGTTTTTCTTCTGTACACAGATCGTGTATTTGCATAGTTCGGACTAGGAGCCAAATGAAGACTCAAAACCAAACAGTTATTAATCCAAGACTGGAATTGTACTTCAGACATTTAGAGCAGAATTCCAAGAACTCAAAAGTGAAAAGCAACAAGCAGCTTTCCCAAAGCGATACACTTGCTGTGGTCACCAGAGAAGGACAGAGCTCAGAGCAGCTGTGGAGAATCTGAAGCATTCTGCGGAGTTCTTAAGCGCTCCCCTGGCAAACAAATTGAAGTGCCAAACAGCACTCACTGCAGGGTATTTTTAGAGTCATAGCTGAGAGCTTGTTAGCTAAGACCCACTGGGCTTTCCTCACCAAAAAAGGAAGTGTTATTCCATTACTAGCGTCATGGAGCTACCTCTGCGCATCAGACTTTAGACCCTGAACAAACTTAAAACCTTCTAATGGGAGCCCGGATGTCCAAAGAGATGTCTTCTGGGAGCCACTGGGCAATTGCCAGGGCTCCAGGAAGGGCTCTGGCTCAGGTTGCAGACCGCTGAGAAAAGATGGCCCTGTCAGCCACCCTCTCTCAGTCTGAAACATCCAACATCCCCAGAAGGCTTAGCTCCTTTTTGAATTGTGATGGGAAAGTAGAATTGGGTTTTTCCAATTTTGCTCTGTGGTGTGTGAGAGATTTTTTAAAGGCTTTGAGTTGTCTTTGGCCTTTGTTTAGCTTTAAGGGTTCATTAGCATGAGTGTCTAGTCGTATGCATGAATTTCACCCCAACCTGTGACTGCTCACTTATGACGTCTCGAGACCCCAGTACCCTCCATCTCAAATAGGCTTGGTAGCCTGTGGAAAAGAAGAGAGACAGAGAGGCTGTCTGAAACAGGATGGCAGAATAGGCTCACATGCCCAAACTCTGGGTGGGGAAGAGGAAACTTACTTTCTGCTACCCTCAGTGAGAACACATGAGGAGGCAGGACCTCCCACCTTCAGGTCTGCATCATCCTTTTCAAATGTTCCTTTAAACGCAGCACACTGAGTTTGTACAATTGTGTTAACTGCTGGAAGGAACAGATGCACTGATATATATGCATTTGCTGTTTTGGCCAATATTTTGAAAATGTATGAGCTGAGTTGATCTAGCTATTATTTAAGTATTTATTGAAGTAGAGGGGCCTTCAAACTACTTTATACTAGTGATAGTTTGAGTTAGGTAAGCATCTTAAAGCTGTTTGGTGATAAAGAAGGCAGCTTAGATTCTGTGGTTGGAAACAGTGTAGTCACTTTCCTTTTTAGGAAGCCCTGTTAATATGCTCATCGAAAACATGGCATTGAAGCAGGCAGTTTGCATGGATGTTTCTCACTTGAGCACGATATTTAGGCTCTCTTCCAACTCACTCTATTCTGTCCTCACTCCTGTTTTGGATTTTTCTCTTTGCACGTTTGAAATGTTTTATGGGAATGTATTAGAACTCTTTTCTTCTAAGGACTGAGACTTCCACGGGACTGCCATCTTACTTGAGTGTCTCTTCTCCATGAGGGAGAAGGAAGCAGCTAGCTGTGTCCGTAGCTGCAGGAAGCCCCTATTTTTTCCAAGCACAAAGCCACCCGTCTCCCCCAGGGAGCACCAGGGAGGGACATGGATGTGTTCCTGCCACAGGGCCCTTCCTACCTTTGGATCTGTGAGAAGGTGAATACAAAGCAGCAGGCAGAGTAAAATCTGCTGGGACTGCCTGGAGATTTGTCAGGAGTTGCAGACAAGTACCTTGCAGCATTCTGTTATTTTTGGAAAGTTCAAATATGCAGGGACAAGGAGGTTACTGACTGTACTGACAGGCTCTAAGTCGTTTTCTCAAAAAACTATCTATTCAATTATCAGGGACTAGTCTTGAGGAAAGAAAAAAAAAAAAAAGTTCCCAGAATTCAGTTTCCAAAATCTCTTTTTAAAGGTTTTACACACACACATGCACACACACACACACACACACGATCATTAAAAAGTGTATGATCATTCAGAAGAAAAGTAAAATATCTCAAAGGACAGTTTCACCACAGTCCTTTATTGAATCAATTTTTCTGCATTTCAGAGCAATTGTAGATTCTGAGGGACTCTTATTTGCCAAAAAGACAAAACTAGCAAAAAAAAAAAAAAAACACCTAAAAGGTAGCAGGAAAAGAAGGTAGTTTTGAATGTGGTTCACTCAGTGTCTGTGAGTCTGATGTAGTGTCAGGAGTAAGGCTGTGTCTAGTTCGTTTACATTGTGGATGTCCTACAACACTAAACAAAATTTTTCATAATCCATGGTGGGGAGCACACTTTGGAGCTACAGTTCTTGTCTCCTCATTGTTGACATTAATTTAACATTTATAGGCCAGGCGCAGTGGCTCACGCCTGTTATCCCAGCACTTTGGGAGGCCGAGGCAGATGGATCACCTGAGGTCAGGAGTTTGAAACCAGCCTGGCCAATATGGTGAAACCCCATCTCTACTAAAAATACACAAAATTAGCCGGGTGTGGTGGCAGGCGCCTGTAGTTCCAGCTACTTGGGAGGCTGAGGCAGGAATCTCCTGAATCCTGGAGGCGGAGGTTGCAGTGAGCCGAGATCACACCATTGTACTCCAGCCTGGGCAACAAGAGTGAAACTCCGTTGCAAAAAAAAAAAAAAAAATTATAACCACAACTTTTTGCAATGGAGTGACTTATATCTGCAGCTTATACCTACAGTGTTTGTGTTAGGAACCTAGCTTTTATAATGTTAACTTTTTAACTCAGTATTTGGGATTTTTTGTTTTGTTTTTGGAAAAATTTCAGAAGTGGAATGTAGCATGTTAAAGGTGTGCACAAAAATATTTTGCATGTGCTTTTTTTTTTTTTGCCTGTGTGAATTCTACTTTTTAGCAAAAATAAAGCCCTCCAAAGGATGTGCAAATACAGATTTTTCTGTGTAAAGTTTTCCATGTCACATCAGAAGTAGCTTACTTCTATATGGCCACAAATAAAATTGGAGACAAAACAAAACATTCTGTGGGAATAAACACAACTTGCTTGCCCTGATGCTCAATAGCAGTGTAATCACCATGTTTAACCAGACAAGGATATGTGAATAGCACGAATGTTCTGCATACAAAGGGAATCACCAGGCAAATAATAAACCGAAGACCTCATCTAACATTATATTTTCATAAAGGTTTATTTACTTAGCTACTTGGCGGTAAAATATTTCCAATTAATTTATTTCTATTCTGCTCTAAATGGCTTCATTTCTAGAAAAGTTGTCATATTTCCTCTTACATCATTTGTTTTCAAGTAAACTCAGAGTAAAATCCTCTCATAGAATTTTTTTTTCTTTTTAATAGTGAAGACCCTTCTGAGGGTACTATGTTTAACAAAATCAAACTCATTCTTTTTCAAGGTATTCTGTTTCTAGGAATTACTGAAAAGTAAAGGGAAGTTGTGCATACCATATTTGATTTTTAGCACCTGAATCAGACTTTGAAAGAGCTGTGCAATTACAAACAGAAATCACATCTCATCATTTTAGTACTTCTTAAAGCTGTAACAATTTTAAAAATAGATGATGGAGAAGAAAAGGCTCCTACACTCACTCACACACACACACACACACAAATACTAATAGCCCAGAAATATGAACCAAAAATTAGAATTTGGTATAATTAACTTGTACATAATTTCTGCCCTCGTAAGGATTTGTGGACAGAATAAATATTGTTTGCTTATTTGCTCATTCATTCTTTCAACATTTATTGAGCACCTACTAGTGACATGAACAGGCACTGCTCTGGACACTGACAACACAACAGTGAGTACGGCAGACAAAAACTTGTGCTCTCGTGGAGTTTACATTTTTTTTTTTTGACTTTTTTTTTTTGAGACAAAGTCTCACTCTGTCTTCCAGGCTGGAGTGCAGTGGTGCAATCTTGGCTCACTGCAACCTCCACCTCCTGCATTCAAGTGATTCTCCTGCCTCAACCTCCTGAGTAGCTGGGACTACAGGTGCCTGCCACCACATCCAGCCAATTTTTGTATTTTTAGTAGAGACAGGTTTCGCCATGTTGGCCACGCTGGTCTCGACTCCTGACATCAAGAAATCTACCTGCCTTGGCCTCCCAGAGTGCTGGGATTATAGGAGTGAGCCACTGCACCCGGCCGACATTCTTTTTTTCAAAAAAAAGTTATTTATTTTTATTAAAAAAAATTTTTTTTGAAACAGAGTCTTACTCTGTCACCCAGGCTAGAGTGCAGTAGTGCAATCTCAGATCACTGCAACCTCCGCCTTCCGGGTTCAAGTGATTCTAGTGCCTCAGCCTCCTGAGTATCTGGAATTACAGGTGTGCACCACCATGCCTGGCTAATTTTTGTATTTTTAGTAAAGACAGTGTTTTGCCATGTTGGCCAGGCTGGTCTCAAATTCCTGACCTCAAGTGATCTGCCCACCTCGGCCTACCAAAGTGCTGGGATTATAGGCATGAGCCACTGCGCCTGGCCTGCTTTCTTGTAAAAACAATTTATTTTATAACTATGAACTTCACTGTCTGATCCTAGTTAAGCCTCTATTAACACACATATGAAGGGTTATCTGAGAATAAAGATCATGGGTTAATCTATCTACTGAGCTTGTGGAATAAATCCTGCCATTAATTTTGTCAAGGCAATCAGTGACTTTCTGAGCCATCGGACAGAATGTCTTCAGTTCAGCGCTGTCCTCTGAGCCTCAGGCTCATGTGTCCAGATCTTGCCTCACTGCCTCACGTGGATGTCCCACAGCCACCCAAGCCCACCTACTTCACAGGTTGGATGGTTGGCCATCTGTATGTGCTTCTATCCTTTCTTCTGATACAGACCCTGCCCCTTTAGGTGCAGTGATTGGTTCAAGAAGTGGGTTTGTGAACCAGGCCAGAACAATCAGAATTCTTCTTCCCTGAGACTGCTAAAACCGGATCTTGGAAAGAGATTCTCTTCTCTTACTGGTGGCTGAGCTGGAAGAATGAGTCCAACAGGCCCTCTCTTCCCTCTCGTGTGAAGAAAGTCTGTTTGCTCTAGGAGAGAAAGAAGCCAACAGGCACTGGGAAGCAAAGAGTTGAAATGAGAGAGACAGAGTGTTCTGCCAGTGTGACGGTTCCTGGATCTTGTCATTCCCAAGGCTCCACAGTTATCTTTTCCTTGGTTTGCTCAATTTCCCCTTTATTCTTTTTTTTTTTTTTTTTGAGATAGAGTCTCACTCTGTCGCCCAGGCTGGAGTACAGTGGTGCCATCTTGGCTCAATGCAACCTCCACCTCCTGGGTTTAAGCAATACTCCTGCCCTAGCCTCCCAAGTAGCTGGGATTACAGCCATGCATCACCACACCTGGCTTATTTTTGTATTTTTAGTAGAGATGGGGTTTCACCATGTTGGCCAGGCTAATCTCGAACTCCTGACCTCAAGTGATCCACCCAACTTAGCTTCCCAAAGTGCTGGGATTACGTGCATGAGCCACCACACCTGGCCTTCCCTTTATTCTTGACCTTGTTTAAATTGGGTTTCTGTCACTTGGAACCAAAAGAATCTCAACTAATACAACATCCAATGCCAAATTCAGGATGTGACATTCTGTCATCCATGCTACAGCTTCAAGAAGTATTAAAACAGTAAGATGTGGTTTCTATTTGTAATTGCACAGCTCTTTCAAGGTCTGATTCAGGTGCTAAAAACCAAACATGTTATGGAAAACTTCCTTTTACCTTTCAGTAATTCCTAGAAACAGATTACCTCGAAAAAGAATGAGTTTGATTTTGTTAAACATAGTACCCTCAGAAGGGTCTTCATTATTAAAAAAAAAAAAATGCTATGAGAGGATTTTACCCTAAACTTATTTGAAAACAAATGATATAAAAGGAAATACAGCAACTTTTCTAGAAATGAAGCCATTTAGAGTAGAACAGAAATAAACTGAAATATTTGACCACCAAGTAGCTAAGCAAACAAACCTTTAGGAAAATATAATGCGAGACGAGGTCTTCAGTTTATTATTTGCCTGGTAAATTCCCTTTGAATGCAAAACATTTATGTTATTCATAGATCCTTGTCTGCTTAAACAAGGTGATTAAACTTCTATTGAGAAGGCCTTCAAATAATCCGCATCCATGCTATCGTATCTGAACATTGCATGCTAAATAAATGCAGAATGCTTATAATTGTAACTATAATTTCAAGACAAATCCCACATGCCTTCTGACTGAATCTCTTCCATAGAGAATTCCAGGGCTGCCACTGACTTAGTTCTCCATCCTCCTAGCCAACCTGCTTCTCCTCTTGTATTCTTTCTTTCAGTGAATTGTAGGCACCACCCGGTCATTGAAACTAAATATCTGGGAGCATCCTAGTGTCTTCTCCCATATTGCTCTGACAACAAATAATTACCACAGGTTGCCCATGTACTTCCTGAACCTGTCTTGAATTTGTTTTCTCCTCTCATCCTCCGGACTCCTGCCTTTAAAAAATATCTCTCCTCTGCATCATCTCAGCAGCTTCCTAACTGATCTCCTTGTCTCCATTTTGCTCCGTATGCACCCCCAAATCCGTTCCCATTCAGGATCTCTCCAAAAATAAATCTGACCATCTAATGGAACTGCACAACTTATAAATGTCTTCTCATTATCCCTCAACAGAGCCCAAACTAACCTGCATTTACAAGTCCCATATGCCAGGCCGCTGTGTCTCTCCAGCCTCACTTCTCAACCGCAAGTGCTACCTTCTCATGATGCGTCATCGTCCTGGCCACAGCGGGCCGGTGTTCCCACCTCGGTATTTCCAAAACACTCCTGTATTTTCACATTATTTAAAAATTGTCTGTTTACATAGAAATAACCATTTGGGCCGGGCTCAGTGGCTCATGCCTGTAACCCCAGCACTTTGGGAGGCCGAGGAGGGTGGATCACCTGAGATCGGGGGTTTGAGATTAGCCTGGCCAACATAGTGAAACCCCATCTCTACTAAAATACAAAATTAGTCGGGCCTGGTGGCGCATGCCTGTAATCACAGCTACTTGGGAGGCTGAGGCAGGAGAATCACTTGAACCTGGGAGGCGGAGGTTGCGGTGAACCAAGATTGCACCATTGCACTCCAGCCTGGGCAACAAGAGCAAAACTCCATCTCAAAAAAAAAAAAAAAAAACACACACACAGAATTGAAATAACCAAAGAATGCCATAATTGTTACTGCTTAGCTGAGAACAGAGTGCTGTTTTTCACAAACAAATTATATTCAAAACCCCAAATATTTTATTAAGTAAATTCTTACAGACTACCTTTCCATTTGCAAATCAGTTATTCCCTTTATCTAACCCTGGTTCAAAGTCTAGTTCTCACCTTTTTCCTTCTGCTTGTTTAAATTGGGTTGCTGTCGCTTGCAACCAAAAGAATCTCAACTAATACGATGTCCAATGCTGAATTCAGGATGGGTATTATCCTGGATTCAGGATATCCTGAAAACTATTTCAAATAGAAGCACTGGGAATGCTGGAGAATCCCAGCATTTGTGGAAGAAGAATCACTGCAAGGCATCCAATGTGTGCCTGGGGTAGAAGGAATGCAAGTGGCGATAGCAATTCTATCTTGCATGTGGTCACCTCCACATCCCTGCGGAGCCCCTCTCATCCTACTTGTGACTTTCTGGTGAGCTGCAAGAGAGGGAAGCATTGTAGAAAAGTAGATACAGATTGGAGAAGGGCCTGACTCAGCCTGGAATCCAGTGTTTTGTGGGGCCACCTTTAAGAAAAAGAATATATTTGGGAGGCTGAGGTGGGTGGATCACCTGAGGTCAGGAGCCCAAGACCAGCCTGACCAATATGGTGAAACCCTGTCTCTATGAAAAATACAAAAATTGCCGGGCGCGGTGGCTCATGCTTGTAATCCCAGCACTTTGGGAGGCCGAGGCGGGCGGATCACGAGGTCAGGAGATCGAGACCACGGTGAAACCCCGTCTCTACTAAAAATACAAAAAAAATTAGCCGGGCGTGGTGGCGGGCGCCTGTAGTCCCAGCTACTCGGAGAGGCTGAGGCAGGAGAATGGTTGAGTGAGCCGTCGGCCATGATCCAGCCTGGGGGAGAGGGGAATCGTCTCAAAAAAAAAAAAAAAAAAAAAAAAAAAAAAAAAAAAGCTAAGTGTAGTGGTGTGCACCTGTAATCTCAGCTACTCAGGAGGCTGAGACAGGAGAACTGCTTGAACCCGGGAGGTGGAGGTTGCAGTGAGCCAAGATCATGCTACTACACTCCAGCCTGGGTGACAGAATGAGACTCCACCTCAAAAAAAAAAAAAGGAAAAGAAAAGAAAAAAGGAATATAAAATTAGCTGGGCGTGGCAGCATGTGACTGTAGTCCCAGCTATTCTGCAGGCCCCGGTGGGAGGATCGCTTGAGCCCAGGAGATGGAAGCTGCAGTGAGCTGTGATCACACCACTGCACTCTAGCCTGGGTGACAGAGTGAGACCTTGTTAAAAAAAAAAAAAAAAAAAGCTGGCAGGCTGCGGCGGCTCACGCCTGTAATCCCAGCACTTTGGGAGGCCAAGGTGGGCGGATCACGAAAATACAAAAATTAGCCATAAAAATACAAAAATTGGCCAGGCGTGGTGGCACGCACCTGTAATTGCAGCTACTTGGGAGGCTGAGGCAGGAGAATCGCCCGAACCTGGGAAGCGGAGGTTGCAGTGAGCTGAGGTTGCGCCACTGTACTCCAGCCTAAGCGACAGAGTGAGACTCTGTCTCAAAAAAAAAGAGAGAAAAGAAAAAGACAGAAAAGAAAAAAAGGGGTTACAGGCCGGGCGTGGTGGCTCACGCTTGTAATCCCAGCACTTTGGGAGGCCAAGGAGGGCGGATCACAAGGTCAGGAGATCGAGACCACGAGGCAGGAGAATGGCGTGAACCCGGGAGGCGGAGCTTGCAGTGAGCCGAGATTGCGCCACTGCACTCCAGCCTCAGCGACAGAGCGAGACTCCGTCTCAAAGAAAAAAAGGGGTTACAGTAACTGCAAACACCAAATTGAGTATTCATTGAGTATTCATTTAGAATGAGGACAAAATCACAACAAATGAGTGGAGTCCCAGAACTCTAGGTCACTTTCTTCTAAAACCTACTTAGGCAAGTTATCAGAAAAGCTTACATAACAATGTCCCCTGGGCTGGGCACGGTGGCTCACACCTGTAATCCCAGCACTTTGGGAAGCTGAGGCAGGTGGATCACCTGAGGTCAGGAGTTCGAGACCATCCTGGCCAACATGGTGAAACCCCATCTCTACTAAGAATACAAAAATTAGCCGGGTGTGGTGGTGCATGCCTGTAATCCCAGCTACTTGGGAGGCCGAGGCAGGAGAATCACCTGGACCCAGGAGGCAGAGGTTGCAGTAAGGCGAGATCGCACCATTGCGCTTCAGCATGGGCAACAAGAGTGAAACTTCCTCTAAAAAAAAAAAAAAAGTTCCCTGATTGCAAACTAGCTTTCCCTCTCAACCTAAAATATTCCAGCAACTCTTAGCACACATGGGGGTCTTTGGAAGTGAGGGAGGAGCCTTGAAGTTTAAGCCGCATTAGTTTCTTGGTAAAGCTACTGTAGACTCAGGCCAATAGAATAAAGGACACAGCCATTTTGGGATCCTGATTCCCTGGTTCATGCTCTCTGTTAGGAATTGGCAACATTTGTCCAGGACTGTTCCTGGAACCAGGGCCAAGACATGCCCTGGAATTGGGAGGGGAAATCAGTTACTAAGTGAGGCGAGGCTGGAAATGGCTCTGTAGCTCCCTCCTCCTAAGAAGCGGTTACCTCTCTCCACCTTCTAGCTGAATTATCCCTATAAGCCCAGGTTTAATGGGAAGGTAACCCAAAGAGTAAGCAAGCTGTTGAATGGTATGGTAATATTAGGTTGTGAGTTTAGGAGGAAAGATGGGGTGTTGCAGAAGCCCCAGGCAGTGGCTCAGACCTGAGCCATAGATACCAGCTCCTTTTTTACTTGCTTGGAATGATTTAAATTACCAGGATAATGTCATAGTTTGTAGGTTAATAACCAGAATGTGACTTTAGAGGAAAGGAAACAAGTTTTGTTATTGTTTGTGTGTGTGTGTGTGCATGCACCTTCTATGCTTATGCACAGTGCTTGGCACTTTATGTATCTTTTCTCATTGAATCTTAACAACTCTACCAGGTAGGGAAGCCAAGGCTTAAATAGGGAAAATACATCTCCCCAAAATACCTCTCTCTACTAGGCACTTGATGTGAAGTCCTTTCCTTCGTGGAAATACTATACTCATCAGAAGCACTGGGAGGAAGACAGAGTTGAGTTTAGTTCCACACTCATTGAGCCTTTACTTTGAGCCAGGCCTCATGCTAAGTAACTAAGTACTTTATCGTGAATTCAGAGGCAAATGAGACACAATTCTTGCCTCACAGAGCTCATAGTCTGGTTGAGGAGATAATTAAGTTATGCATAATTTCACTATCATAAGGCAATAAACGTTTCTTCAACTTTATATAAAGCAGACCTACAAGCAAAGGACAGTAAACACATGTCCTCTAGGAACTTTCTGCAATTGTAAAATTTCTCTTACAATCTAATATTTTAGCTTTAAAAAATCATGCTCTGTTTTAAGTTATTATTATTAAAAAAAAAAAAGATGCCCTGGAGAAGATGCTCTATAACCTTTTTTTTTTTTTTCTTTTTTGAGACGGTGTCTCGATCTGTTGCCCAGGCTGGAGTGCAGTGGCGTGCTCTCAGCTCACTGCAACCTCCACCTCCCGGGTTCAAGCGGTTCTCCTGCTTCAGCCTCCCAAGTAGCTGGGACTACAGCCACCCGCCACCATGCCCGGCTAATTTTTTTGTATTTTTAGTAGAGAAGGGGTTTCACCGTGTTGACCAGGATGATCTCAATCTCCTGACCTTGTGATCCGCCCGCCTTGGCCTCCCAAGGTGTTGGGATTACAGGCGTGAGCCACCATGCCCGGCCTGCTCTATAACCTTTTGTACTCCATATTCAGTGTTAGGTGCCTCAGCTTGAGAAGCAGAGGGCCAGATAAGTGCTACAGGACAGCTCAGCAGGCCACTAACCCAGCCTGGGAGTGGGCTGTCAAGGTTTTCTAGAGAAGGAAATTCCAGAGCTAAGGCTGGAATGAAGAACTGGAGCCCAGCCCAAGCTGAAGCAGAACTCATATACTAATTACTGAACTGCACTGGGTTGTATTTGAAGTAAGGCTCATTTAGAGTTTTACAGTTCATTTTCTCTCCCCTTCAACACAAACACTAATGGACCAATCACTTTCTAGAAGGAAAAGGAAAGTAACTAAAATTCATTGAGTGCTGACTCTATGCCAATCACTTTGCATATATATCTCAGTTAATTCTGACATCTGTCCCGTGAGATTGGTATTATTTATTCCCATTTTATAGATGAAGAAACTGGGAGTCTAAGAGGCTGACAAACTGCCCAAGGTAAAAAACTGGGAAGTATAGCCAGGATTCTGATTGCAAAGTTTGTGTTCTTCCCACCACATCATGTGGCTAAGCCTGTTTCTCAAGAGTCTCTTTAGTGGATATGCAGAAGCAGTTAAGAAAACAGTGGGATTGGCTTCAAGTTTCAAGGAAAAAAAAACTCTTTGGCCATCTCTTTTGGTCAAAGAAAGTTCTGGAAAGGGGTTTCCGGGCTACTCCTCTGGCTGGCATTGCAGCGCCCTACCTCACCAAGCCAGCTCTGCTGAATCTGGACTTGGAGAAGTGAGAGTTCACAGGACATCCTCTGGGAGTGTCCGCTGAGGCCTGCTTTATACGGTTTATACTTTGCTGTAAACAGCTCGCTGTTCCCAATTAAACCTGTACGATCATGTCTGAACTTTTAGGAAATGAGGACTTCTTTTTATGGTTCTCTTCTCAGTGGTAAAACCAGAGCCCTTGTCAGTCCACGAGCCTCCTTAACCTGTTGGGCCTTGACTCTGAGACTCCAGACTGTAGTCCAGAAATGCGTGGATCCTGGCACAACGCCCAGGGAATGCCTAAGTGAGAGGATGGCTCCAGGTCTGGAGCCATGTCTTCCAGAAGGATGTTCTCTGATTCTTCTTAGCAGGGTTCTAGGGCGTCCCAAACACAGGTCTCTGATGCTATTCACGCTAGGATAGGGAATACAGATCTCTCAACTAAAAAGTGCTGCCTGAAGTAATTTCTGAAGAAACAGTATTTCAAAATGACTACCCTCTCTCTTAGAGAAAGAGTTGGTTGAAATCACTTTAATTTAAAATTGGGGTAATAAAGAAATGAATGGGTTTAGCTCCCTTTAATGTTGACAAATTAAGAAAGGAATATGTGCTTATTAAATAAAATATGAAAAACACACATAGGCAGAAAGAAGAAAAAAAAGTGACCATAGTCCTACTACTGGGAGACAACTGCTACTTAGCATTTTGGCTAGTTTATACCATTAAAAAAATTGGTTTTTTTTTGTTGTTGTTTGTTTTTTTTTTGAGAGGAAGTCTCGCTCTGTCGCCCAGGCTGGAGTGCAGTGGTGCAGTCTTGGCTCACTGCAACCTGTGCCTCCTGGGTTCAAGCAATTCTCCTGCCTCCCGAGTAGCTGGGACTTCGGGTGCATGCCACCACGCCCAGCTAATTTTTGTATTTTTAGTAGAGAGGGGGTTGCAACATGTTGGCTAGGATGGTCTCGATCTCCTGACCTCGTGACCCACCCGCCTCAGCCTCCCAAGATGCTGGGATTACAGGTGTGAGCCACCATGCCCAGACAAAAAATTTGTTTTTTTAAAAGAATCGGCTGGATGCGGTGGCTCATGTCTGTAATCTTAGCACTTTGGGAGGCCGAGACAGGTGGATCACCTGAGATCAGGAGTTGAGACCAGCCTGGACAACATGGCGAAACCCCATCTCTACTAAAAATACAAAATTAGCTGGGTATGGTGGTGTGTGCCTATAATCCTTGCTACTCAGGAGGCTGAGGCAGGAGAATCGCTTGAACCCGGGAGACAGAAGTTGCAGTGAGCCAAGATCGTTTGACACTGCACTCCAGCCTGGGTGACAGAGTGAGACTCCATCTCAAAAAACAAACAAAAAAATCGTAGTAAGAACACTTAATATAAATGGAAACTTTATATCCATTGAATAGCAACCCCCATTTCTGGTGCTCTGCATGTTTAGAGAAACTTCTCTAGTAGCAAACTACAGAAAAGATCCCTGAATGTGTGGTCTTTCTACCATTTATTTTTAACAGTGAGAACAGAGGCATCAGTTCAGCCAATGGTTTCAGAATGTGTTTTTTTTTTTTCCCACTCCGTCATCCAGACTGGAGTGCAGTGGTGCCAACATGGCTCACTGCAGCCTCCACCTCTCTGGCTCCAGCGATCCTCCCACCTCAGCCTCCTGAGTAGCTGGGACTACATGTGTGTGCCACCATGCCTGGCTAATTTTTAGTATTTTTTGTAGAGAAGGGGTCCCCCTATGTTGCGCAGGCTGGTCTCAAACTCCTGGGCTCAAGCAATCCTCCCTCCTTAGCCTCCTGAATAGCTAGGACTACAGGTGTGTGCCACCATGCCCGGCTAATTTTTGGTATTTTTTGTAAAGGAGGGGTCTCCGTATGTTGCCCAGGCTGGTCTCAAACTCCAGGGCTCAAGCAATCCGCCTGCCTTAGCTTCCCAAAATGCTGGGATTACAGATGTGAGCCACCATGCCCAGCCCATTTTCTTTCTTTTTTAAGGTGGCATTTTTTTTAGTTTTAATTTTTGTGGGCATATATATATATATATATATATTTTTTTTTAATTGGGTACATATTTTGATACAGGCATGCAGTTATAATAATCACATCATGGAGGCTGGGATAGCCATCCCGCAAGTATTTATCCTTTGTGTTACAAACAATCCAATTCTACTCTTTCGGTTGTTTAGATGCTTCAATTTCTTTGTTCCTTTTTTTTTTTGAGACAGAGTCTCGCTCTGTTGCCCAGGCTGAAGTGCAGTGGCGCGATCTCGGCTCACTGCAACCTCCGCCTCCTGGGTTCAAGAGATTCTCCTGCCTCAGCCTGTCAAGTAGCTGGGATTACAGCCATGCGTCAGCATGCCCAGCCAATTTTTATATTTTTAGTAGAGACAGGGTTTCATCATGTTGGCCAGGTTGGTCTTGAACTCCTGACTTCAAGTGATCTGCCCACCTTGGCCTCCCAAAGCGTTGGGATTACAGGCGTGAGCCACTGCACTTAGCTGAGATGCTGCATTTTCAATGCCAACCCCTCAATCCCTGCCCATTGTATGCACTGAGACCATCAAGTGATTCTTTTATATATCCTTCGTGTGGACCTGCACTGGCTAGTACATACAATAGCTGCTTGGCATGTGTGACTGTGTAAATTCTAAATTAGGTAAAAATAAATAAAAATCAAAATTGTTTCTCTGTTTAGCCATATCAAATGCTCAATAACCACATGAGATTAGGGGCTACTGTGTTGGAACAGGGAAGATACAGGACATTTTCATTTTCACTGAACGTTCTATTAAACAGTGCTGGTGTCAGTTCTGACCTGCTCAGCTCAGGCCTTAAGAACAAAGTCTTGAGGCCGAGCATGGTGGCTCACGCCTGTAATCCCAGCATTTTGGGAGGCTGAGGTGGGAGGATCACTTAAACCCAGAAGTTCGAGATCAGATTGGGCAATACAGGGAGGCCCTGTCTCTACAAAAATACAAAAAATCAGCTGAATGTGGCAGTATGCACCTGTAGTCCCAGCTACCTGGGAGACTGAGGTGGGAGGATTGCTTGAGCCCAGGAGGTTGAGGCTGCAGTGAGCTGTGATCACACCACTGCACTCTAGCCTGGGTGACAGCAAGACTCTGTCTTTTAAAAAAACAAAACAAAACAAAACAAAACATTTTTTACCTCAAATAACGACAGAACCCAGAATATTTCTCAGCAATAAAAAAAGCCACCCCAAGAAGTAGCACAGAGATGGGCTCAGTCTCTGAAAAGGAAGTCAGTCATTAGTCACCTTCTGACATCCTAGCAATTAGCTAGTCTTGGGAGAAGAGCAGGTATCTCCAGAGAGGTGCCAAATAAATAGGAGATAAGAGACTATAAAAATGAAAAGCCTTTTGGCCTTTCATCACAGGATAATCCAATGCATGTGAATTAATGGTGAAAGGCTCAGTAATAGCCTTTGTGAGGAAATAGGAGCAATGTAGCAGGATATCCTTTTTCCGCACTAAAGCACCCAATTCTTTCAATTTTATATACAGCGGAAGCAATTAATTGTACTAGAAAGAAATCCACTGCTGGCTTTTCCTGATGGCCTCATAAGCAACAAGCACTATTGTTCAGTTTCCGGGACAGATGTAAAGTCATTCTATTGCACTGCTGAGATTTTTCTGAATGTTTAGTTGGACTTCTCCAAAGATAACTTCTGTGTTAACATCTAAAATTTGGTTCGTCTTGTCATCACACATTTTCAGTATAAGCAACTGTCAAAAAGTTAATTTTTATTGTGCTATTGCACTCTAGCCTGGGCAACAAGAGTGAAACTGCATCTCAAAAAAAAAAAAAGAAAAGTTAATTTTTGATTTGTGATATAATCCAGCACGTGACTTGATGCTAGTATTTTTTCCAAACGTTATGTGACTGAATCATAAGTTACTCACTTTTGTTTGTTTTACATGTTTACATGCAGTTGAACTGCACTGCTTCTGCTTTTGTGGTATCATCCACAGTGTTCAGGAATCAGGCATAACAAGATTATACAT
Source organism: Hylobates moloch (assembly GCF_009828535.3). NCBI lineage: Eukaryota > Metazoa > Chordata > Mammalia > Primates > Hylobatidae > Hylobates > Hylobates moloch. The sequence goes on from NW_026652278.1 coordinate 80,700,443, forward strand.
CAAAAAACTCAGAAATTTAACATTTCAAATGCTGGCCTGTATGGCATTGCTTTGCCTTCTAGATGCATTAAAATACACCATATTTCATTAATTCTCAGATGCACATTTTTTTGACATTTGAAACTTTCTGGAATTGCGATATCTTAATTAACGTGTCAGGGTTTAACTGGCAAGGTTTTTCTTCCTTAGTTGTACATAAAATAATGATGGATCTTATAATCAATGGTATCCATGCTGTTCTTTGGGTGGAAAAAACCCAAAACGAAACAGTATCCTAGTTTTGGTGACATATGGTATACATAGTTAAAATCTGATGAGTATGATGTGTTATTGCAAGTATAACAACAGAACAACTCTTTATTTTTTCTGAGACATGGTCTCCCTCTGTTGCCCAGGCTGGAGTGCAGTGGCATGATCACATCTCACTGCAACCTCTGCCTTCTGGGCTTAAGGGATCCTCTTGCCTCAGCCTCCTGAGTAGCTGGGATGACAGGCAAGTGCTACCATGCCTGGCTAATTTTTGTAATTTTTTTTTTTTTTTTTTTTGAGACGGAGTCTGGCTCTGTCGCCCAGGCTGGAGTGCAGTGGCGCAATCTCAGCTCACTGTAAGAAGCTCCGCCTCCCGGGTTCACACCATTCTCCTGCCTCAGCCTCTCCGAGTAGCTGGGACTACAGGCGCCCACCGCCACGCCTGGCTAATTTTTTTGTATTTTTTTAGTAGAGACAGGGTTTCACCGTGGTCTCGATCTCCTGACCTCATGATCCGCCCACCTCGGCCTCCCAAAGTGCTGGGATTACAAGCGTGAGCCACCGCGCCTGGCTGTAATTTTTATAGAGATGGGGTTTTGCCATGTTGTCCCGGCTGGTCTGGGACTCCTGGACTCAAGCGATCTGCCTGCCTCGGCCTCCCAAAGTGCTAGGATTACAGGTGTGAGCCACTGTGCCTGGCCTAGAATAACTCTTTTTACTAAGAAAAATATTCACGTCAATCAAATAAATAAAAACTTTAATTACATATCTTATATGGGATTCTAACTGACTTCATTCTGACAAATATACAATTTGTCACTTTCATTTTTCTATCAATCAACCAGTTCTTTTAAATAATATCTACTCTTTTTTTTTTTGGTGCTGAAACCCAGAGTCGAAAATATCTACTTTTCTGATTATAAAATTAACACTGGGCCGGGTACAGTGGCTCATGCCTGTAATCTCAACACTTTGAGAGGCCAAGGTGGGCGGATCATGAGGTCAGGAGTTCAAGACCAGCCTGGCCAATATGGTGAAACCCCCGTCTCTACTAAAAATACAAAAATTAGCTGGGCATGGTAGCACACACCTGTAGTCCCAGCTACTCAGGAGGCTGAGGCAGAAGAATCACTTGAACTTGGGAGGCAGAGGTTGCAGTGAGCCGAGATCATACCATTGTACTCCAGCCTGGGCGACAGAGCAAGACTCCGTCTCAAAAAAAAAAAAAAAAAAAGTAACATATTGTCCATTTTGGGGGAGACAAAGCTTATGGAAGAAAATAATAACCATCCATTAGGCCACCACAGAACACTGCCAACATTTTCTCTTTATTTCAGGATAATCTATTTCTTTATAAACACATGTATTTAATAATACAAAATTAACAAATGCTTAAATATATCTTGTCATATGTCTTGAAAGGTATATAATGTTACACAATAAAAAAGCGGGTTCTTTAAGCAAGCCAGGGACCAGCCTCCCTACTGCCATTGGAGTAGAACTTTCTGGTGTTCGATAGGATCACGTGCAGATGTTGCAATGCATAATTCCAGGGAGCACCATTCGTGTCAGACAGGTTGTGAATGGCACCCCCTTAAAGTTGTGCAACCTAGCAACCCTGGTGCTCAGTACCATGACCATAGAGACAGTGGTACCTATGCAGGGGAGATAGGAGGGAGGATGCAATAGCACAGCAGATGCATCAAGGAGTTTGCAACTACTCACCAACCTTGAAAACAATGGATTCGCAGAAGCAAGGATTCAATAACTGGTAAGCTCCAGTGACCTGGGACTGCTTTTTTGATACTACGTGTATTTTGGTACTCCCTAAACTGTCTCCTCAGGCTGAGAGGCCCCTATTTATGTTGAAGAACAAAGGTATGAAAACTTATTTGGGAGAAAGACATAAGAACAGCTAAGCTATGTGGAAAGTCAGTGATGTAGACCATTGAGAGAAAAGCCTAAGGAGATGAGGATGGAGAAGTCAAAGATGACTTCTTGGAAGAGGTGGTACTCAGGCAGTATAGGGAGGAGAATGGCATTAAATGGAGAATGAATATGGTCCATTCTTCAGAAAGTAGTGAGACCAGTCTAACGAAATGTTACTCTATAGCAGTGTTTTCAGATTTAATGGGACTGGTGTTTCACAACAGAGATCTAAACAACTGGGCAACATTAGTTGAAAGAGGGAATGACCAAATAGGAGGAGAGCTAGCAGCATTCAGGATCGGAGGAAGAGGGGCTTTAAGGTAGGTAGCAAACTAAATGGAAAATAATCTGCATTTTAAAAGAAACACTGACAAGTATTGGTTACTGGTTATATATATGACTACGTATGCCTTTGAAATAATAAAGGAAGTTGTTTTAAAGTTTATTTATTGAGAACAAGTTGTTAGATGATAGTTCTGCTATTATGATGTACAGGATTTGTTAGTAGACTCTCATTCCAACAAGATAAGTGCTTTATCATTAATCCTCAAAAATATGGAAAAACAAAACAAAACAAAACAAAACACCTAACCCTGCCTTGGCTAATAGAAATAAAAAGAAATGCGCCAGGGCAAACTACCAGTAGAGAACAAAATTAAGTATGTCATTCATTTAATAAATACTTACTACCTACTGGTGTGCCAAGCAGCACACTGGATACAATAGAGTGAGAATGAGACAGTTCCCTGAACTTTTGAGTCCAGCACAGGGTCAGGTACTTTCAACATATCCGATGGGTAAACTAGTATGCCTGGTCACATTGGTGACACCACACCACATCTAGGAATACATCCCAATAACCATGTAAGCCATGAACAGTAGGCAAAGTATGGTGTTAATGAATCTGCACTCCTGATCCAGATTTTATCTCCCTAGTTATCTCAGCTTGAATCTTTTATCATCGCACGTTGCCTTCCTTTTACTAGTCATTCCCAAGGTAATCATATTCAGCTCCACATGCTGGGATTTTTGGACTACTAGCTCCAAAGGAATTCTTGAGTAGAATCAGTGTTTAGGGATAGTAAGAAGAATCAGACATGGGTCTTTTCATTTTTGAATGTATATATGGGTTTTGTGTGTGTATATATACACACACACACACGTACATGTATACTTACATATATGCATATGTATATATATACGTACATATGTACATATACATATTTGTGTGTACATATATACGTATATATGTACATATGTACACACAAACACCTACACACACACACACACACAAATTTCAGACTAGAAATCTATTTGAATTATATTCAATAGATTATATACACACACACCCCCATTACACTTGGATTAATTTTTAGCCAGAAAAAAATATATATACATAGTTGTTTTGTTTTTTTTTTTTGAGACAGTCTCGCTCTGTCGTCCAGGCTGGAGTGCAATGGCGAGATCTGGGCTCACTGCGACAAGCGATTCTCCTGCCTCAGCCTCCCAAGTAGCTGGGACTACAGGCGCCTGCTGCCACACCCAGCTAATTTTTGTAATTTTAGTAGACACAGGGTTTCACCATGTTGGCCAGGCTGGTCTCGAACTCCTGACCTCAAATGATCCACCCACCTTGGCCTCCCAAAGTGCTGGGATTACCAGCATAAGCCACCACGCCCAGCCAAAATTACATATAATATACCTTTAATATGTACTTAGTGTATGTCCAGAGCATATATATTATATATAGTTTTTATCTGGTTAAAAAATAATCCAAGTGCAATAAACCAGGTGCTGTGAGGATAGGGAAAGGCAGGGCAGTGAGCTGCAGCAGGACAGGGAAGGCCAAGATCTATTGTGGGCTGCGTGGGAGTTGGGGTAGGGAGGCCTCAGCTCCTGGTGCTCAGTGGGAGGAACCATAGTCCTCTAGGCAGTGCCTGATAGCCAGAGAGTAGTGAGCAAACAACAGGTGGTAGTCCAAGAGCGCAGTGGGGATTGGGACATCCAGCCTGAGGTAATGGGGGAAGGGAGGCCCAACAGATAGATAGAATACAGACACAGGGAGTCTAGAAACAAAGAGCTTGAGGCAATTAAGTGATGCCACCAAGAATACCTACAACTGCCCAGCAGTCTGGGTGCAGGGATGCAGCTGAGTCCAAACAACAAGCAGAGAAATTCGAGGTCCTGGCAAGCTAACAGGTTAGGGTTTCAGACACAAGAGAAGGGCTGTCAGTTCTTAGAAAGGGGCCAGGCAGTGGGAGGCTGAGTCTTGAGCTTGGGACCAAAGCTCTGATAATTCTTCCTGCCTCAAGGCCTAGGAAAGATCAGGTTCTATGGTAAAGGGTGCACGGATAGTAGGGGAAGGAGGAATACAGAGGCCATGGACTAGGTAGGACCAAGTGAGGGCAGCAATATCCTCCATCATCTGTCCTTCTTTTTTTTTTTTTTTTTTTTTTTTTTTGAGACGGAGTCTCGCTGTGTCGCTCAGGCTGGAGTGCAGTGGCGCGATCTCGGCTCACTGCAAGCTCCGCCTCCCGAGTTCACACCATTCTCCTGCCTCAGCCTCTCCGAGTAGCTGGGACTACAGGCGCCTGCCACCACGCCTGGCTAATTTTTTGTATTTTTAGTAGAGACGGGGTTTCACCGTGGTCTCGATCTCCTGACCTCGTGATCCGCCCGCCTCAGCCTCCCAAAGTGCTGGGATTACAAGCGTGAGCCACCGCGCCCGGCCCATCATCTGTCTTTCAATCATAGTAGCCAGTGCTTTGAGGCAAAGATAAATTAAAATGGAGCTAAGGGAGAAGGAGCAAGTTGTTTAGAAGTAAACAAAAGAAGAAGTAAAACACTGTACCACCACAATGAAAATGAATTCAGGTTTTAAAACTTCCTCTATTTTGTGCACCGAATTATATACATCCATCTTATTCTTAACCACAGTTTCTGTTTCAGTTTAGTCCTTCTAAGCCATGATGGGGTACTATTAACCAAAAAAAAAATATATATATATAAAAGAAATGATGTAGTAGTGTCCATGCTGAAAAATGAAGCTGTTTATTCTCCCTAACACCTACCCATTTAATATTGGGTTTGAAGCCAACCTAAAGGGTCACCCTACCAATGGCATTCCTTCACTCATGCCTCCTTACTGGCCTCAAACTTATCATGAGACCCAGAGACTCTGTGCTGCCTTTTGCTTTATAAAATCTTTACAACATGAAAATGACTTTGAATGGATTAGCTTGGATTAATCTATTCAACTTGGATCCCTGAAGGCAGAAGTCCCATTTCACTGAAGAGGATGTAATCCACAGCTTTCCCAGCCAACCTTCACTCTTTCCAAGATAGCCATGCCACCCTCTAACACTAAAAGGGTCTTGGTGACAAGGTTTAGAAATGCCTAGAGGACATGTATGCTTATTTCTCTTCTCTCATTTAACAAATATTCACTTGCCAGGCACTAGGCTCTGAGGAGAGAGTTGAGAACAGATTGACAAAGTCAAGCTGGCCTGTAGTCCCAGCTACTTGGGAGTCTGAGGTGGGAGGATCACGTGAGCCCAGGAGTTCCAGGTTACAGTGAACTATGACTACGCCACTGCGCTCCAGCCTGGGACCTCTCTTGGGACCTATCTGGGCAGAAGAAAAGGCCATTTCCAGTCTATCCTAGTAACCCACTTAAAGGAATACCAACACATTACGGAATGTTAACTGTGGATCTCGAGGTGTTGCTTTTGAGTTTGGGGGCCAGACCACACGTGTCCAGATGTCTCCCTGGGCAGACAGACCGGAGAAACGGGCTGGCATGCATAAACATGCCAGTAGCCAGGGACAACAGCATGCCCCACTAGCTGCTGGTAGCCAGGGCGCTGAGGATTGAAGCCTGGGTACTAGCTGGGCCTTATCAAAGGAGAGCAAAAAATTCCTGAAGATTTGAAAAGGAGAGCCTTTTGCAGAGAAGCAAACATATCACGACTTAAAATTCGGTGCTTCAATTTTGCTCTCATTTCTACAGTGGCAGATAACACAAGCCAGGCAACACTCATTTGTACATTTCAGAAACTTGATGTACTAAGGTTCCCATCTGAGACTGCTGTCTATTTTATACACCAATTCATATGTCTAAAAATCCAACTAGGCTATAAAGAGCATAACACTCTTGCCATGGTTTTCTCTGCCGACACATTGCTCAGCATACGTCAATGAGAGCTTTGACCAATCAATCTGAATCTCCTTAAGCAAAAGGCCCATCTTTTCCTTTAAAACTAAAGCTGGGGCTGGGCGCAGTGACTCATGCTTGTAATCCCAGCACTTTGGGAGGCCGAGGCGGGTGGATCACGAGGTCAGGAGATCGAGACCATCCTGGCTAACACGGTGAAACCCTGTCTCTACTAAAAATACAAAAAATTAGCCGGGCGTGGTGGCGGGCGCCTGTAGTCCCAGCTACTCGGGAGGCTGAGGCAGGAGAATGGCGTGAACCCGGGAGGCGGAGCTTGCAGTGAGCCGAGATGGCGCCACTGCACTTCAGCCTGGGCGACAGAGTGAGACTCTGTCTCAAAAAAAACAAAAGGCCGGGTGCGATGGCTAACGCCTGTAATCCCAGCACTTTGGGAGGCCGAGGCGGGTGGATCACGAGGTCAGGAGATCAAGACCACGGTGAAACCCCGTCTCTACTAAAAATACAAAAAATTAGCCGGGCGCGGTGGTGGGCGCCTGTGGTCCCAGCTAGGCAGGAGAATGGCGTGAACCCGGGAGGCGGAGCTTGCGGTGAGCCGAGATCGCGCCACTGCACTCCAGCCTGGGTGACAGAGCGAGACTCCGTCTAAAAACAAAACAAAACAAAACAAAAAAAAACAAGCAAACAACAACAAAAAAACAAAAAACAAAAAAACTAAAGCTGGGTATTATGAAGGAAACTTGAGAAAGAAAAGTGACCAATTTTAGTTGATGCAAGTAATCTCACGTATCCTATTCTTCCTGCATAGCAAGATACTATAACCCATGACTGTCAAACCTGAGACAGCTAAAGAGCCCAGAAAAAAAGATAAGAAAACAGAATTGAAAAATAACTCAGAATGACAGAGGCTATCTGCAGCATTAAGGGCAAAGGGGGTAAAAGAAGAAAAGGGAGACAGAATAAAAGATAAACCAAAAAATTGAAACAAAATACACGGGAATTCAAACATTTACACCAGAATATAAGGGAATACCCTGGAATCTAAACATCTCTTCAGGCAAGAATGTGTGTCAATACAAGTGCCTGGCACATTGTTTTCCTTCCCCCTTTCTTTTTACCCAGTTTTAAAAGTGATTTTTAAAAATGCACCTTTAAAAGAACATCTTTTGTTAAATGACTTAAACTTGATACATTCCTTGGATTACTAAGGAGGTTAAGGTCACATTTGGTGAAAAAGGGGCCTATCTCCTCTTTCTTCACATACGGGTCATCGAATATTTTTAAAAGCATTTTCCACCATGAATGAGGGGAAATGGAAGAAAAGAGGTGGTGACAATTATTTGCATTTTCCAAATGGACGGAATGAGCCTCCGGAGGGTACACGAGGTCACCAGCGTGAGCCCGCGGTGGAGCTGGAGGCGTATTTATAGCTGGCTGACCTCAGTCCTGTTGGGCCCTCGCTGCTCCTTATCTTATGCCGCTGGAATTCGCGGGCTTGCAGGTCACAGGAGCCTGGGCGCGCCGGGCCTGGCGCTCCCGAATCGATGAGGAAAGCCGCTCTCCCCGGCAGATCCTCCCGGCCGGGGCACCTTCATCACACTGCCTGCGCCTCGGCACGCTGGCAAGGAGCCCGGGAAGAGACGACGGGAGCGGTGGGTGGGCGAGAAACAAATGCAATGTGACTTATATTTTTCTTTGTCGCAACTACCACGACCTGGCCATCCCCCACCTTGGTGACTTGGTGCCTTCCCAGCGACCTGCTTATTCCATGCCGGCTGACTGGCGTTCACCGTAGTGTGAGTGTCGGCCGGAGGAGGGGTCCACGCGAAGGAGCCCGCGAGAGCAGGGGTCTCGGGCCCCGAAGGCCGGAGCGGGCGTCCCGGGCGCCGATGGCCGCAGGGCCCGGCAGCCGTGTCCGCGCTCCCCTCCGCCGCGTTCCATCGCGTGCTCCCTACGGCGTCTGCGGGACGCTGCCCGGGCGGCGGCGGTGGGGCTGGCTTGCGGGGAGGGGCCGGCGGGCCCGCGCGGAGAAGTTCCCACCCCCGCCCGCACCAGCAGCTCGGCGCCCCCTTGCCGGCGGCTGGCCCTCCTCCCGGGCAACTGGGCGCCGGGCTCCGCAGACCCTTCGGGCGCTTCCGCCGTGCGCTCGGCTCCTTTCGTGTCCGGGGCGGGGCAGGCGCCCGTGGTCGGGTGCGCGCGGCGCGGGCGGGGGCCCTCCCAGTGCGCGCGCGCCGTGCAAGGCCCGCGGACGCCCGCCCCTCCCCCAGGCCCCCGCACCCGCGCCGCCCCCCTCCCCTCCTGGCGAGAGTCGGCGGCTGTGGCTGCGGCGGCGGCTGCAGAGATTGGAATCCGCCTGCCGGGCTTGGCGAAGGAGAAGGGAGGAGGCAGGAGTGAGGAGGGAGGAGGGCCAAGGGCGGGCAGGAAGGCTTAGGCTCGGCGCGTCCGTCCGCGCGCGGCGAAGATCGCACGGCCGGATCGAGGGGCGACCAGGTCGGGGCCGCTGCACGCCGAGGGCGGAGGCCGAGCCGGGCCCCGCTTCGCCCCGGCGGCTCGCCGCGCCCACCAAGCTCCGCGCCGAGGGCTAGAGGATGCGTTCCCCGGGGTCCGGGTGAGTTGGGAGTGCGCGTGCGGACCGGGAGGGGCTGGCCGCAGCGGGGAGGCCAGCGGGGCTCGGGAGAGGCTGCAGAGGCAGCTGGGCGCGCGGTGGCCGGAGCCAGGGGCTGTCCGGCCCGGCCCCGGCAGCTCCGTAGGCCTCGGCGCGCGCTGGGCCGGGACCGCCCTGCCAGAGACCCACGGCACCCCGCGCCGCGTCCCCCGCCGGCCCCTCTTTTGTCTCCCACTCGCGGGTTGCAGGCCGAGTTTGGGGATGCGGAGTGGGCGAAAGTCGCTCCGGGGACGCTTCTGGAATCCTTAAATGGGAAAGGCGCTCACCTCCCCGCCCCGGAGCGGCGAGGCTGATATTCGTGATTTGGCTCCGGACGCTGTGGGGAGGAACAGGGGAGAACAAAGTGAGTTTCGGGCGGGGGTCGAGCGAGAGGAGCAGCCGGCCCGCCCCCGAGTCCCCGCGGGAAGGGGCCCTGGCCCCCGAGCTCCCGGAGCTGCTTCACCTGTTGTCCTGCGCGGCCTCCGCTCCGTGGCCTGGTGATTCCGCACGTCAGTTTTGGAAAACTTTCTGCTGGATTGCCTGGACCCTTTTTTCTCTTTCCAGACTCCTAGTGGAAAGATTTGGCAAGGAAAAAAAAATGAGCTTGCGTCAGGGAAGAAAAATAATATGCTGTGTGTTAGGGTCTGGCGTTTGAGCGTGGTACTCTTTCATGCTCTCAGATGTTTTAATTTGGTCAAACTCCTGCAGGTTTTCTCTTTTAAGCGGTCAACAAACTGTTCAGAGTACATAGTATGAATTTGGCACCTGTGTTACGTCATTTAATCCTTACAATGAATCTGGCTTATTGTATTCCTCATTGTTTTAGGGGAAGAAACCGAGACGCAAAGAGGTTAACTAACTTGTCTAAGGGAGCTGGGATTTGAACCCAGGAGCATCGTATTCTGGCAAGCGAATTAGGAAAAAAACAAAACAAAACTGTTTGCAAACACTTTTACGTTTAGGAACATTTTTCAGTTACTCTTACTTGAAATTATCGCTATTTTGTTGCTGGAGTTGAAAACAACTACTTTATTGTATTTACTTGTGAGAGGAGTTAAGCTTTGAATTAGAGTGTAACTTAATGCGTCTCATTGTTTTCAGTTGTTGAAATAAAGAATGTGAACCAGAATTATTTAGATTTTTAAATTTGAAGCTAAAATATGGGCAGTTCTCTGATCTAGGAATGGGGTGAGTGTATGAAAGGCCGATTGAAATGTAGAATGCGTTTTTAGTAGAACCAGACTCAGTTCTTGTTTAATTTTTCCTCCATTTTCCGTGGAGCCCAGTTTAAACTTTTTCTACTTTCTTCACTTCTCCCCACCCTTTATAGAAGAGGTTGAGGCACCTAGTAGGAGCTGCTTCATTAAATTCCTTCTTTTACTGGCTTCTTAACCTTCCGTCAAAGAGGGAGAATTTTTTTTTTTTGTCTTTCTTATTAGTTAACACCTTGGGGTTTTTTTCCTTCTAATTTTCCTACTTAGTGGAGCGTGAGTTATTTTCTCTGTCGTATTTGGGTTCTTTAAAGTACAAATGTTCTTAAGATTTTTTCAGTTTACAAAAACCTTTTCTTAAGTCTGCTACTCCTTCAAGCTGTCTTGTTGCTGCTTTTCCTTTTCAGATCTTAATAACATTTTAAAAAGCTTATTCGTAATAGAAGTAACACATGGTTGTTAAAGAATTGCGAACTAGCGCAACATTGAAATTAAAATTTAGTCATTCACAATCCATCTCTAGAGATTGCCAAGAGTAGTCTACTTTTCCTGCCTTTGCCTGGTTGGTGGCTAGCCACTCATTTCTTAACCCCTTGTTATCTGGATTTCACCTTCACAAGGAACTGTAACAATAAACACATTTAACCACCTTTTTCTAAGTCCTCTCCTTGAGTTTTCTGTAACATTTAACATCGACTTCACATTTTTCAGATGCCTCTCCTTGGGTTTCATTCATCTATACATTTCATTTAACAAATACTCGCTGTATTCTAACACAGGGTCCAAGGCAGTAAGATACAACAGATCCTTCCCTCATGGAGCTTAAAGTCTAATGGGGAAATACATATTGAAAAATAAAGTCTCTAGTTAAATGTAATTGTGATTTTAATTAAGGTGCAGATTATTATAAGAACTTCAAGTGGAGACCTGACCTGATGCTTGTGGTGGTGGGAAAATCTGGGAAAGATTCCTTAAAATTGCTTTGTTGGAACCCAGGCAGATTGTAAAGGATGAGCAAGAGTTAACTATTAACTAGATGAAGAGGGGCCTTCTGTGACATTATACTGACTTTGTTCCTCCCCGCCACTTTTCTGCCTTCTGTTCCTCTTTTCCTCTTTAATATGCGTTTTCCAAGTTTCACTTTTCAGATCACTTTTCTCTGTCTCTAGTCCCTTAGAATGATTGTTCAGACCTTTCTGTTGGAATAATTCTCAATTCTTTATGCGTCTTCTGAATCACTTTTGTTTGTTTTGTTTTTTCTTTTTTTTTTTTCAGTTGCTTTATGCATATCTGTACCTGATTGTTCTGAGCTTCTTTTCCTTAGCAAACTTGCCTCTTTGGTGTTCTTTATTTTTGTTGATGTCATACCAAACCGAAACCTTTTCCCATTTCATCATACCTTGTCTGTAGCCAACATCTGTTGATTCTGCTTTATGATATTATAACTCTTCTGGTCTCTATTCTTGCTAACTGTGGGGCAATTCTGAATTCATATTGGTGTCAAGGTAATAGTCAAATCATAAAATGAGTTGGGCAGCTTTCCTTTTTCTCTTTTTCAGGATCATTTTAGATTGGGATTATCTGTTCCTTGAAAGTTTGGAAGACCTCACCTATGTGACCATTTAGGCCTAGATCTTTTTTCTGGAGAGGATTTTGAATAACACTTCAATTTCTTTAATAGCTGTTGGTTTGTGTCGATTTTCTGATTCTCATATGAATTTTAATGTTTCACATTTTTTTCAGGAATTTATTTTCAAATCTAGTGTTATTTGGCTTTCATGTAGTTCTCCCCCCACCACCCGGTGACTCTACCCCCACCCTGTAACTCTGAATCAAGTTCTCATCCCACCTGGACTAATGTTATGATTTTCTTGCCTTCACTTTTCTCCTTTATCTAATCTTATGTATTTTTGCCTAAATTAATCCGTAAGCCCAGTTCTTACCACTTAGCCACTCAGAAGTTTCCAAGGTCTTCCATTAAATGAAATATTTTCTGTGGTATTTGCCTCAGATTTACCTGTTTTTTTTTTTTAATACCTTAACTTTTTTTCTTTCTTTCTTTCGTTGTTTTTTGTTGTTGTTTTGTTTTGAGACAGAGTCTCGCACTGTCGCCCGGGCTGGAGTGCAATGGCGTGATCTCAGCTCATTGCAACCTCTGCCTCCTGGGTTCAAGGGATTCTCCTGCCTCAGCCTCCCAAGTAGCTGGGACCACACCTGGCTAATTTTTGTATTTTTAGTAGAGGTGGGGTTTTGCCATGTTGGCTAGGCTGGTCTTAAACTCCTGACCTCAGTTTATCTGCTCGCCTCAGCCACCCAAAGTGCTAGGATTACACAGGTGAGGCACTGTGCCTGGCCTTTATAGCAGTTTTTATACAAATATTAGTTTACTAATTTGCAGGGTGGGTCTGTAATGGACTTTTCTTGCATATTAAAATGAATAAATGGGGAAAGGCTCCTGTGTAGCCTAGCAGTAGCTGTTGAACTGTCCTGATCTGACTATTGGATCTTAGGAGCAGCGAACCACGGAGAGAAAGGAAAATGGGTTTCCTATCACGCTAAATTTTGGAGTAGGAACCATTTCTTTTCCTTTTCTACTTTCCCACCTTTTACTAGTTTTTAGGCTTTAGGATGTCTTTTTAACATCACAAGGTCCATATTGACCAAGTTGGACCAACTTCTTAACACAAGATTAAATGTTGAGTTGCATTGAGTTTTGTCCATTGTAAGATACACTGTAATTTTACAGACCACTTAAAATATGCTTCTAGTTGTAAGAAGCCATTGATTGTAAGGTGCACCCCAATTCCGGAGATGCTAAAATATGAAAAATGGATGCATCTTAGAATTGATGAATAGGATTTCTCTCCCTAATCAAAGCTCTTGGATGTGCCTGGAAATCCCCAGTAGTGTTTTTTGAAAAGAACACTAGTTAGGGGCATAGGGAGATCAGATGATCAGTAGACTCCATCTCAGGGTGGGCCCTGTGGTCCCTAAGCCAGTTTGTATGGGCAGTTTAATATATAACTAATGAGTAGACATTGAATAGATGAGTAAATTATCTTTGAGTATCTTTTATTTACTCTGATGTTGTAGACTTTGTTACTCTTTTATAGTTTTATATTTCTGATGAGCCTTCCTTTCTTATGGCACAGATTTGTTATACTGTTAAAGTCTGGAACAGTGGAGCTTGGCTCTTGATCCAGCTGTATATAATTGGCTCTTGACTTATGAAGGAGGACAGGAGTATGCTAGATATAGGGATAAAATATTATAATCACATTTGCAGTTAGGGAGATTAGTTACATGTTGGAAAATCATTTTGAAGAAAGGAAGACTGAAGATGTTCAAACTTGTAGGAAGGTCTTTCTGGCCTGGCCCAGATTAAACCCATTTATGCCTAGTGTTCCATTATTGGAACGCTAAGCATGTGGGAGTTATTTATATCCTGCTCAAGGTCATCGCCAAGGTCTGATTGCAAAAATTCAAAAAATTGCAGCCTCAGGCATAAATGGGTTAAGATGGTGGCAGATAATTAGGGCCAGGAATGGACAGGAGGTGATAACTAGCTATGGATGAGAGAAGGAATGGGATTGGCAAGAACAACTGGATTTCTAGCTTGGAAAGCAGGGTAGATGTGGGTGATTGATACGAAAAATGTGGAGGGAGAGCTGGTTTGTAGAAGCAAATAGTATTGGTTGGATCACATGGAGTTTGAGATATCTGAAACAGCCAAGTAGGGATTTCCACTTGGCAGTTGTCTATATGGGTCCGGGGTTTGACAGAGGTTTGCGCTGGAGGTAGGCATCTGGGAGTCATTGCTGTATAGATTTTATATTCCAACAGTGGGAATTGGGTGGCTCTCTCAAGTGACTCTTGCTTACAAGTGACAACCCTAACTCAAGTTAGCTTAAAGGAGGGAAAAGCTTCTCCCCAGTAACCCCTATGATTTTGAAAGGTCTAGAAATAGACATGGCTGGACCTAAGTGCTCAAATGATATAATTAATTGAGGTTGTCTTTTCTGTTCTTCACTTTTGTGGTCTCATTTCAGGCAGGTGCATTTACCTGGCAGAGGAAGACATAGGTTATAGGTTATAGAATTACAGATTATAGGTTATAGACCTCGTATCGAGAACTCCTTGTATGGTCTAGCGAAGAGCCTAAAACAGCCTTGATAATTTTTTTTGTTTTCTTTTTGAGACGGAGTCTTGCTCTGTTGCCCAGGCTGGAGTGCAGTGGTGCGATCTGGGCTCACTGCAACCTCCGCCTCCTGAGTTCAAGTGATTCTCCTGGCTCAGCTTCCCGAGTAGCTGGGTTTAACAGGCACCCGCCAATACGCCTGGCTCCTTTTTGTATTTTTAGTAGAGACAGGGTTTTGCCACGTGGGCCAGGCTGGTCTCAACTCCTGACCTCAGGCGATCTGCCTGCCTCAGCCTCCCAAAGTTCTGGGATTACAGGTGTGAGCCACTGCGCCTGGCCAGCCTTGAGAAATTTCAACTTAAGGCCTGGATAGAGAAGATAGACATTAAATAATTATCTAGTTGTAGTTATGTTAAGATCTACGAAAAGGAAGTCCAGGGAATGTTACAAGACTGATAAGGGAAGCTGGGCTGTTCAGGATGCGGGTACTTTGGAAGGCTTTCCTGAGAAAGGTAGCCCGCAGAGTGAGACCTTAGGCAAGAAAGGACAAGGAGACTGTTTTTGGAAGTATTCAGTAGTATTTATTTATTTATTTGAGACGGAGTCTCGCTCTGTCGCCTAGGCTAGAGTGCAGTGGCGCAATCTCAGCTCACTGCAACCTCCACCTCCCGGGTTAAGTGGTTCTCATGCCTCAGCCTCCCAAGTAGTTAGGGTCACAAGCGCGAGCCACCACGCCTGGCTAATTTTTGTATTTTTAGTAGAGATGGGGTTTCACTGTGTTGGTCAGGCTGATCTCGAACTCCTGACCTCGTGATCCGCCCACCTTGGCCTCCCAAAGTGCTGGGATTACAGGCATGAGCCACTGTGCCCAGCCAGAAGTATTCAGTAAAGCGAGCAGTTTTTGCAGGTTTTTAAAAATTATAAAGGCAATACATCTATTGTGGGTAATTTGGGAAATATAAAAAGCTATAAAGAAGCAGCAGAATGATTAAGTTTCAGCTTCTAATTTTTTATAAATAATGTCTGATACTGATTTTACTACTGAGTACCTATGCAATCATCCGCATCTTCGTTTCTTTATCTTAAAAAATAGAAGGAACATGGTGAACTTTAAGATAATTTTTCTGCTTAAAGAAAAAGAAAGAAAATCTCTTGACTTGCAGCACAGTTAGCTGCCGAGATTGAAGGTCATGTAATGCTTTTGGTCCTAATGACATCACTGGACTTCTGACTTTTGGCTGAAGAATCACGCCAGCCTTGGCAGTCCTTGCAAGTACCAAAGGGAATATGGCTTATGCCTGTGGTGCCCTTCCTGCATCCTGCTTTCTTACCTCCTTTTTTGAGCATTAATTTTTTTTTCTTTAGCCTTTGGGTAAAGTATCAAAATGTTGAGAAGAAAGACTCAATTTTGAAGGTGAGAAATCTGTAGGAGAGTTGGATAGTTTTTTTTTTTTTTAAACGGAGTCTTGCTCTGTCGCCCAGTCTGGAGTGCAGTGGCGCATGTCGGCTCACTGCAAGCTCTGCCTCCCGGGTTCACGCCATTCTCCTGCCTCAGCTTCCCGAGTAGCTGGGACTACAGGCGCCGGCCACCACACCTGGCTAATTTTTTCTATTTTTTAGTAGAGATGTTGTTTCACCGTGTTAGCCAGGATAGTCTCAATCTCCTGACCTTGTGATCCTCCCGCCTCAGCCTCCCAAAGTGCTGGGATTATAGGCATGAGCCACCACACCTGGCTGACTTGGATAGTTTTGATACTGTTTTATGTATTTTAAGATTTGTAGGTAGTTTTCTTATTAGTAATTAAAATGCT